>NC_132838.1:90460073-90768573 GCF_048164855.1 Canis lupus baileyi | reverse complement strand
GCCACCTCACACACCTCTTCAAATAAGGAAAGGCATGACCTGCAAACTTAGAAGTCAGTAAATCTGAGAAACAACAATTCAGGCAATTTCCTGACCAGCAATTACCTTTGATACGGATACTATTTGTTTAGTAACTTAAAGAAAAAGCAAGAGTCAAGTGTGAGAGCTTTTTTTAAAGAAATTTTTTTAAAGTAGAACGCTGTTAAATAGTACTTAACAGATGCCAGAAGGTGTATACGTGCGTGTATAAATACATAACAGCAACCAAAAAAAAAAAAAAACCACCCAAAAACCTGGCAACCCATGGCATCTGAAGCCTTCATTTTATTGCAGTTCATAAAGGCTAAATTGGAATTGTTATATGGATTCCAAATTCCTTGCAAATCCAAGATGATTTATGAGTTGTGCTACATGCATAGGATGTTGGAGATACAAAGGAACATCCCAACGCTCTGCCATCTTGGAGGACAAGATGGGTTTCACCAGACACAGAGCTGGAGAGCCACCGAAGAGCCAATGGGAGAGTCCATGAGTTACTCTGTTCACTGGCCCCTACCCCACCTCACACCAGTGACAGAAGTTCCTCTGTCTAGAAGCCATGGGGACAGGAGGGAAGAACATTTACCGCCTACTTCTGGTAGGCAACACTCCCTGGCTGAAGTATGCAATCCTCCAACCATCTACTGACAGAATTACTCTCCCCAGTTGACACAGGGGACCCTTTGGGGCATGTGGCACTGGTCAGCCAGACCCTTGACCCTCAGCCTCATCCACCTTGTACCGTCCCACCCTTGGCCACCACATGTCACATGTAGTCACTGGCTATGGAACCTTCCTAGTACCTGAGTTCAAGGAGGCAAATAAGTGACCCATGTCAGACTAATGCAGCAGCGAGGCGGGAGTGGGTGAGTGCTCCCTGATGTGTGCTGAGCCCCAGGCCTGCCTCCTGCCTTCACGGGACCTAAGGGATGCCCCCCCTCCTTACCCTCGGCCATAAGCACCCCCCACTCCCATTTAGCTGACCTGTGACCCAACACAGTAGAGGCAGGAATTCTGCAAAAGGAAGACAACAGGGGAGGTAATGCAATTCAGATTAAAATAATAGCTGATTTGGCCTCAGTTTGCCTTGTGGGTGTTTTCTTGGAAAGTGTTCCTGAGACTCGAGGTACACAGACACACACAGTGACAGAGAGAGGTCCCCTGCTTCCTTCACGCGTGACAGCGCTCTGGAGAGGATGCAAATACATAAACTCGGCCTGTTTTGGCAAATGCCAGTATTTTTCAGTGTCTCTCCACTCAAACGTACATCTACATCTATGTTGTTTTTACTTTTGTTCAAGGCTTAGTTAGCATCACCTTCAAAAAGTGAGCTGCTGAAGTTAGGGACGGTGTTTGTTGAACTCGGTTTGTGTGCCCTCCCCCTATAGTAGTTACAGTAAACATCGCCTCCGTGTTCAGATCTATTTTACAGCCACCCTTAAAGGTACCCTATCCGTTTTAATGCAGCTTCATTAAATTTTGTTGGGGGATCCCTGGGTGGCGCAGCGGTTTGGCGCCTGCCTTTGGCCCTGGGCGCGATCCTGGAGACCCGGGATCGAATCCCACGTCGGGCTCCCGGTGCATGGAGCCTGCTTCTCCCTCTGCCTGTGTCTCTGCCTCTCTCTCTCTCTGTCTGTGTGTGTGACTATCATAAATAAATAAAACATTAAAAAATTTTTTTGTTGGGGGAAGAGTAATCATTGATCACGGTAAATCATTTGATATCAATTAAACATTCAAAAGTCAGAATTATCCTTTCTGCTTTTCAGGTGGATTCCAATGAGCCTGACACAAGGCTATGTTCCTCCTAATTATTTTGTAAAAATGCTAATGCCCTGTCATAGTCAGTGGGACTGTAGGAAAAGGTACACTGCTAGTAGCACTAGAAATCAGTCTTTCTGGACCACAATCTAGTGACGTGTATTAAGAACGGTAAAAACCGTCCATCCCTCTCTGACTTGGTAATTCCACTTTGGGGAATAAGCCCCAAGAAAGAAAGAATAATTGGCCCAGAGATGCTCAACATACAATTGTTTGCATCCTTGAAGATCTTAGTGCTCTGCTGGGGGCGGGGGGGGGGGGGGGGGGGGGGGACGGATGGAGGGAGGGTCATTCATAGGCAATAAACCAGTCAGGAATCTGCCCTCGCTCCACCTCAGGCAGGCTCCTGGCATTTACAGAAATGGCAGAAATGACTGACTTCTGGAGGCTGAAGTAGAGACTAAAAAGTACGAAACAGAAAAATGTGACCCTTGAAGGGTGCCTAGCTGGCTCAGTGGTTGAGCAACTGCCTTCGGCTCAGGGCCTGATCCTGGGGTCCTGGGATCGAGTCCTGCATCGGGCTCCTCATAGGGAGCCTGCTTCTCTCTCTGCCTGTGTCTCTGCCTCTCTCTGTGTCTCTCATGAATAAATAAATAAAAAATCTTTTTTTTTTTTTTTAAAAAGAGAGAAGTAGGCAAACCTCCTCTGAGGCTGAACCCAGATGGAACCAGCAAGCCCAGTTCGTTTTTTCTCAAGTAGCCGATTTGTCTACAGAAGCTAAAGGGGCTTTTCTTCTACTAGTATCTAAAAACAAACAAAAAAACCTTACACATAATCACTCTTACCAGTGCTGGGGGGCGGATTTTTTTAAAAGATGGTTCCAGCGATACTATCTAACCATCTTACTGGCCCCACCTCCCCGAAACCCACCTCGCTAAAAAACAAAACAAAAACCACTCTAACTGCTAAATCTTTCGACATTGCCAAGACCCCTGACTTTTAACTTGAATGATGTGTTGGAAGTCAGTGGCCTGGAACAAATCATTCTCCTCCAGTGATGTGAGAAAACAGGATATTCATGCTTGAGAAAAATTCTCTTCCTCTCCATGTTAAATACTGTTAGACGCCCACTAAGAAACCATTCACAAATATAAGAACGCAGGGGGCATTCCGCAGTTGCGCGCAGCTCCGCACCTAGACGTGGACGGGAAAACTCGAGTGCTGGCCGCGGGTTTCCCGACTTTGCAGGCCTCCGAGTCTGCCGAAAAGCGAATGAAAATTTCTCAAACGACAACTTTTTCCGCTTCGTGGTAACTGTCTTGTTTGGAAATAAAATCACGTCCAATCAACACCACTTAGCAGACATTTAATGTTTCACAATGGGATTCTTTTCCAGAGCAGAACTGCTGCCCTTCTCACTAACATCTAAAATAATTAGGATTATCGGAGCCGTCCGAAGCTTGGCAGGTTCAGTTTGTACTTTCAAACAGCATTAATTCTTGGCACTCGGAACAAGGGATAAAAGGTAAAGATATGAATGGAGATCTTTATTCAACCCCATCTATCACGGATTAGCTCATTCTTTTCCAGTTCATGCCTGCACTCTAGTTAAGAGCAGGGCTAAGCTGTAACTGATGTAATTAGAAGCCACAAGCTGAAAAAAATAGCCCTTTATTCATCTCCCTGCATTTACTATATATTTGCTTAAAAATTATGTATGTATGTGTGTGTGTATATATATATAATATATATTATATAAAATATATAAAATCTTTGAAACAATTAAATGTATGTTTTTTGGGTTTTGTTTTTTTGTTTTTTGTTTCCATGTACGGGTAATGAAAGGGTAGTGACAAAGCAAGGGCTGGTGAGGATTACGCTCTCCTTGAAAACACATCTTCACGGGCAGCTGGAAAATCTAACACCCATTCTGAGAGGGGCCAGCGCCGGGCTCTGCATGTGCTGGAGGGAAGTGGCCGGGCCGGTAAATGAGGGTCCCTGTGGTGGGGAGCAGGCTCGCAGTGCCTCTCCCCCCACTCGGCCACCACGAGCTGTGCAAGCACCGGCAACGGCCACTTCCAGAAACTAAGTGAGCTCCTGAGAGAAAAGTACGCTTTTTGTGCGCTAGTAACAAACACAGTACCTCTCTCCCTCTCAATTCCGTGTACGACGTGGATACGCAACTCACAAATTACACCAGGACAACGCTTTCGTCCTCAAAATGAGCAGAAGCCCGTCGAGCACCCCGCAGGAGCCTGCTGGAGAGGTCTGCGGCCTGGGAGGCGGACGACATGGGCGCCTGGCCGGGCCTGGCTGTGGCTGCACACCAGCCAGCTCCCCTGCTGCTCCAGGAAATACGGGGTGACACACCACACCCGCTCCCTGACACAGGTCAACACAAAGGCAAGAACATATTTTTGACTGTTTTAATGTAATGCACAAAAAAGGACAAGTGAGAAGGGACGCCCTTCAGACTTCCCCCCAAACCTAGGACCCGGGCAGAATCATCTGAGCCCCCAGCCTGCCCCCTGCATGACACACACTCCTGGACCATGGCATGGAGGCTCCTTAATTACTTCTTATGGGGGACAGTTATAAAATCGACTGGAGTGTCAAGAATAAGCCATGTGCTGTCCTGACAGGTGCTCAGCACCTCTGAGGGCCTCCTGCTCAGCCCCCCTCCAGCCTCCTGCCCAGCAGCAGCAGCAGCTGTGGTGGCTCCCTGACCCCACACTGTCACCATCAGCCGGGGAGACTTCTCTCAGCAACCCCTTCACTCCTGGATAATCTCTGAAGTGAGCAGGTGCACAGGAGGGGTTAACTCATCATGACTGGCCCGGCGGACTTGTCTCACTCATGCAGAGAGGCAGCATGTGGTGATACGCACAATCCAAACACTCACATTTCCTCCCTGTGCTTTAACAAAATATACTCAGTCTTAAAGCCTATACGCGGTGTGACTTTTAATTCTCTCAGGTAACAGCATCCTGAGATAAATCCTCACGATGGCCGACTCTGCTCTACGTGGCCCTCCAGCGAACTAGACACAAAGCTGCCTTATATAGAGGAAATCCCCTATACAACCTGAGGGATGGGATGAGCATGCTTGGCTTTGGTTTCCCCACTGTGACACGAGGCTAACCACAGGCCACCGTGATAATTAGTACCAGTAATTAGCTTCCTTATTCTGTTTGTCTGCAGTCTGTCTCAATGTCTTAAAGTTAGAAGATCCTGGCTTTTGAAGGTACAGGAATTCAATAAGGATTTAGTACGGGGTCTGCTCACACATACATGTGCCCTCCTGGGAATGAGGAACACACTCGTACCTCACTGGGCCTATGGCACAGCCGGGGCATCACAAATTCCTCCCTTGGACAATAGGTCCCTTGTGATAAAAGCTCTGCTTTTTTTCATCTTGGGGGCGGGGGGACGGGGTGTGTAACAGGATGGCTGGTGTCAAATCAAAATCAAACAGCAGAACGTCGGTGGACGTGCTTTATAAACCATACAAAAAAACAGTGTTATCATCTAGTGATCAAGCAAACCATCCCTTCAGACAGTGGTATCCGGAAGCAGGAAGATCTCTTCTGTTGGAGCTTAAATTTGTCCCAAAAGGTGGGAACTCTGGGAAGGAAGGGGCGGAGGTGTCAATGCTCCAAAAGAAGGAGGGGGTCTCACCAGTTCTTGATCTACAGCCACTGGGTACCCGGAGCCCTGAGAATGGAGGCTTGCAGGGGTAGCAGAAGCTGACCCTTGGTCAGAATGCGACAGGACAGAGCCAGGGCCAGCTGGGTAGGCTTTGTTTGGTCAGTTCCACACCCTCTCCGTGCCTCAGTTTCCATGTCTGTAAAATGGGGACAAGGTCGAGCACTTAGGAAAGATGGTTCTACACAAAACGGTGAGGCGGGCCCCATAAAGCCTGATGCCGCTGAAAGGCCCCCATGAAAGTCATATCAAGCGTCACGGTTTGGTGACCACATGTGGGGCCCAGCTACGGCAGCTCCTCAGCGCTGAGCCCAATCCCTTGCACCACCTCCCAGGCCCCGGCCTCCTCCCCACAGCCCTCAGTGGCCAGTTCCCAGAAACTGTGGGCTCTGACATCAGACAGCAGCACCTCAATCAACACTGGAGTCTCTTTAACTGTAAAAGGAGGACAATAATTATGTCTTGTGAAGCTGCTTTGAGGACTGAGAAGGTAGATGACAAAAGAGTTTGCCACCATGAAGACTCTACGTACTGGTTGGTCATCATGACCCCCGCACCCCCACTGAGTCTGCAAACTTGTGCAAAAGCAGCAGCAGCAGGGAGAGTGAGTCTACCATAGCACCAAGAAATTAGCCAGATTTGTATTAACACTGGTTGAGAAAGGAACAAACAAACAAAAAAAGAATTAAGTGACAACACAGCTCAAACGTCCCTGCATGTTCTCAGAAGAGGCTCAATTCTGACATTCAGGGCAAAGGGACACCTACTTCATTCGTCCTTCTTTCCACACCCAGAGACTGACAGTTAAAACAAATCCCAAGTTGAAAGCTGAGCCCGTCAGTTTGTGCTTTCTACAGCATCATGCTTGGCGCCCGAGTTACATGTAACACTTCCCGAGGCTGGGCCAACAGCCCAAAGCCACGGCTGAACCAGCCGAGCCATCAGAGCCTCGTGGCAGAAACAGGAAGTCAGTCTACAAGGTGGAAGACAAACATCTGGGAAATCAGGCCAAGAACGTCTACCGTATATTGGCCGGGTGCAGTGCACACAGTGGGTGCTTCACAATGGATGCGCGTGTGGGGGAAAGACCACGGGATTTAGTCTCGTAAGATGTGCCGTGACCACAGGACAGGGCTCGCCCGCACGCCAGCAGGAGTTGGGAGGACTACGAAGTGCACGGGCTCTACTGAATTCCACCTGTGTCTTTCCTGCACAGACTCCAAGCAAAGCCTGGCCACGGAGGCAGAGAAAAAGCCGCATCCAACACCCGCTGGGACGCACAGTGGAACCGCGATCTCGGCCTGGGCCACGGCCAAGGAGCCTGGCTCCTGGTGAGCACATGGGACCATGTTCCTGGGGGACTCTGGAATGCCTCAGGTCCAGGAGCAGCACCACAATGGGGTGGTCCCACGTGCGGCTGCAGCTGCCAATGGTGTAAACACGTATGGGACAGAACCACAGAAAGTAAAGCAGACCAGGGCAAATGAGGCTCAACGGTCATCTCTGGAGTAGATTTCCCATTTGATCCCGGGATCTGAGAAAACAGGAGGAATCACACCCACAAAGCAGGCTGTACGTGGCATCTGCCACTCTGGAGAACACACTGGAGAACTGGCCTGGCTCTGTCCGATATCCTGCAATGAGAGACAGATTGCAAGTAGTCCTGCGCTTCTCGCTGAGAAGCAGGAAGGGTTACAGAGGTTTCAGCCTTAAAGGGGGGGGGGGGGGGGGGAGAGAGAGAGAGAGAGAGAGAGAGAGAGAGAGATGGAAATGTCAACCTGGAGGGGCTTCTGGTGAAGGCTAAGAAAAAGGATACAAGTTTTGGAGGCAACCCCACAGCCAGGAGGGCAGGTCACAAGAACAGGGAGCGCTGCCTACGAACCCAGCACCCAGAACGAGCTCGATTCTCGACCAATCCACCAGCCAGTGGGCTGCCTTTCACCCTGGAATTCTATCATCTTCCCTAAAACACGCGGTTTCACAAAACGTTTAGGATACGCAGTGTTAGCCGTGTGGTTTTAAAGCAGTTTCTCATTTAGAAGTAGCCTGAGACTTTGCCGTTGAAATGGATAAGGGAAAAAGTTGGCGAGCCACTTCTCCAATAGAACTTGCATACAATCTGCAGCTTGTAATTTAAAAGTAAACACTGTGCCCCCAAAGGATACGCTAGAAGCAGAGTAGAGAATGTTGTCGGGTATATTATTTTATCTTTACCACCCGGGGACTCAAGTCTTCTTTCAAAAAAGCAAATACAAAACTCCCAGTACTGGCTATCATGCTATGCCAACTTTTCGTTCTCCTTTCTAGCTAGCGTTACAGGAAATCTAAGACTAGTAATTATTAATATTTTCCTCTGGTTCAGAATAAGGAAGCAGACGCCAGGACACATCTAAATAAAACATACACCAGATGAAATCAGTCAGGATAGGAAATTCTAGGCATTTCCAGACAGGAGGGTACATGCCTACTCACAGCCACACAAGCTATTTCACCACCTAAATACATCACGGCCATCATCGACGGATAAGGTAAGTTCAGGTTACAAGAATAAGAATACGCTGTTTCGAAATGGTTCACGTTAAGAATGAAGAGAAATAACAAAATAAGAGCACAATGTATCCGTTTTTTTTTTTTCCAAAAGACAATTTCTACAGGGTGCCTAAGACCTCCCCTCCCAAAAAAATCAGTATATATATATCTCTGAAATATTTTTTATGTAAAGCATCATCTTTTCAATTAGCCCCCAAGAAAGGACTTCGACCCTTTTCTGTGTGTCTGGTTCATCTGTGGCTGATTGAGGCTTTCAGGGAATGCACCTTCTTCCCTCCAGGCCACTGTGCTACTTTTGCACTGTTTGAAGAGCGAAGAGCTCACGTTTGGACAAGTATTTTGGTTTGCCTTCCAGAAAAATTTCCTTTCTCTCCTCAACTGCAGCCTGTCTGAAGCCAAAGTTAATGGTGGCTGGTGCTTAGGGCTCCGCAGAATGACCCCCTCCAGCCTCTTTGGGTGAGAAGCTCCCCCACAGGCAAGGCAGGTGCTGGTCACTGAGCCCCGCTCTGATGTGACGAAAACTGATACTGGCAGGTATTTGCCAGCACGTGAGACAAATTTTTACTTCGCTCTTTCTTCCTCTGATCAACAGATTAGTTTCTCTTTCAGGATTTTCATTTTCTTGGGGCACCTGGGTGGCTCAGTGGTTGAGCATCTGCCTTCGGCTCAGGGCGTGATCCTGGAGTCCTAGGATCGAGTCCCGCATCAGGCTCCCTGTGAGGAGCCTGCTTCTTCCTCTGCCTGTGTCTCAGCCTCTCTGTTTTTCTCATGAAAAATAAATAAAATCTTTGAAAAAAGGACTTTAGTTTAGTTTTTAAATTTTTCTTATTGTGGTAAAACACACATGACACAAAACAGATCATTTTAACCATTTTTAAGCATACATTTCGGGGGTGTGTGTGTATTAGGTCTAGACACTGTCATGCACCTGCCATCTCCAGAACGTTTTCATCTTCCCATTCCCACCAAACAAGAACTGTCCTTTCCCTCCTCCCTCAGCCCCTGGGAACCAACCTTCTACATCCTGTCTCTGTGGGTGCGACAACTCCAGGAATCTCACATAAGTACAGTCACCCAGTGTTTGTCATTTTGTGACTGGCTTATTGTAGTACACATCGTCCTCAAGGTCCATCCATGCTGTAGCTTGTGACAGGATTTCCTTCCCTTTGAAGGCTGAAGAATGTCCCACTGTGTGTAGACACCACACTTAGACTATCCATTCATCTATCCATGAGTAGGTGGGCGGTGTCTGCCTCTGGCTACTGTGATTAATGCTGGTGTGATCGGTGGTGTTCCAATATCTGTTATTCAAGACCATATGGCAGTTCTTTGGAGCACATCCCCAGAAGTGGGATTGCTGGATTATAGAGTAATTCTAGATTTAGTTTTTTTTCAGGAACTAAGAGACTGTTTCACACAGCAGCATCCCTACCAGCGACACACAGGGGTTCCAATTTCTCCGCATCCTTGTTAACACTATTTTTTTTTTTTAAATAATAGTCATCCTAATGAGTATTTGGTCTTTTTTTAAAAAAAGAGATTTACTTATTTTATTTTTATTTGTTTTAAAGATTTATTTATTTATTCATGAGAGACTCAGACATAGAGAGAGGCAGAGACACAGGCAGAGGGAGAAGCAGGCTCCCTGAGGGGAGCCTGATGTGAGACTTGATCCCAGGACCCTGGGATCACAACCTGAGCCAAAGGTAGGTGCTCAAACACTGAGCCACTATAGAATAAATCCCTAGATTTACTTATTCTAGAGAAAGAGCAAGCACGAGTGGGAGGGGCAGAGGGAGAGGGAGAAGCAGGCTCCCCACGGAGCAGGGAGCCCGACATGGGGCTTGATCTCAGGACCCTGGGACCACGACCTGAGCTGAAACCAAGTCAGACTGAGCCACCCAGGTGCCCGTGGGATTAATCTCTTCCCTCGATTTCTCCCCACACTTCTTAATGCTTACTGCTCGGTCTCCACTGTATGACCACCAAATTTAACTCAAAGGTTGGCCTCACTGCCCACTTGCTGGGTTCTGCCCGACAAGCTGGTGGCTGTCTTATTCCCAGGCAAGTCTTCCCCAGGTCACCCATGACGTGCTGATCACAGCCCCAGTTGCCCTCGTCTTCCCTCCTCCCCTCGGGAGCACTGGACTTGTGACCTTGTCTCTTCCCTCCACCTTCTACTGTGGCTCTCCTGGCTTTTGCCCCCGTCCATCGCTTCTCTAGCCTCTACCCTAGACTTCCTCCAAACCGCATGACTCGTCACCCCTTGTCACACAAGCTTTATCATCTTCTTGCAAATGACTCCTTCACAATTTATAGCTCTTGCCCTGATTTCTCACAGAGAACTACTTCTGTATTTTGGTACCTGTTGGACATCTCCCATCTGGCTGAGCTTCTTGGACTATAAACTCACTGTGTTTATTTTTGTTATTATTTTTTAAGATTTTATATATTTATTCATGAGAGAGACAGAGAGAGAAGCAGAGACTCAGGCAGAGTGAGAAGCAGGCTCCCTGCAGGGAACCCAATGTGGGACTCGATCCCAGGACCCCAGGATCATGACCTGAGCCAAAGGCAGATGCTCAACCACTGAGCCATCCAAGTGCCCCAAATTCCCTGTGTTTAAAATTAAACCCATTACCTTTCCCTGCAGAGTAAACCCAATCCTCTTCTCTTGGGTCCTGAGCACACTCCCTTCAAGCTCCAAGCCTCAGGATTCTCTTAGGAAATTCCTCCCATCACGTCCCTCCCACCTCCGAGCACTGGCAAGAAGTCCTGCTCACGTGAAGCCCACGGAGCTCTCCTTTCCAGCCCCTATCCCTCCACACCCCAGACTGCATCCCACCCCTCATTCCCTTGTACCTAATCTGCTAGCATCTGGTTGTCCTCTCTCTCTATGCACTTTCTCCTGGATGGCCACGGTACTTCTAGAGGCCTGTCTCTTTTCCTCAATCAACACCTCTCGTGGCATCTGGAAAAGTCCAATCTTGCTGGCCTGGCCTGGACTCTGAGGAGCAACCTGATTTCCCACATCTCCCCTGCTCTTGAACCATGTACCAGACTCAATCCACTCTCTACCCCAGCACAGATCCTGCCTTTGATATGAGCTTGTGCTGATCCCACTGGCCCCCAATCTCCACAGGTCAAACCCAGCTCAACCACTGAGCCACCCTGGTGCCCCTGCCTGTACCTGTGGTACTATAACTTCCACCCTCCTGTCCCTTCCTCCTGCCATCACTGACCTAACAACTCTCCCCACAGAACAGGGTAGAGGGCTCCTGGGTGACTCAGCATCTGACTTGATCTCAGCTCAAGTCCTGATCTCACGGTCATGGGTTTGAGTACCACTTTGGGCTCTGCACTGGGCATGGAGTTTACTAAAAAAAAAAAAAAAAAGAACAGGGTACAGGATCCATGTAATATTTGTCTCTGGGGCCTTTCGGTGGCCACCAGTTAAAAGCCTTACCTCTGGTAAGCCCTCAACAAGTAGTAGTTGATGAACGAGAGAATGAATAGCTCGCTGGTCAAAGCCAGCTGATCTGTTTCCTGGACCCCAACCAATCATGACCAGCACAGGAGACGAGTGTGCATAAGAACAACAGCCGAGGGGCAGCTGTAAGGAAGGGGCAAAAGGAAGGCTGCCAGCCCACATCCAGGAACGGGTAAGGGGCCAGGCGAGCCAGAGCACATTGATAGATGTGACAATGAACCGGAGTCCTCAAGAAAGGTTCAGCATCCTGAAGGCAAAAAGATGAGAATCCACACATAAACCTCCCTGTTGTCAGAGGTAGGAGGCAGGGAACTTTGGCAGTGGCAGGAGAAACGGTCACTCATTCCATTTATATATGAAACAGCTAATTTCAAAGACAGAGAATGAACGAGGCATCATGAAGCTTTTTTTTTTTTTTTTTTTGACAAGAAGGTGGGGAGGGACAGAGGGGGAGGGAGAGAGAGAATCTTAGCAGGTTCCACGCCCAGGAGTCCAATGAGGGGCTCGATCTCACCACCCTGAGATGAGGACCTGAGACGAAATCAAGAGTCAGATGCTCAACCGACTGAGCCACCCAGGCGCCCCTGGCTTTATTTATTTATTTATTTTTAAGATTTTATTGATTTATTCATGAGAGATAGAGAGGCAGAGGCAGAGGGAGAAGCAGACTCCCTGTAGGGGGCCCGATGTGGGACTAGATCCCAGGACCCCAGGTTCACACACTGAGCCAAAGGCAGATGCTCAACCAGTGAGCCACCCAGGGGCCCCCACTTTAGTTTCTTTCACTGCGGCTACTATCCTACAGTTTATCAGTTAATTTCTCTATTGACAGTCATGTTTTGTACAAATGCTGCAGTTTCCTTATATACACTTGCTGGTGTTTTTCTGGGGTGACGCTGCAAAGGGGCATTTCAAAGAAAGCCTGCATCTCAGACTGTATTACATGTCTCCCTCTGAGCCGCCACACTGGGCTGCATGGTTTGCTAATAGATGTACGTGAAAATGCAGCTTTCCCTCAACTCTTGCTAGCATGGGACTATCGACCATCTGTATTTGGGCCAATCTACTGGGTGGACTGGAGTCCAGTGGTGGGCCCCATTTCCATCAGAGAGCCGAACCGCCTCTTGAGGAATTTGGCAGGAGGGGAGGTGCCCTGGTCTAGTGACTGGACCATGCATGAGGCATCGGGCCACTGCATGGTCTTGTCCACCACTGCTCCTTTCCTGTCCCTGCTGGGAGAGGACAAGAGCAGGTACCAGACCCCAGGCCAAGCCCCCCCTGCACAGTCCATTTGTGCCTAACTGCCAGCTTGCACTGGATCCCAGCCAGTGTTCACGTAAGAACACCAGTTCTGGCACAAGCAAAAGTGCATGTAAAGAGCCCAGCAATTCTCATCTCTGTAGCTGCTCTTGTCACTAGAGGACCTGGTCTAAGGAGGTGACCCTACCTGCTTTCTCGCTGACACATTGCAGAAACTGTGCGCTCACTGCAGCTGAAAATAAGCTCTCTCTGTAGGAAAGGCTGTGGATGCTAAGGGGGGGGGGGGGTATCCAGGCCCAAGAGGTCAAGCGGACAAAGGCTGAGGTTTACATGCAAGAGCAGTGGTGGACACTCCGCCAAGAACTGGATTCACAAATGAAGCCCACGAAGATATGGAGGAACCAGCAGTGTTAGGAGACACGCTGTGAAAAACAAGCTGATGTGGTTTCCACTGTGTCATCCTAACATGACACATACACTGTCACAGACACGAAGCCACTTTAGAGAGCCTTACCAAGACGGAGAGATTCCCATTTAGAGGCAGAATGAACTTAGTCTGTTATTGACAAAAACATTAATGTCTCTATTAGGGAAAAAAAAAAAGTACTAATTCCTTGCTTCTGAAGACATCCTGATGTTAAACCACCCAGCTGTTTCGTATACTCCAGTGACTGTGAGCAGGTGCTTAACCCTTTAAAGCCTATGTTAAGAAACTGCAACACAGAATTTTCATCCTAGGAGAGAAGGTACAGGTCACAGAGCTCAACCTTCGAGCTTTAAAGATATGGAAGCTTGGGTAGCCCGGGTGGCTCAGTGGTTAAGTGCCGGCTTCAGCCCAGGGCGTGATCTGGAGACCCTGAATGGAGTCCCACGTCGGGCTCCCTGCATGGAGCCTGGTTCTCCCTCTGCCTGTGTCTCTGCCTCTCTCTCTGTCTCTCATGAATAAATAAATAAAATCTAAAAAAACAAAACAAAACCCCAGTAATTTGTGGAGTATTAAAAAAAATAATAAGTAAGTAAATAAATAAATAAAATAAAGATAGGGAAGCTGAGGCCCCAACGGTGACCTGCCCTCAAAGACAAATGCTGCACGAATCCGGGAGTCAATTGTATCGTGAACCATTTCCTGACGCTCTGGTTTCGAGTCCGAGCAGGACGGGACTCCGTGCAGGTTTCAGTGATGGATGGGTCCTCCCCGCCGGTGCCCCGGTCGGGTGCTCCTGTTAGATGTATCAGGGGCCCTCGATACTGCTGACCGGTAGGTGCTGGAGCCTGCTGGGGTGAATTGGTTCATTTTTCATTGTCTCCATCTCGACTTCACGCAAGGTCATAAGAGGTGGAACCAGGTAATTACTTATCTACCCTGAAAATGCACCTACATGGATGTGCCCAGAGTTGGGCCTTCTCGTGTCTCCACGTGCCTAGGGGGCATGCTGGCGGCGGGAGGTCTATGGGGTACATCCCGCCTTGCTGTCCACCGGCCACTGCTCTCTCCTTGCTTGCTCAGACTGTCATCATTCTCTTATACCGGAGGAGGGGAAAAGCAAGCTTTTACATTAGGAAGGGTCTTTTGTCCTCCCCTCCCTTCCTCTCCTCTCCTGGGGCACAGGCAACTTGGCAAACATAAGGGGTCCTTTGAACCCTCTTTGAACACGTTAGCATCTGGTAGCTCCCAGATTCCCAGAGCTTCTGGCTCTGTGTCAGACTCCCCTACGGGCCCTGCAGTCGAGGCAGAAGTCAGCACTCACCCCCCAGCCCCCGGCAGCCCCCCTGCTGGCCCAGGACACCCTGTCCCCTCCTCTGCAATCTGCTGCTGTGGGGCTCTGAAGGCTCTGCAGTAGGAGGATGCTGGGGAAGAGAAGGCAGGGATCTGCCAAGTGACTCCCACTTGATTTTCTGAAACACCCAGCATCTGACCATTAGCCACAAACAGATAAGTTGCCCCGACCCTTCACTGCACTGAATCACATGAGAGATTCCTGAAGTCTCTTTTGCTTGGAAAAGCGGCTTAAAAGATGTGAGAACCGGGGCAGCTGCTTCCTCCTGGATTCATTTTCAGCAGCTCAGATGATGCTTGGACATCAGTGCTGCCTATTTCAGCAAAACTGTGGCTTTCTCGGGGAGAACCCCGGGGGCAGCTTTGTGAAGGCGAAGAAGAGGAGAGTTGGAGGCAGGTGTTTCCCTGGGTGGTGTCTGCAGCAGGCAGGGTGCCATGCCATGGCCTTGTGCCGGTCAGTCCCGGTTCGAGGCCTGAGGACAAATTCTGCCTCTGATGCTCAGCGCTCGTGGGACCTTGGATGCTAAGTACCACCTCTGGGCCTCAGTTTGTAAAATCTGCCAAGTGAACTTATTACTACCCACCTCCCCAAAGGGTTTTTGCGGAGACGATAAGCAAAGTACAGCCTGGAACACGATAGGGCCTCAATGAATGATAGCGATTATTACTAATAATTATGCTAATAAATAATGTGGGCTGAGGCTCATTTCACAAGCCTGCTTACCTAGGTCAGCATTCAGCTCCTGCTGGAGACCGGGGGTCCAGCCTTCCTAAGAATCCCTGTTTCATCCCGCAGTGTCCACTGCCTGCACTCATTACAGTGTTCCCTCCTATGGTTCATTTACGCAGGGCTGTGGAGGGCTGGGTTTCCAGAATGGCCTCTGTTCTTTAATTTCCTTTTATCCTTCCTTTCTTACTTTCTGCCTTTTTCTATCACTTTTTATTACTACAAAAATAATACATGTCTACAATACACATTTAGCAAACTACGTCCTTCCGTATTTGGTAGTTTGACACAGAAGCTTCTAAGGACCTTTACATAAATGGGTGACTTTGGTTTCAGGGTGATAAATTTACCCCCTTATCTAATGCGAATATCTGTGTCTTTTCAATTTTACCTGGGTTTATTACTGTGAAAACTAGCACTTCTTCCTAATACCAATAATTAGAAATTCACTTTATTCGGTGCTGGGACAAATACTTCACTAGGATTCTGGAGCCTCAGTGAAGCGCTAGAAAACAGGAGTTACTGTTAGGAGAAAGTAACTGTGTTAGGACTTTGATTCTTTCAGTACCAGAGGTTTTCTGGTTTGTTCTAGGACTGTTTTCTCATTAAGTCCCAGGAAGGGAGGCAGAGTCTTAGCTGGAGATTCTCTCACCAGTAGATGTTTTGAAGGCCGTGACTCAGAGAGAGAATGGGGACACAGGCTGTGCATGGGCCAGAATGTTTTTCCCACATGTTACAGAAACCTGACCTAGTCAAAGGGACACTCAAAACGTACCCACTTAGAAATAGTATGTCCTGGATACTGAGTGGTACTTAAGAGCACTTTAGAAATTTGGCAGCACTTTAGAAATTTGCCCTGCCCCCAGAGGACATCCCTGCAGTGTCCAGGTGTCCAGAAGCCACCTGTTTGGAATGAGAACATTGGCAAGAGGGTCAAAGCATGAAGCCACCATTTACCTCGTGAGTTAAATTCATCATTAGTGCTTCTCATCCAGAGCTCCAAGTGGTTCCGGGATGGACAGGACTGTTTCTGGAGCGGGTCGAGGTGAAGGGGAAGGTGTAATCTAGCAGAGGGGAGACCAGGGAAGAGGCCCAGGGACCACAGATTCCTAACAACAGACAAGAAGTGCGAACAGGTGAGAAAGACACAAAGGATCAGACAAGGGGCAACTGAGTGGCTCAGTGGTTGAGCCTCTGCCTTCGGCTCAGGTTATGATCCCAGGGTCCTGAGATCGAGTCCCACATTGGGCTCCCCACAGGGAGCTTGCCTCTCCCTCTGCCTCAATCTGTGTCTCTCATGAATAAATAAATAAAATCTTCAAAAAAACAAACAAAAGCACAAAGGATCAAACAATCAAGTAAAAACCCCACCACCTTCCTCCTGAGTTTGCTTCAGATGGCCGCTGGCATACATCTGAAGCACTTACTGATCACCTGCTCTCTTACTCTGCAATGGAACAAGTAGAGAAAGACGGTAATGTTGACTGAATACTTGGTATGTTTTATGTTTAATCGCAACAGCCTCTTACATTATTGTTTTTCATCGATAGATGATGAGGAATCGAGGTTCCAAGTTATGAAATTATTCCCACGGTCACATCCCCAATAAGTGACCCAGCCGGAATCTGGTCCCAGGTGTCTCTGGTTACAGGTGTGTCTGGTGTTTTCCTTATGAGAACAGAGACTTGTTTTATTCACGGCCCTATACCCTGTGGCTATAGCCATTAGGGGGACAGAGCACATGCTTAATAAATATTCTAAGAATGAGGTAACTGGTTTGCACCACACCGCTTTTTTAATGCTTAAGAGTTTTATTTGTTTTTTGTTTTTTAATATTTTATTTACTCATGAGAGACACACAGAGAGAGGCAGAGACACAGGCAGAGGGAGAAGCAGGCTCCCTGTGGGAGCCCAATGTGGGACTCGATACTGGGACTCTGGGATCATGACCTGAGCTAAAGGCAGATGCTCAACCATTGAGCCACCCGGGTGCCCCAACTTAGGAGTTTTAACTAGTTCTGTAGGTGGATGAGGAAATAAAAAGGAGTAGGAGTTGTCTCATTGGTGAGGACACCCAACTCCCTAATGGGCCTCTTCTAACCCTATAGACAGGAAATAAAGCCTGTTCTGAAATTTATGCTTTAAAAAATGATAGTATAATCAAAAGGACAGGCAGCGCAAAACTTAACAGTTGGTGCAATTTAAATAACGCTTCCGATTCCCAGGAAGCTTGCCATGTAACTGCGGAAAGCACTTCCACGTGTAAATTGGTCACTTTTGAGATGAGCCGGTACCTTCTGAAATTAGCAGATTACTTAAGCTTGAAGGAGCTAAGGTCACCATTTGTTATTTGATTGCTCTTTGCTCTAAGCTTCGAGGGCAGCCAATAATGCAGAGTGCTGGACTTCCACTCTTGTTTTCAAATTAAAGATTTAATTACAATCTTCACTGAAGATGAACCAAGTGTGAAAATACCTGATCTACTTGGAACGCGGGATCGAGGAGGAGTGTGTGGGTTGGAGTCAGTGCCCGGGCATTTAAATACTTTCAACAGTAGCATTAAGGGTGAAATCAATTATATTATGACCAAATGCTGCCCTGAGGGTTAGTCAGAGTCAGGGAAATTTATATTCTTCTTATTTATCATTTTCTTACAGCTGAAAGTTTTTTTTTTTTTCTTGGTAGTTATTGTGATAGACAACAGACTTGAATCTCCAAGACTTCCAGGTTGGCAAGGCAGACACATCTTTGAAATGCGTGGAGACACACTTGCAGACTAACCCCGTGGCCACTGTGGATTCATGTGTCAGGTGTGCCTATGAAAAAGGCTGAGGCTGAGAGTTCTCTGTATGTCTGCTGAATTAGGCCTATTTATTGTGGTGTTCACATCCTCAATCAGGCAGTAATAAAAGCAGTCTTTCCAAAACCTATATGATGGCACCACATTACTTACTTTTTTTTTTTTTAAGATTTTATTTATTTATTCATGAGACACACAGAGAGAGGCAGAGACAGGCAGAGGGAGAAGTAGGCTCCCTGCGGGGAGCCCGATGTGGGACTTGATCCCAGAACCCCGGGATCACGCCCTGAGCCGAAGGCAGACACTCAACCCCTAAGCCCCCCAGGAGCCCCACATTACCTACTTTTTTATGCCTGTTTTTTCTTTTAAAGATTTTCATTTATTTATTCATGAGAGACATACAGAGAGAGAGAGAGGCAGAGACACAGGCAGAGACACAGGCAGAGGGAGAAACAGGCTCCATGCAGGCAGCCTGACGTGGGACTTGATCCCAGGTCTCCAGGATCAGGCCCTGGGCTGAAGGCGGCACTAAACCACTGAGCCACCCGGGCTGCTCCATTACCTACTTTTTTAAGGTAATAGTTTTAATAAGGTTCTTTCACTGTGGAGGAAAGAAGGTGCCTGTATGCCTTTGGCTTTAGTTTCACTTGTTCTAATATTTCTCTTAGTGACCAGAGTGACGTTACATTGTCCAAGAGTTTAAGAGTAGATTCATGAGGCTCCTGGGTGGCTCAGGCAGGACTCTTGATTTCGGCTCAGGTTATGATCTGAGGGTTGTGTGATCGAGCCTCACGTCAGGCTCTGTGCTAGGTGTGGAGTCTGCTTGAGATTCTATCTCCCTCTCCCTCTCCCCCCCTCTCTGATCACATGCATGTTCTCTCTAAATAAAGAAATAAAATCTTTTTTAAAAAAAAGAGAAGAAAGGGGATCCCGGGGTGGCTCAGCGGTCTGGAGCCTGCTTTGGCCCGGGGCACGATCTTGGGGTCCCAGGATCAGGTCCCACGTTGGGCTCCCGGCGTGGAGCCTGCTTGTCCCTCTGCCTGTGTCTTTTTTTTTTTTTTTTTTTATGATAGTCATACAGAGAGAGAGAGAGAGAGGCAGACCTCTGCCTGTGTCTCTGCCTCTCTCTCTCTTTCTCTATCATGAATAAATAAATAAAATCTTAAAAAAAAAAAGAAGAAAAAGAAGAGAAGAAAGACTTACGTGAGTTAACATGAAAGATCTCTAGGTGGGATTGAAAAAAGTAGACTGAACTTTAGATTGATGATTGAAAAAAGTAGATGTGAGCAACAATACGGTCGCTACAACCCCACTTGTGTTAAAAAGCAAAAAAGTCTGGAAAGACACACAATTTAGCTTGTGAGGCAACTGTTAAATGAGGAAAAAGACAACACAGTACACGCACATATTACATATTACAACTGGTTAAAAATATGTATGTGTATTCAAAAAAAAGACAACGGTCAGGAATTTCAGACAAAATAAAAAACAGCTGTGTTCTGTTCACTCAAGAAAAAATAAAGTTATTTTGACTGTTCACTCAGAAATATGTTTGGAGAAACCATAGTTTTCCAATTTGTTTTTAACTGGTCTCTTTTAAATCTGACTTAACAGGCCCTTTCTAGACAAATAAAGCACAAAGATAGCTGTACGGCAAGTTTCATCTTGATGCAAGTATGAAATGCCTGATTGCAAACTATTTTCAAAGAAAAAATATGTAACTAGAGTCTAGTGATATTATTCATATGACCCACTTTAAGCTATTTTGATTTTTGGAAATGCTACTTTGCAGAAGGTCTAACTGGCTGATAAAAATCTGCAGTGCATTATTACCATTAATCTGTTGTGATACAGCAGGTCTTCCTCCAACAATTCTGGACAATTCCTTTGGTTAAGCTGCTCATTTTGGGATGCGTGCTTTAGGCAACTAGATTTACTAAATTATCTTGTTAACTTTATAAGCTTCTAAGATAAAACCTTATATACCTCCCAAAGCAAATAAGGAACTAGAATAAAAAAGAGACCATGATGTCTGTTTGGAACATTATAGAACAGTAATACTTTATGACACAAACCCTGTTACTCTAAGTGTGACCTTATACTACAGGCACAAATAAGATATCTGAAATAAAGTCAAACTTAAAGCCTGATTCAGGCGTGGCTCCATGTACACAAAAGATGTAGTTGCTTCTAAGTAAGTGATTTGAGATTCCGGGAACAAAAGATTTTGTCCTCAAAATACACCTGCCACCCACACCAAAATACCTGAAATTCCACCATTAGAAATTCATTTCTTCAGAATAAACACCAATGTCCTTTGAGAATGCAAATAATCAGAAATACTTAAACCTAAAACCAGTATTTTTTTTTTACATTTTTAAAAATTAAGTTCAATTTGCCAACATAAAGTATAACCCCCAGTGGTCATCTCATCAAGTGCCCTCCTCAGTGCTCATCACCCAGTTACCCCATCCTTCCACCCACCTCCACTTCCACATCCTTTTGTTTCCCAGAGTTAAGGTTTCTCATGGTTTGTCTCCCTCTCTAATTTTTCCCACTCAGTTCCCTTCCTTTCCCTTATAATTCAATATTATTTTACCATGTTATTTATCAGGCTGTTTTCTCTCCAAAGAGAGGGTGCCACAGGGGAGCAAGGTTCCAAACGCAGGAACAAGTCCTAGATATGTATGCGGGCCCTCACTCTGTGAAGCAGTTGGATACGATGATGAAAGCCAATTCATTTCTCTCCTGGATTGGTCCTGTCTAAAACACCTTCAACTGTAATCTTTCTAGGAATTTTGGCAGGCACAAATTCAATCAGAGACATACAAGTGAGATCATGAAATTCCTAGAAAACCAATAATGATAACTACAATTGACTGAGCACAAACCCTATGCCATATGCAATATGAATCCCTGGTCAGAGGGAGGAAGACGTCTGTCCAGAGTTGTGCAGCACTAAGGGACAACCCAGGTTGGCACACACCATACTCAATTTTCCATTGTTCAACAGTGTCCCACACCCCCCAAAAAAAGTTACAAAGGAAAATAATCTGACCATGAATCATTGTTGAAGCTCCCCAAATCAATCAGATTCTCTGAATGGTCACTCATACTTTCAATCTTTCTTTAAGTACATATATTTTGATTAAGAAAGGTAAAAAAGGGACACCTGGATGGTTCCACGGTTGAGCATCTGCCTTTGACTCAGGTCATGACCCTGGGATCCTGGAATCGAGTCCTGCATCAGACTCCCTACATGAAGCCTGCTTCTCCCTCTGCCTGTGTCTCTGCCTCTCTTTGTGTCTCTCATGAATAAATAAATAAAATCTTAAAAACTTTTTTTAAATAAATAAGTAAATAAACTTCCCCAGAGAATAAAGGAAGAGGAATGATTCCTGTTTCATCCTATGAGCTTATGACAACCACGGTGCAAAAACATGATACAAATACCAGAAGAAAAGGAGAGAAGGTTGAGCTCACTTACGGTTTTAAGTACAGAAGTCCTAATAAAGACAGGTAAAGTGAATCCAACAATGTATTAAAAAGATAGTGTCTCATGACCAAGTAAGATTTATTCTGGGAATATGAGGAGGATTCTACATTAGGAAATTCATTAACGTGACTTACTGCATTAAAAAGAGAAAAATCACACGGCTATTTTGATGGATGCCAAAAAATCATTGATAGAAAGGTATGGCACATTCTTGTAGCTATTCACGTGCATTACCATCGCGCACACTGGACAGGGACAGAACACAAACTATGTGAATCTATATGAAAGAAATGATAGAACTTCACTCTGACACTTCTGCTTTTCTGTATTATCTGATTTTCCCCCCCAATGATCTTGTATTGCTTTTTGTAAAAATAATGGTAGCGATGGCCTGGCATGAAGCCTTGAAGTAGGGAGTCACCCAGAGAACAATCCAAAGCCCTCTTCAGGCAGCTGCGGTCTATAGTCCGTGCCAATAAAAGAAATAGTAATGTTCAAAGAGCAGATGAAGAAAAGAATATTGACAGAAAATAGAAATCAGTATTTTCAGCACAGGCAGAGAAGTTTCCTAGATCAAAACAGCAGAACCAGGGAGAACTAACTCCATTCTTGTAATTCACTTTGGAAAACATCATGATTTACAGGTTTTAGAGCTGGCTACTTCAAGGAGAGGACGTGGCCAATGAGGGAAGCTGGGAGCACCAAGGAGGGAGTACAGATCGTTCCTGTACATGGTACAACATGGGAGGGAGCCCTGCAGCGATGGGAACTTATAGGAAAGTCCTTAGCAGCCTCATGAGCTGTTCCAGGAGCAGAGGGTGGGCACCAGGGTTATCTCAATATGAAAGATCCTGGACCACCCAGGACACACAGCTGAGCAGGAGGTGAGGTTAGGATGCAGCTACTACGGAAACCAACAGGATTTTTAGGGGAGAGGGCCCATGAGGGATGAATACGTGGTCACTGAAGGCATCCCTAGAACACTGGGGGTGAGGCAACTCAACCAGGAGGAGCTGGGGGTGGTTAGAAAGTCACCCTGGAGCTGACTACCCCACCACCCTCCTCTCTCAGATCAAGGACTGCCTCTGCCCTTGGCCTAAACTTAGACTGTTACAGGACCCAGTGAATGTTGTTATTTTTTTTCTTAAAATTCATTTTTTTTTAGAGAGAGAACATGCAAACGGCGGGGGGGAGGGGGAGGGGGAGAGAGAGAAGAGAGAGAATCCTGAAGAAGACACCCCAAGGAGCATGGACCCCGGGCTCCCAGGACCCTGAGATCCTGACCTGAGCGAAAACTAAGAGAAGGCTGCCCAACCAGCTGAGCCACCCAGGCACCGCGATCCTGTGAATGTATTTCAATGCCACTAAAGTGCACACTTTAAAATGGCAAAAATGGCAAATTTTATGTTCTAGACATTGCTCACATGGCCCAGCAAGCCCTACAGAACAGCAAGTGGAAGACGACAGTGGCCCAACCAGAAAGAAAACCAAAGAGAAGGCAGACGAGACCAAAAAAAATCATGAGACGGTTCTTTCCGTTAGTACGAAAGGCTAGTACAGAGTCCATGGTGCCAGGGCCGGCAGTCAGATCTGCAGCGTCTGCGGCCTCACCACGAAGGGTCAGGGTCGGACCTCCAATCACCTAAATTTGCAAAAGAACAAGTGCAGCCAATTTGCACAGTTGTCTCAACAACCCAAGTAACTCACAATGGGGTAGCACACGTCCTACCTACAGAAGAGCCACCAACCCAAGGAGAGAAATACATTCTCCAAAAAACATGATTCCTTCCCCAAGGAACTTGTGGGGCGAGCCAGCATGCCCTCCTTCCAGGGCTCCGCACACCACTGGCTCATATCAGGCAGTGGCCCGGGACAAGGCTGACACCCACGGCTGGTACAATTACAGTAAAATGTTCCCAGCCCCGAGAACGATTTGGGGATAATTTCACTTACGGCACGGGGGACCCTTTTCTACCTATCAATACACAGAACAATACACAATAAACCTCTCTGGCTTAACGGCAGCCAAGTGCTATTCGCAGGATTAAAAAATGAGCAAATCATTTGCCTCCATTTCCAGGAGACAAACATTGGGTTTGTTAAGTAAACAAAAAGTCATTTGTACTCAAAAGACCACTCAGGATGGATATAAACAGTTCTGATTTACTCCAACGGGTGTGGAGGGGGTGTCATTTATTTCCGTCCACTTAGCACTGTAACAACTGCTTTTCAAAAACCGACATTGATTCATGAAAATGAACATACGGACTCTCTTTGCAGCATAAACCCCAACAGCCTCAGGCAACAGAAATGTAGTACAAGGCGCTGGAGACGGGCCTGCGGAAGCAAGCCATTAGCCGGTATTTAACGCAATCTATGGCTCATCAGAAAAGCGCTTAGCACAGGAGTCAGACCCAGACAGCCACTTAACTGTCCCCTCCAGCGATTACACTCTCTCAACCCAAGAGTGTGTCAAATTAAAACAACTACACATTGACTTTTTGCTTCTGTAAACATTAAGGGGTGATTGACAACGTGAGGCTGCAGCCAGCCAGGCATTATCATCCACCTCTCTTGCTTCCCTGCTCCCAGGTCTGTCTCCTTAGGGAGAGTGCTACAGAGGGCCAAAGGGTTTCAGGGCTCTCCCGCCGGAGCTCACCTAAGGAGGGCCTACCATCTTGTACGGATGAACGGCTTCAGGTGATCTTAGAAAACTAAGCATTTTAAAATACAGTATCTGTCACTGTCTTTTAAGAAACATGCTACTCACTTCCAATCAGGAAAATGCAAGATCAGCCAGTCTTCTTCCCACACTATTATCTATTCTCACTGCTTTACTATGATCCTGATTTTGGAAGGATTCTCTTATTTTATTTGCCTTTATTACACAACCATAAGGGGTAAGAAAAAGGTACAGTTGAGACAGATGGAGAGACAAATACCTAAAAGTAAAACAAACAAAAATAATAATAAATAAGCAGGAATATGTATTCATCACTGATATCCAGGTGAATCATCAACTGGCAACTTTACAGTCTTGTTCTGTGGAATGGACACGTCATGCCTAATGTTCTCTGATGATCACAGACAAAGGCCACAGGCAAGTGTTATTAACCCTTCTGATGCTTTTCCCTCTTGGTGCCAAGACCATCCAAAGAGGAAAGGAGTCTTCAAGTAAGGGAAAACTGGATGTGTACATGCAGAAGAATGAAGCTGGACCCTACACCTTATACAAAAATGAACTCAAGATGGGTCACAGATATAAACGTTACAGCTGAAAGTATAGAACTCTTAGAAGAGAAGATGGTGATGGTACAGAGTAGGGTGGGATGGGGGGAGCTTTATGAC
Source organism: Canis lupus baileyi (assembly GCF_048164855.1). Taxonomy (NCBI): domain Eukaryota; kingdom Metazoa; phylum Chordata; class Mammalia; order Carnivora; family Canidae; genus Canis; species Canis lupus. The sequence goes on along the minus strand of NC_132838.1, from coordinate 90,743,620 downwards.
GTTAGCTTTGGCAATGGCTTCTTGGATACGACCCCAAAAGCATAGGCAACAGAAGAAAGAACAGACAAATTGGATTTCATCACGATTAAATAGGTCTGTCTCTGTGTGTATCAAATGAGGGGAAAATACAATCCACAGAGAGAAACTCACAGAATGGGAATTCGTATTTGCAATTGGTATCTCTGATGGGGGATCCAGGCCACTTCCCTCCCCAACACCTTGTTTTTTGTTTTTTTTTTAAAGATTTTATTTAACTCATGAAAGACACAGAAAGAGAGGCAGAGACACAGGCAGAGGGAGAAGCAGGCTCCCTATGGGGAGCTTGATGTGGGACTTGATCCCAGGACTCCAGGATCACGACCTGCGTTGAAGGCAGACGCTTAACCACTGAGCCACCCAGGCATTCTCCATTCTCCACCTCTCAGTTTTAATGCAAGCAATCCTTGGCAAGTCCCCAAGGACTCACATGTTCACATGCCACCCCATGGCCAGAAGACAGGTTTTCCACCCATTCTTGGACTGAGATCAACCAAGTTCTAGTCTACTCACTTCAATCTGCTATTTAGAATTTAAAATGTGCAACATAGGTTATTAGGTCCAAAGATCAGCCAATGTTAATCAGGATTCAATTATTCCTCCCTCAACCCTACAGGTTATTTGAAGAAGGGCTGATGTTACCACAAGAGTTAGGCTTTTATTACATGTTGCTGAATATTTATTTATTTATTTATTTATTTATTTATTTATTTATTTGATTTTAGTAATCTCTACACTCAATGTGAGGCTCAAACTCAGGACTCTGAGATCAAGAGTCACACTCTCTTCTGACCAAGCCAACCAGGCACCCCAAAAGTTACTTTTAAAATAGTGTTTGGGGCAGCCTGGGTGGCTCAGTGGTTTAGCACTGCCTTCAACCCAGGGAGTGATCCTGGAGACCCAGGATCGAGTCCCGCATAGGGCTCCCTGCATGGAGCCTGCTTCTCCCTCTCTCTGTGTCTCTGCCTCTCTCTCTCTCTCTCTCTCATGAATAAATAAATCAAATTAAAAAAATAAAATGGTGTTTGTTGAACTTATATTACCTGAGTCATTCCTTTGTCTCAGGTTTATTTTTTTTATTTTTTAAAAAAGATTTTATTTATTAATGAGACACATAGAGAGAGAGAGAGGCAGAAGGAGAAGCAGGCCCCATGCAGGGAGCCTGACATGGGACTCGATCCCAGGTCTCCAGGATCACGCCCTGAGCTGAAAGTGGTGCTAAACCGCTGAGCCACCTGGGGCTGCCCTTTTGTCTCAGGTTTAAACACCATGCTGCACCTCCCGTAACAAACTGGCCCTCACCTGTCCAGGACAGAACCACCATCCGTCCAACTGAACACCAGTGATGATGGACATATCTTAGTTCTGCATGATCCAATATGGCAGCCACGAACCATACGTGGTTGCCGAGCACTAGAACGTGGCTAGTGTGAGCGAAGAATTGGATTTTAAATTTTAATTCATGGAAGTCAGAATAGCCCCATTTACCTAGAAGCTCCTGTATTACATAGTACAGGCTCCAGAGAGCAGGCTCAAGAGCTGCAATGCTGATAGTCTGAGGTTGGAAAGACAGAGACATGGAGTCAGGAGACAGCCCAAGCTTTGTCACTTATTCTCTACTGAGCAGTTTGCTCTGCTCTCAAATAAGGCCAATGATTTTTGCTCTACCTACCTGTGGATTCACATAAAGATACTCCCATCTCTGTCCCTGGTTCCCTGCACAGGGTTCCTATAACCCTGGGAATTTCCTGAGTGATAAGGGCAACAGAAGCCTCTTTGATTCTGATAAGGTGGCACTTGGTGGGCCCCTGGACCATTTTAAGATGGGGGCTGAGCACCAGAAAGGCCCAGCCTTAGTTAGAAGCTAAGAAATTCTAGCCATGCCCCATCAACATCCAAGGAGGGGATAGAGGCCAATGGCCAACAATTCAACCATTGTGCCTAATGATGAAGCCTCCATACGACAGGGTTCAGAGAGCTTCTGGGTTGGTGAACACATCAAAGTGCTGGGGGCTGATGCCCCGAGAAAGGCATGGGAGCTCTCCACCCTCTCCCCATTCTTTGCCCTATACATCTCTTCCATTTGGTTATTACTGAGTTACATCCTTTATATTAAACCAGTAATAATCAGGTGGATGAAGGTCCTAGTCTCTGCCACACTTGCCAAAAAAATAAGCTAAGTCTAACTTGTAGCATCACACTGGCATGAACTGTTTAAAGTCATACAGAGCACTCACTACAAGGGCAAAGAGGATAAGGAATCAGAAATCCTTTTCCCAAAATCAGATATATGGGGGAATAAAAGATGTAACCAGTTTGTAGGGTGGGGGAATGTAGGAAAGAGCAACCACCTGGAAAAGAAGCGCTCTGGGTGAGTGGGGTGTGCCTGACCCCAGCACTCTCCATCTCTGGAAAACACCCCTGCTCTGGGCATCTGACTGTCAAATCAGGGCCTGCCATGGGCAGGGCCTGGCACATCAGACGTTAGAAGGTGAGTGGTCAGCAGATTCCAAACACTAGCCATGGGGCTGGGAACACACCGGCTCACTAGATCTCTGCCTCCTTCTCCTATGTCCCAAGAACATCATCAAGAAGAGAAGACATTTAAAGACACTGAATTCTTCAAGGGTGTTACATACTCTACTGTGTTCCCCTAAATTCCTATGTTAAAGCCCTAGCCGCCAAGGAGACTGCACTGGAAACTGGGCCTTTAGGGAGATTAACTGAATTTTTTTTTCAAATTTATTTATTCATGGGACACCTGGGGGGCTCAGTGGTTGAGCATCTGCCTTTGGCTCAGGTCCTGATCCTGGGGTCCTGAGATCGAGGTCCACATTGGGGACTCCCCCGCAGGGAGCCTGCTTCTCCCTCTGCCTGTCTCTGCCTCTCTCTGTGTCTCTCATGAATAAATAAATAAATCTTAAATTTTTTTTAAAAAAAGCAAGAGAGATCAAAGCTCTTTCTCTTTCTGACTTTCTGAGCACACAGAGAGACAGGCCGTGTGAGGACAGGTGAGGCAGCCGGCTATAACCCCAACCACCCCTTGACCTGGGACATCTAACCACCAAAACCGTGAGAAAATACGTGTATTACCGAAGCCACCCAGTCTGTGCTATTTTGTTATGGCACCCCGAGCAGAATAACATAAATCGTGTTAGCATTAAACAAGAAAGTAACACAGCCTGGCTTGTTCAATGTCCATATACATCAGTTCCTCTCATTTCATATAATACGTTCTACTCATTACAGGCACTCATGTGTTGAGTTGAAAGAGCTGGAGATTTACCAAAATAAAATTACACACATATTTCACCTTGAGAATTTTATGGTTTCATAGATGGTTTTTGTTGTTGTTTTTGTTGTTGGGTCCTGCAACAGTTTTCGAACTCAAAAGAAACCCAGCCCTTCCATATAATGGAATATTATTTCGCCATAAAAAGGAACGAAGTGCATGGTACAACGTGGATGAACCAAAAACGTAATGCCGAGCAAAAAAAGCCAGAGGCAAAAGGTCACCTAAGATTCCATATAGGAGAATACGCCAAATCCATAAAAACAGAAAATAGAATGGTAGCTTCCAGAGGGTGGGAGCGAGGTACAAAGGAGGAGTGACTGCATAGAGGGGAATCTTTTTGGGGCAATGGAAACATTTCTGGGATTAAGATTGTGGTGATGGCTGCACAATTTTGTCAATATACTAAAAACCACTGAACTGTATACTTAAAGGAGATGAATTTTATGGTGTGTGAACTGTGTATCAATAAAGCTGTTCTAAGCAAACAAATAATTCAAGCCCCATGCAACCTCTCTAACCATGTAAGTAACAAAGGCAAAATGTGCCCGGATAGGGCTGCATATTTGGAACATCTGCCCACAAAGTGTGGATGTAATCCTGGTTTCTCTAGCTTAAGAAGAAAAAAAAAAAAAAAACACCCAACACATCTCTCCTTAGGTTAGAGAGACCTCGACCAAGTCCTGCATTAAGAGCAAGAAAGCGGGGCACGCGGCTAGGCCCTTCCAGGGCCTGCAGAGGCTCAGAGGGAAGGCTGTTCTCCTGTGGATGCAAAGGAAAGGCAGGCGTCCCCAAGATCTGCTGACATTTAAGGGTCACTGCCCCATGCTCTCTGCCATGGTTCACATCCTGGACATGATGCCAGGTCCACGGACAGAAAACTGGCACTCCAGGGGTTTACCACCTGTGTGCTGACCGAGCCGTTGGTTTACATCCAGGTAGAGGTTCGGGAAGCAGATAGAGAGAACCTGGTCCTGCGGAGAGTTTCAAAGAGTCACTGTTCTGCCCCACAAAGTGGTACGAGGCCACAACTGAACCACCAAACGCACAGATTAGAGATTCCCATTCTGGTTCTGGGCGGCAGTGGGTTACATTTTATTTGCTGCTGTGTTAATGGATCTAACCCGTAAAACGGGAAAAAAGAAATGTGTGGTGTTATCTGGGGCTACAATGAATCACCGTTTGACTGAAATGGAGGAAGAAACACTACAGTTAGTGTGGAAGAGGAGGACATATAATCCAGAAGTTCTTCACCCAGAAACCCGTGAATGGCTTTAACCAAAGTAGGAAACCACTCCAAGCATGATCAGCACTGCCATGTGTACTATTTTTACCAGAAATATAAATGAAGCAACTGTTAAAACTCCTGAGTATGCTTCCAGAAAGTGTGGCGGTCCTGTGTTCAGATTTCCCTTTCACTGTTTACCTCTGGGGTCCTACAACGGTCATTCAGAGAAGACTTGAAAGGAGCCAGAGATCACCAGGTTTAGCAAATAAAAGCACAGGATGCTAAGTGAAATTGAAATTTTGGGCAAAATAAATTATTTTTAGCATAACAAAATATTGTGAACATAATTACATTAAAAGAATCGTTCGTGGGGCAGCTGGGTGGCTCAGCGGTTTAGTGTCTTCCTTTGGCTCAGGGTGTGATCCTGGGGTCCTGGGATCGAGTCCCGCATTGGGCTCCCTGCAGAGAGCCTGCTTCTCCCTTTGCCTATGTCTCTACCTCTCTCTGTGTTTGTCTTTCATGAATAAATAAATGGAATCTTTTTTTTAAAAAAAAGAATTGCTTGTGGTTTATCTGAAATGTAACTCGTAACTGGTCATTCAGCATTTGACAACACAGCCCTAGTGGAACAAGTGCATTGCATTGGGTTGACTTGGGGCTCTTCTCTCCCCCCACCCCAGCTGACAGAGCCAGTGGAAGGCTTCTACCCCTGTCCCACCTCTGGAGGCCAGCCCTAAATGCCCACAATTGTGTCCTGCACCACATCAGGAGGCTCACAAGTGGCACCGTTAATCAATCCCGAGTAAGAAGACATAGCAACTAAGAGGGAACAGGCAGGGGATGCCTGGGTGGCTCAGCGGTTCAGCATCTGCCCATGGCTCAGGGCGTGATCCTGGGGTCCTGGGATTGAGTCCTGCATCGGGCTTCCCACAGGGAGCCTGCTTCTCCCTCTGCTTATGTCTCTGCCTCTCTGTGTCTCTCATGAATAAAAAAAATATTTAGGGACACCTGGGTGGCTCAGTGGTTTAGTGCCTGCCTTTGGCCCAGGGCATGATCCTGGGATCCCAGGATCAAGTCCCACATCAGGCTCCTGCAGGGAGCCTGCTTCTCCTCTGCTTATGTCTCTGCCTCTCTCTCTCTCTCTCTGTCTCTCTGTCTCTCATGAATAAATAAATAAAACCTTTAAAAAAATATTTTAAAAAGGAGGGAGCGACAGCCAGAAAAAGAGCAGAGGGCAATGGTGGGCAGGCTATTTGCCACTGCGTTTAAAGTTAGGGGGAAGCCCTACCCGAGACTTGGTATAAACGGGGGACAAACCTTGGATTCATTGTAGCACCAGTTATGAAAAGACCACAAAATGGTTCTCCCAGCTTCCCTCCTCCAGGGAGAGAAGAGAGAATTTGAAAATCTGTGTTAAGAAGATGATCATGGGGCTGCAGGGCCCAGAATATTATTTTTTTATGGAGCTCATTTTTAATATCAGCACTTTTAGGGTGCATGTAAATAAACCTGATCATGCAATAAATTCAGTGTGCTCTTTTATTTTGCAGATTTAAGCTAAAACACCATAAATCTTCTCTTGGAAGCAGCATCTTTCAAGATAACAGAGGCAGCACCAGGATTTTGATACCCACTAAAAAAAACAATAAATAAGCAACCGACTTCAGAGGCCTCTTCGAGTGCACGTGCTCAGCCGACAGGCGAGGCTCTGGACAGCGGGTGGAAGGGTCCTGTGGGGTTTCCTCGCGCCGCCCTGTATCACGAGGATGGTTCCCGCACACCACAGCAACCCCGGGAGAGAGGGCTCCCTGGCTTTGTAAGAAAGGATGGTAAAAATGACCACTGCCCGCCCAGCAAAAGCGAACCCCCTTCTACGAGGAGATAACCATCCACCCTGGCTCCCCCCTCCGCCGCCGAAGATTCTCGTTATGCCAGTTTCAACAAACCACCGGTGGAAGGCCCATCAACGCTGGTCCCCATTCTTTACAGCAGGAGCCCAGCTGGAAGCTGACCCCAGCATATACTGTATACCCGTGTATATGTGCAAGATGGGACGTATATGCCCATATATAAATACATATAAAGCTAACTTTCAGTGTTCAGAAAACAAAAGCTATCCCCATATAACAGCCAAATTCTGACATAACTCAATTTAGACACCTCATCTGGTGTGCACTGCACTCATTCCCAGTGTAAACCCCACCGCGCCGGGCAATGATATACTGTAATGTCACAGCGCAATCTGGATTTACTATAAAGGGCCGCCGCCGGGCTTCAGAGCAGTAAACATTGCAGCGAGGTGTATTTCACACTGAGCTGGTTTTTATGAAGAACACTTCACCGCCCAGGCACGGCACCTGGATGATGGATGGTGAAAGATGCATGACAAGCTTCATCATTGTTTGTAAATCTTAACTGTTCCTGCTCACTAACTCTGGAGGCAATTTTCAAAGACAGCGGCCGACAGAAGGACAGCACAGCTCTCCTGAAGGTTATTCGAGTTGTACTTGGCCTGGGCCGCGCCTCTGGAGGAGCCGAGGGCGGAAAATAAACTCCGGAGTTACTCACTTCTCCCCGCGCCCCGAGAAGCATCCCCGGCGCCCCGTGCACGCGGGTGCGGCCCAACCAAGACACGTCCTGCGGGAGGGTGCGGGACGCTCGGCCAGAGTGGCTACTGTCGCGTCCAAGTGAATGCCCGCGTGGACGCTGCCTCTTCGGGAGTTTTAAATGGAAATGGTCACTGAATGAGGGACGGGATTGGCAAACTCGATGCGCGAAGTGCCCACAAAAGGCTGGGTTCCCTGCACCCGTCGGGCAGGCAGGGGAGCAAACGTCACCCCTGCACTCCATCAAGATAAAATCGGCGCGCATGGCCCGGGCAAGCACTGCCCTGCCGTCACCGTGTGCAACCTACTTATGTCGGGACACGGAGGAGTTCCTAAAAGTGTAGTATCCAGAGCTCACGCCCTGTTGTCCTGCTCTGGACGGTCTTCTGTAGCCCAAAGGAAAACCCTCGCAAAGGGGCCCTGAGCTTTCCAAGAATGAATTAAAGATGTAAAAGCAACCTCGTAATAAGCCACGGACAGACGAGGTGGAATGTAAAATACTGCCTCAAAATTATCTGGGGGAAAACAGGTCTTTTATCCACCCTAACTTTATTTTTTTTCCATTTTTTAAAAGATTTTATTTATTAGAGAGTGAGGCGCAGAGGGAGGGAGAGAGAGAATCTCAAGGGGACTCTCGGCTGTGCTCAGAGCCCGACACGGGGCTCCATCTCCAGACCCTGAGATCAGGACCTGAGCCCGTATCAGGAATCGGATGCTTAACTCACTGAGCCACCCAGGTGCCCCTCACCCTAATTTTAAAATAACACAGAAAAGCCACAGAAAATAAAAACGACTATAGTAAAGTAGTTGCTTGTGTTTCTGTTTACACTTACCATTTCAAATCTGATAACTAGTTATTTAATTTTTTCACGTCTGCCTTCATCAAATACTAATACTCTCTCCTGTAAAATACAAAGAAGATGCATATATAGCTACAAAAGTTAACCTGACTTTAGGGTGTTAAGTCACAAAGGTGTTCTAAAATTTATATTGAGCTTTAGGAAGAGCACTGTAAATACTACACCTGGTATGTTGGTGGTTTTTTTCCAAGCTGTTTTTTGGGGTTTTTTGGGGGGTGACACCAACATGCTATAGAAAGACACTCCTGGAAGGGGTATTTCTGCATAATGCATATGCTGAAGGAGTAGGTCCTAGAATTTTATCATTACAGAAAAAGAGTTACTATTGCATGCATATCTTTAGACTCAGCAGATAAAATGTTTCCAAATCCCAATCAGAGCCATCATTTCCTTGAGAATATGTCATACACGAGACTGCCAGACTGTTGCCCAGTGAGGACTTAGACAAGTAAGGCATCACTGTGCCTCATTTTCTCTACCTGCCACGTGCTTCTCCTCTCCCTGTCTCCATGCCTCAGCGTCTTCATCTGTAAAATGGGGATAATACTACTACTGTAGAATTAAACAAGGGATGCCCTGGGTGGCTCAATGGTTGAGAATCTGCCTTCGGCTCAGGGTGGGATCCCGGGGTCCTGGGATCAAGTTCCACACTGGGCTCCCCGCAGAGAGCCTGCTTCTCCCTCTGCCGGTGTCTCTGCCTCTGTGTGTCTCTCGTGAGTAAATAAAATCTTTTTTTAAAAAAAGGAATTAAACAAGTTATCCCCACTGAGTGCACAGAACTTTCTCTTACAGACACTGTCAGAGCTACTTGTTTGTGAGGAGAGGAAAAGGAAGGGAGGGAAGAGAAACCACAGGATATGCCAGCACAAAGAATGCCTGGGGGAGTGCTTTGGAGAAAAGAGTTCCTATGCTGCCTCTGGTTCCCCAACACTAGCTCCAAGGCTCAGAGATACCACAACGTCCCACCTTCCCCACCCTGCCCCAGGCTCTCTAGTTAGTATGGTTCTTAAGGAAGCCCCTTGGTGACCTTGCTCACAGGGCTGTTATTCATCAAAAACCAGTATATCAAATTTGACTTTCCAAAGGGAATATCGAGAATATTCTACATGATATGAACCCACAATATATTGTAGCCTGAAGGCTGTACCCTACGCCTGCCCATGTCTGCTTTATTTCCATGACTGTTTTAATAAGATGCCAGGCTCTGGGCCAGTGGGGCACAGCAGGAAGGATCAAAGGCTTGGTTTCTTCTTCATTCCAGAATCCATGGACCATGCCAAGAGCCATCTGACAACACAGGAGGATGCGAGGCACCTGGCAGACTGCAAAGCTGAATGGACGAGTGATCCCCGCCCTGCATGTGTGAGACCACAACCCGATAACTCTTGCAGAAGGGCTGCAGTATATGAACTCCTTCCTTCTCGGAGTCTGACCTCCCTCATGGACATGACCCTTTCTAGACCAGCGGTGGGAGCCTTGTCAAAGGCAGTGTTTTACACAGATGGCATGCCAGGGTGCCATCAGTTCTCAATCTTTCCACAGTTCGCCTTATAGGGCGCTCTTTTAATGGAGGAAATGGGCTTTCAAGAAACAATGGAAACCTGTGTGTCCCCATTGATTGGCATCTCAGCTCTCCATCATTGTTATTCTTCAGCTACAAAGGGACCTGCCGGTGTCCCTCCACACTGCTCTGCCCTGGCTGTTCCCTCTGCTTTACTTGGCAAACATGGCACATGTAATATATTAAAAAATAAGCCTCCAAGCCTGCCTGTTGTTTATTATATGCTTAAAATCATTATGCATTATCTTCCTCACTCAGAAGACCACAATGTCTAGCTAATTTCTAGAATCATAATACACATATGGCTAGTTTCAAACAGCACTCCTGAATGATCGTGATGACTCTCATTGGCACAGCTCACTGCCAGGCACATGCAGGAATAGGAAGATATCTGAGACGTGGTGGTGGGTATTCCTATAGGAAATAAGGAGTTGACAACTACTGCTGTGTCTTTTTTACAGAATTTTTTATGAGGCCCATATATACTAGGTAAGGCTGTTACTATTTTTTTCTTTTTCTTTTTCTTTTTTTCTTAAAAGATTTTATTTATTTATCCATGAGAGATACAGAGAGAGAGAGAGAGGCAGAGACATAGGAAGAGGGAGAAGCAGGCTCCCTGCGGGGAGCTGGATGCAGGACTCAATCCCAGGACTCCAGGATCACCACCTGGGCCAAAGGCAGATGCTCAACCACTGAGCCTCCCAGGTACCCTACTTTTTTTTTTTTTTTCAACTTTCCAGATGAGGGAAATGAGGCTGGAAGAGAGAAAGCAAGCATATTATAGCAGTTACAGAGCTGGGGAACTGAGCTGGATGTCCTTTCCTGGGGTGATCATTTCTTGGGGGGACCCATTGCCTGGTGAGCACTGGCCTCTGAGTCATTGCCAACGAATGCCTCACTGACCTGTCTGTTCAAAGCTAGGGCTGAAAATAAAAAGGTCACATAAGGAAGACAGGTTTACTAGTTAACTATGTCAAGCTTACAAGTCAAAGCTTACAAGTCAAGCTTTTCCTTTTTTTTTTTTTTTTTAAAGATTTTATTTATTCATGAGAGACACAGAGAGAGAGGCAGAGACACAAGCAGAGGGAGAAGCAGACTCTATGCAGGGATCCTGATGCAGGACTTGATCCCGGGACCCTGGGATCACGTCCTTGGACGAAGGCAGGCGCTAAACTGCTGAACCACCCCGGGATCCCCCAAGTCAAGCTTTTTCTTTGAAATTTAGGAAACAATAAGTCATTTCCTAAAGAGCCAAGTCTAAACTCAACATTCTATACATGTTGCATAAAACGTATTCAGCTTTCCTCAAGGCAGAGGAAGAAAAAGGTCAGTGCCTTTCTCCTCTGCAGTCTTGCCAGACCCTCAGAGTGGAACAGACACGAGAAGCAGCCCTTAGAATCTCTGGCCTGCTCTCCCTCCCGTCTGAGCAGGACTCTGAAGCATTTCCAGAACATCTTTCTTCCGGACGAGAACTGCCGGAAATGTCAATGCACGTCTTACAGAAAGGAAGGGTGGGAGTATGTACAATATTTTGCCACCTCTTGCTGCGTTTTGCGATTTATAGAGATTGTTTCCGTACAGAACAGTTCATTCCCACAACACCAACCTCCTCACCCTCTGGTAAGGGATGAAGTGGGGGTCTTGGAGAAGAAAGAGTCTGATGGTCCCAAGGCTACACAGCGGGTTCGTGGTGGCTCCATGCCATGCACACAATGCTTCTCCCACCCCACCCAGGGGCGGCAGCAGAACCTCACGTCACCTCACCAAAGGGCAGTTCTGACATCTCCGCCTGCTGAGCAGGGGAGATCTGATAGTGCTTCCAACAGGCAGCATCGCATCGGTGTTCCCACCCACAAAACTAGATGGATGATCTTTCGCTAAGATCGGATATGCAGCGTGAAGCAAATCCAGTCCATGGAGCCAAAGCTTGACCATTTTGCATTTTGTCCTGACAACTGTGGGGAGGGGGGCAGCATATGCCATTAGTGAAATCAGGCACTTCTAGATTCACTGGGCTGCAGAATTGCTAATGCAAGGGACGCCTGGGTGGCTCAGTGGCTGAGCATCTGCCTTTGGCTCAGGTCATGATCCCGGGGTCCTGGGATCGAGTCTGGCATCGGGCTCTCCACAGGGAGCCTGCTTCTCCCTCTGTCTATGTCTCTGCCTCTTTCTCTGTGTCTCTCATGAACAAATAAATAAAAGCTTTTTAAAAATTGCTAATGTTGGATGGATTCAAAAAGTCATGTTGGGAACACAGAGGCTCCTGCCAGTTGCCCAGACATCACAGAAGGATGTCTTCAAGTCACAGAGGCCCTTCCCCTGACTTTGGCCATCTGACTTTTGGGTAAAACATAAACGCTCTGTATCTTGTTTCACGGGGCTGCTGACATCCTAAGTGTGCTAAATGAATAATACAAAAATAGTTTATGTATAGCTGTGTAATAATAGGTAATAAGCACCCCCAAATGAATCCTTCTTTCTCCGGGAAAGAGCGGATGCTGAATGTAAAGGAAGGGTGAGTCTCCACTGGGGCATGCCCCCATCTCTGCCTGGAAGGGACCAAAGAAGCAGAAGAAACCGGATGCTCCAGCTCTAACTTTCAAATTGAGACTGCAAAATAGATAGACAAAAAGATCTCAGTATGCTCATCCATCTCATTTTAAATTGAAACCTTCCCCCCAGTGTTGGCTGCCAGGTACACCCCAAGAACTTATATGGAAGAATGCAACCTGTAGAGAAAGATGCCTGTTTACAGATGTGAAGTGCCATCCGTCCATCAGTGTGAGGGTATCTATTAACACAGAGGCGCTGCTGTGGAGATCTACCTCTTTATCCTGAGTGGAGGAAGCTCTCTTTCCAGGATGCTCCGACCACCACATCATGGACCACCTGCATCTGTTACTATGAACAGGCCACATTCATCCACCAGCCAACCCTCCACATGGGCACTAGGATCAGTGTTCCTTTTTTTTTTTTTAATTATTTATTTATTCGTGAGAGACACACACACACAAGAGTGGCAGAGACACAGGCAGAGGGAGAAGCCGGCTCCCCAGAGGGAGCCCGATGCGGGACTCAATCCTGGATCCCAGGATCATGACCTGAGCCAAAGGCAGTGGGTGCCCAACCGCTGAGCCACCCAGGCGTCCCAGGATCAGTGTTTCTCAAGCAATCTGTGGGGAGGAACCTGTTTTGCTTTCAATTTTTTTTTTAAGATTTTATTTTTAAGTCAGATCTACACCCAACATGGGACTCAAACCCACAACCCTGAGGATCAAGTTGCTCTACAGACTGAGCCAGCCAGGCACTCCTGAAATTTTTTTAAGGTTCCAATCCGCCGTGGTCTGATACTTTCACAGGCCACAACAGACATGAATTACTAGAATCTTTTTTAAAATATGGAGAGTAACATGAGCTGGCTAGGGAAACTGGAATCTTCACATGCTGGTGGGAATGTGTAATGATGGGGCCGCTACACACAACAGTTTGAAAGTTCCTCCAAAAGTTAAACACAGGATTACCATACGATCCAGAAGTTCTGCTGCTGGGTATGTACCGAGAAATGAACACAGGTCTCTAAACAAAGAACATGAAGATTCACAGCACAGCTATTCACAACAGCCAGTAAGCGGGACAAACAACCACATGTCCATCAGCTGAAGATCAGGAAAGCAAGATGCGGTTTATCCATACAATGGAATCTTATCAGGCCATAAAAAGGAGTTAAGTACTAATACGTGCCACACACATGGAGGAACCGTGAAAATGTTATGCTGAGTGAAAGAATCCAGTCGCCAAAGGCTGCATTTTCTAGGATTCCTTTTACACGAAACATCCAGAATAGGCAAGTCCATTAAGACCAAGCAAATCAGTGGTTGCCAGGGGTTGGCGGAAGGCAGAGTAGGGAACGGCCACTTAGGGGATGCGTGGTTTCCTTCTGGGGTGACAGAAATGCCTTCAAACTAGATAAAGGTCACGGCTGCCCAACACTCCAAGGGTCCTACCCACGTGCCACTTCATCGTATACTTCAAAACGGTTAACGGTTAACAGTTAATTTTATGACAGGTGGATTTTTACCTTAATAGAAAGACGAATTCCTAGGAAGATCAAAGAAGAAAAATTCAAGCCCCAATTTTCAAATGAGATCCAACAGACATAAAATCGCCGTGTCCAACTGTTAAGAGTTTTTCTTTTCTCTTAGTTTCCTTACTTACCTCCTCTGGGACCAGTCATGGAGCCCCCGCAGGCCCCCACCCTGGGGCCCGCTGCCTGGATCCCATCGGAGTCTGGCTTATTCAGCACCACACACGGCCTGCAGCAGCAAACTTTCCCTCCTGTCAGCACCCAAAACTGCGGTGTCTTCCCTGCAGCTGCTGCCCCATTGCACGACCCCCCTGACCAAAGTCCCTGAAGAACTGTCTGTGCCTGGGCCCCCATCTTCTCTCCCATGCACTCCTGAATGTAGTCAGTCTGTCGCTCCTGCCTCCCCACCCAACTGGCCACCTGACCAGTCAGATCCTCTATCATTTCTACCTTTACAACAGCCAATGTCAATTCTAGTCCTCACCTCATTTGACCCTTGAGCTTAGTTGGCTCTGTTCATGGAAATGTTTTCTCTGCTTGTTTCCAAGACAGTATGCCCAGTTAGTTGTCCTCCTGCCCCCCGGGCGGCTCATCACTTTCTCCTTTGCTGGTCCGCCTCATTTGGAACACTCCTCCAGACCCTGCTGGGCCCTGGGGCTCAGCCTTGGGTCCTTCCTTCTGCTCCATCTACACTCACTTCTCTAGCAGCTCTCACCAGATTGTCTTCAAGTGACATCTACACCCTGGACTCTTGAGCTTTTATTTCCAGCAAGGATATCGCCTCTCAACTTGAGCCTTCATACAGCTAATTCCTACTCGACAATCTGCCTCGATGACTCATGAAACATCTCAAACTTCATGCTCAAAATTAAACTCCTAATTCCCACAAACCTGCTTTTCCCCCATGGTCTTTCTTTACCTCAATAAACAGAAATTCCAATTTTCTACTTGGTCAGGTCAAAAGTTACACAGTCATCCTTTGCTTCTCCTTCTCTGGTGCATCCCAAACAAATCCATCAACAGATCATGTTGGTTCTATCTTAAAACAGACCTAGAATTAGGGACGCTTGAGGGGCTCAGTGGTTGAGAATCTGCCTTCAGCTCAGGCAATGATCCCAGGGTCTTGGGATTGAGTCCTGCATCGGGCTCCCCACAGGGAGCCTGCTTCTCCCTCTATGTCTGTGTCTCTCATGAATAAATAAATAAAATCTTTAAAAAAAAAATCTAGAATTAAACTGCTTGTTATCACCGCCACACTCCTACCCTGGCTAGGTCACTGCCACCGTTTGCAATGATTACTGCAATGCCTCTTGCTGGACTCCCTGCTCCCAGCCTGCATTCCCACAGTCTGTTTTTAAACAGTAGCCAGAGTGATCTTCCAAAACCACAAGACAGACACGTCTCCCATGTTGCCCCTTTGCCAGAAACCCTGCAAAGGCTTCCATCTCACTGGACATAAAAGCCAAAGTGCTTGCAGTGGCTTACAAAGTCCATACATAGCCAGGCCTCACCCTCTCTCTGATCCACCTCCTCACACTTTTCAGGATATGGAAGGGGGGAAGAAATGCCTCCTAGCCCTTTTACCAAGAAAAAATCAGAGAGTGGCAACACAGCAAAAGGAAAACTTTCCCTGCAATCTCCCGCCACATTCTCTTTGCATGCTACAATCTTCAGCAAAAACAGTGGAAAACTTTGAACTGGGACTCCTTTCTCTAAATGGTAAAGAGAGGTTAAACTTCTCTTTAAAGAAACTGAGGAAAAACTGATTTAACAGACAAACATTGGGATGCCTGGGCAGCTCAGTGGTTGAGCATCTATCTTGGGCTCAGATAGTGATCCTGGGGTCCTGGGATCGAGTCCCCCATCAGGCTTCCTGAAGGGAGCCTGCTTCTCCCTCTCCATGTGTTGTGTCTCTGCCTCTCTCTCTCTCATGAATAAATAAATAAAATCTTTAAAAAAATAATGGACAAACATATAATTTAAAGAAACATTAAATCTACTGAAAAACAGTGTTTTTCAAGTTATTTACAAGTCCCCACTTAGATCTTCCAATCAGAACTTATTCATTAATCGCTTCTTGGACTTTTGGCTAAGATCAAATGCAGAACTTACTCATTAACATAACCAGCCAGAAGATCTCATTCCTGATGAAAGTGATAAATGCAACTGGTTGCTGGCCAGCCTTTGCCACCTTGTCACAAATGAAGGCACTGCTGTCCCTACCCGCACCCACCACACCCTACCACGAGCCCCAGCCCCACACAGCAGAAGAACCTAGACTACACAAGTGTCTGCTCGTGTCAATGCTGATGATAAAACGGAGGATCCGATGCTCAGAGAGACGACACCTGGGGTGTCTCTGTTGACCTTCAAATACAGTTCCCACTTCCTACTTCCCGCTTGCTCTGTAAACATCCCATGCAGCTTAGAAGCCCCAAATACCATGCATTTGGAAGTCATAAAGCCACATTTCCTTTAAAAATTAGCTGAGATTGGGATTTTCTATGAGTGCATATTCTCCTTCTCTGTGGCAAATCTAAAGTAGGTAATAGAGAGTTTCACGGCTCTTCCTACCAAACTGCCTCATGTGTGAAGCTTGACCCTCCTCGTCAGTTAGCAGTGAGGGAGAACGGTAAGCCTGAGGCCTCCTCACGCTTGCAAACACACATAGGACCAGCAAAGGTACAAGAAATCCTCACTGGTATTCACCCCACCTTTCCCAATGAGCTCTGGTGCAGCCAGTCCCTTCCGTCCTGGACTGTAACCTCTTTCCTTCTGAGCATTTTTTCCCTCTTCTGCCATAAATTCAAATGCCTCCTGCTCCTCTTCATATCTATCCCTCTCTGCTCTAATAAATTTCCTCTTATCTTTTTAGCTTACTGCCTTGTTCTGAATTTACACCTTTCTCTCAAGAAAGCGAGTGCTTCTGGAAATATGCCATTATTCCTGGAGCAAGAAGCTCAGGCTATCTCTTCCTCAAAGTAGGTTTCGCTCCCCATTTTCTGTATGAACAAATGTCTCCTCAACTGCTTCATCGCTAAATTCTGCACTGAAGCCAACAGACAGTGAGTTAGGATCCTGACACTGTAGGCTGGTGTTTCTTTACAGAGTAGCAAGCTCACTTAAAAAATATACCTCATTCATTCATTCATACGCTCAACCAATAAATAAAAATAAAAGGCATCGTAGCAGGTCAAAAGGTATATAAGATGTGTTCTCTGTCCTTAAAGAGATTAAAATCCAGATAAATACATGTAATCAAAGACAGTATGAAAGAAAGACCATATGGGCATACACTCTACAGTATGAATATTTATAACAGAGATGTGCCTGCTTGTCCACTCCTGACAAAGAATCGTCATTAATAAAAGTCAAAGTGCAATCCATAATGTGTATTTCAGTGCCTCGATAGTTCAAACTGATCGGTTCCCTTGTCTTCTCTCTTCTGCATTAATGAAATCCTGTACTTTATTTCAGTATGGCAAATAAACTCTAACTTGTTCAGCACTTTTAGACTTCCTTGTTCTGAATTTGTAAAGCAAAGCGTGGTTCTGAATCTCGTTCTCTAAACACTTGCTTTACAAAAAGCAAGCTCTCTGTAGAGAGTAAAGTTATTTAGAGAACAAACCTCTCTTTTTATTTAGTGGAGGATACAGTCCGATAGTTGGTTTACTACCAAGTCACACACTGTAGCCCTGATTTCTGCCGACTGCTTTGACTGTATATGCTTCTCACTTCCCTAGATCAAAAGATAAAAGTTTAATTATAAAGAACTTAAAAACATGCCATGGAAACACAGCAGCCATAAAAGACTTGCCCATCATCACAGCGTATATAAATGCTGGAGAGAAGGTTAAAATTAAAGTTGAGGAACTGTGTATTTCAAAGTGCTTTGGTTCATTAAACAGTCATTTTTTATTTTAAAGCCATTATATCAGAGTTATTTGCATTGCTACTGCACAAACTCTGAGATCTATTGTATTCAAAAATGTTTTATTATTTTGTTTCCTCCCCCAAAAGATGAATATGCCTTTCAATTTTAAGATGGAAAAGTTTCAGAAGACAAGTTTTCAATACACAGAAATTCACTTCACCAAAAATAACAGGATTTGAGCCACATTTTCCTTTGAATTTGTATTTCTTATTGATCATCCTGAAAATACAGTGTGTGGCTTCTGATGGGAGTCCCTCATTTTATTTTTGTCACTCCAGGTACCCAGAAAAAAAATAGTGGTATTAAGAATTGAGAAAAGCAAAGCATTCCATAATGAAATACTGTAAAGAATACTCACAAGGGAGTCACGCAGCAATCTCCCAAGAGCTCCTGACCTGCAAGGCCTCAGAGAGATCTTGGGAGACCCAGTGGCTGGCTACTCATCCTCCCTCCACCCCAACCCAGGCTGTGCACCCGGACACCTACCACTGGCTTTGGCTTCAGAGTAAGAGGGGCCATCCTCGAAAGTGAAGATTTGGGACACGCTCTGGCCCAGGTAGGAGGGAGGTGGGTAGTACGAATGCATCCGGTACTGGGAACTCACTGCATGGCGGTTCTCTGAGTTTTTCATCTGCTTGAGAAAAAACAAAAAAAAAAAAAAACCAAAAAACAAGGAATACACTGAGTTCAAAACTGCACTGTACAATGATTACAAGAACTGCTGGGTTCCTATTGATGTTGGAAGTATCTGTAACCATGAATGTGCACACATCCTCCAGCACAATGACCCTAGAAATGCTAACTGTGCATCCTAAAGGTGCCTTTTATACCTTGGGGTCCCTACTAGAGCCCCCCTGATGCCTGATTTGGTCACATGATACTTAGTTAACAAGCACCAAGGAAAAGAGAGCAATAGAGTGGGGATGGCACAGCCTAGGAGCCCACACATCACCATAACACTGTCTACAGTTATACAGCCATAAGCAAGTTATTTACTTTCTCACTTTCCCTCATGTGTAAAGCAGGTGGCTCACCTTGGTTACCTCAGTGTTCATATAAAGAGAATATTTTTTAAAAGACAACACGCAAAACACATGTAAGAGTAAGCTGTTGTCATTAGTGCATGGACGTGCCTGATACGGTCCTCGACGTCTGTTCCCACCCCCCTTCCCTGCTCTCACTGTAGCAAAGAAACCCAAGTCTGAGATCTTGACTTCCCAGACCCTCCTGTCACCAGGGTCCTGGAGGTGACATGGACTCTGCAAACAGGACACGCAGGGAGGCATAGAAGGTAGACTTAGCAGTCGTGTGTCAGACTCTGCCTCTGGGACAACAGGGCAGCTTTTATGCAAAGCGCAGCAAGGCCCCACTGCTTCCTGACCTGTCATTCAAATCTAAGGCGATGTGACCTGAACACTTAGAAGGGCACCCACCCACATTTCCACAAATATGTCAAATATGTTCTGTTTCCTGCATGGCCCCTGGAGCAGACACTGGGCATTGCAAGAACAGTCAGACGTCAATTATGCTGCATTTAAAAAAGTAGTACCATCTAAATTTAAGGTACTTAAAAAGTCACTTTAAGGGAATGTTTGAGAAGAATCAGGTCTGTCCAAGAATTAAAGAGTACTTTTAAAATCATGTTTTTTGGGACACCTGGGTGGCTCAGCAGTTCAGTGTCTGCCTTCGGCTCAGGGCGTGATCTCAGGTCTGGGGATCAAGTCTCACATCAGGCTTCCTGCAAGGAGCCTGCTTCTCTCTCTGCCTATGTCTCTGCCTCTCTCTCGCGTGAATGACTAAATAAATCTTAAAAAAAAAAAAAAAAAAAAAGTCATGTTTTTCAATCAAATAATGCTACTTAAGAAAATCGTACTAACGTGGCAGAGGCTGGCAGGGTAAATTCATGTACTGGGCTTCCTCAAGATTATCTCTGAACATTAAATTTTGGACACTTTTCTAATCACGGCAGGCCTGTGTGTACTCTGAATATCTGGCATTGCTTGGTGTAAAGACCTGAGCCCCTGACTTCTGTGTGGAAGCTCAAGACACTCATTTTGGATGCTCCAAGTGCTCCACAGCACAAATGAATGCTCTGGGGGCCCCTGGGTGGCTCAGTGGTTGAGTATCTGCCTTTGGCTCAGGGTGTGATCCTGGGGTCCTGGGATCGAGTACCACATTGGGCTCCCTGCAGGGAGCCTGCTTCTCCCTCTGCCTGTGTCTCTGCCTCTCTTCTCTGTGTCTCTCATGAATAAATAAAATCTTAAAAAACAAATGAATGCTCTGATGGGTGGATTACTTCTTGGAGAGGCAAAGAAGACTATTCCAGTTGATTATTTTCTCTCACTTGAAGTTTATCTGGCAAGTTCCCTTTATCCTGCCTACTTTGTTTCTCTGAAGCATATGAAATGGTATCTCTTCTAGCTCAATCACACAATTTACCTACCATCACATAAATCCTTACAAAATAAGAGGTCGAACAAGCTGTACTTGGAAATAGCCAAAGGGGAAACACTGGCTGCCTCTTAATGAGTGAGCCCAGGGCAGGAGAGCCATTAAGGGGCCGTGAAATCATTTAAGAGGGCAGTGACAATCTGTGGTCACTTAACTACACAGGGCCTTGTGATCAGTTAGACCAGGACATTGCAAGGCTCTCTTCATGTGTATGCAAATGGCCTGACGCTAAGCAGATTCCGATTCAGTAAGTCTTCAGTGGGGCCTCAGTCTGGTACACTCACTCCCCGGAGATGCTGATTCTGCTGGTTCAAAACCCTCATGCTGGTGACAAGGGACAAGAGTAAATGATCCTTCCTCTAACTACTTCACACCTTGAAGGTCCATGATCAAAAAAAGGACTTTCTAAAAAACTCTGTTAACCCATTTTTTATGACCGCCAACTTTCCACCTACCTGAGGGAAGGATGGAGATGATATGAACAGCATTATAATTTTTCACCATTTTTGTTTTTATACATGAGATTCCTCAGAGCTAAAAGGCGTTTTCTCAGGGCTTTGCCGCCATCTAGAATTTCAGCAGTGGAAATAACCAAACTCCACCTCTCTTCAAATCAAAGAGCCATTTCTGGGCAGCCCTGGTGGCTCAGTGGTTTAGTGCCGCCTTCACCCCAGGGCCTGATCCTGGAGACCCGGGATCAAGTCCCACATCAGGCTACCTGCATGGAGCCTGCTTCTACGTCTGTCTATGTCTCTGCCTCTCTCTCTCGCTCTCTCTCTCTCTCATCTCTCGTGAATAAATAAAATCTTTAAAAAAAAAAAAAAAGAGCCATTTCTGCCCTCCAGACTCCCCTCAAGTCAATTACACAGTCAGGTAATGCACTCTGAGCGAGAGCCAGGTGTCCCCTTTAACGCACGAAGTCCCACGACACAAATGACAGGGCCTCCTCACTACCCACTCTAAGTGCTGAGCTGGTTTCATCTCCTTCTGGTTTGACAACATCTGCAAGTCAGTTCTTCAAGAAAAATGCTTTTCAATATTCCCACTGTACAAGAAACTGGTGGTAGGATTAGAGCCTGGCAAGCTCTGCAAAATGCTAGTTGTTTTTTTTTTTTCTTCTACTCTGAATTTGTATAAAGCCTCTTTTTAAATGTTGAAAAATGTTCACTGTGAGTCTAGAGCAAGATCAGCAAACTTTTTTGGCAAGTGGCCCAAGAGGAGAGATTTTAGGCTTTGCAACCCACAGGGTCTCTAGATAATCGGGAAATGAATGGGCATGGCTGTGTTCCAATAAAACTTTATTTATTGGAAAAAGGTACACAGCCTTCATTCCCACTGGAGGACGGGGAGGAGACCAGACCACGTAGCCTGTGGCTTCACCACTAGAGTGTCTGATTTCAGTGCTCTGGGAGGTGGCCTGGCCCGGGGCTGCTTCAAAGTCCCCCAGGTAATTCTAAAGTGACGTCAAGATTGAGAACCAGTGTCCCAAATGTACTGAAAATTTCCCATACCCGAAATAAGCATGAAACCACAACATCCCCAGTATTAACTAAAAAATTCAAAAGGTTAAGTCTGACAGGCTGGTCAAAGGCTGCCAATCTCAAGTTGTATGGTATTAGAAAAGAGATTCAAACAAACTGCAGAGTTTCTATTTTAACTAAAGCTTACCAAAAAATTAACACAATTTCAAACCCATGCATGTTAATTTTTCCCTTTAATTTCTCTTAGGTTTCTAAAATGCATCAGATAGCATGGATTATTTGGAAATAAGAATTGAGATATTGGGGCAACTGGGTGGCAGTGGTTGGGCATCTGCCTTTGGCTCAGGTCATGATCCGGGGTCCTGGGATCGAGTCCTACACTGGACTCCCTGCAGGGAGCCTGCTTCTCCCTGTGCCTGTATCTCTCATGAATAAATAAAATCTTCATTTAAAAAAAGGGCTTCAAGGAAAAGAAGAAGGTAAAAAGGGTCAGACTCCATTTGAGGTTATTAAAATATGAATTTGCAGAAGCCATTTATCCCATCAGCCACATCCAACTTGAAGAATAACCTACAAATAACCATCCATGTGTTCACCTGCATGTAAGGACGGTTCTATGTATAGATGACTTCTGAACAACACAAGTTAGGGGCGTCAACCTCTCTAGGCAGTCGGAAATCCAAACATAACTTCTAACTCTCCTAAGATAAAACTACTAAATAACCTACTGTCGACCAGAAGCGTGACTGATAACATAAGTAGTAAATTAACACATATAAACAGGTTTCTTAGAATGAAGGAAGCTGGGGCGAGGGGGAAGAGCTATTAAGAAAATATAAGGAAAGGAAGGCACATTTACAGGACTGTACTGTATTTATCAGAAAAAATTTCACATAGAAGTAGACTCCTGCAGTTCAAACCCATGCTGTCCAAGGGTTGACTTGAGTATTTCTTTTTTTTTTTTTTAAGATTTTATTTATTTATTCATGAGACACACAGAAAGAGGCAGAGACATAGGCAGAGGGAGAAGAAGGTTCCCTGCAGGGAGCTCAATCCCAGGACCCCAGGATCATGCCCTGAGCCGAAGGGAGACGCTCAACCACTGAGCCACCCAGGTGCCCCCAACCCGAGTATTTCTAAATGAGTGTGTCATCTGAGACATGAAGCTAAAATCAAAATTGTGATTCGTCCAGAAAAACGTGTGGCAAAATGTGATTTCAAACTCTAGATCCCTTCTAGTTCCCTTCCAACTGAAAAACAAACAAACAAACAAAAACAACACCACAGTCCTGGCTGCTTGTGCACAGAAAACTGGGCACAAGCCTTACTTTGATCCAGTAATACTCAACTGGGGGCCATCTGTCCCCCCGGGGAACACGTGGCGACCTCGGCAGACACTCATGATGGCCTCAGCTGGCAGCCAGGAGGAGGAGGATGCGGGCCTCTACTGAGGAGAGGTCAGAGGCCAACCATGCACAGGACAGCCCCACACAGCAACAACTACCTGGCCCGGCATCTCAAGGGTACCCAGGTTGAGAAAATTTGTGTTAAACTAATCCAATCCCTGCCTGTGCTCAGCCAAAACAGCAAAGTTCTCCTGAGGAACAGAAGTTGTACACAAATTAGAGGCAGCATTTGATTCTGCTAAAAGGATGTAATTTTTTTCCTTTATGCAGGGCTGCCTTGTTTCTTCTCAAGATTTTACGTTTTTGTCCCTTTAAATTAAACAAACAAACCAAGTAAAACCTAAAAACCCAGTATTCCAGTGAATTATGACTCCCATTATTATTAGCATGTGGTAGCTGGCAAGCAAGAGGCATGTTTTATAATCTTATTACCCACCTCAAGTCTCTGAACCAGAGTGTGACCTACAGATAGGAGCTGGGCTGGTGGGGAATGTGCATGGTGTTAGTATTAACCCCAGAGGAAAACCTAAGAGCTTTGGGTTTGATTTTATTAAACCGTTGAGGACATACAGCACCGTAAATCTGAACCACAGGTTTCCTTTTTATATACCTTAGTCACTCTTTTTTATAGTTACAATAAAATCCCAACAAAACATAAAAATGTTAGACCCTACTTCCTTTAAAAAAAAAAAAAATTCCTAAATACCATTCCCTGGTTGTTTGGAAGCACTTCAGCCAGGAGGAGTGTGGTCTTGCCCTGAACTGCACGCTCCATCCAGGTGACAGCTGAGAGAGGTCCGTGAAGACCAGACCTCGGGGTCTAGTTGTCCACTGAGCCTGGCTCAGCTGCAAAGGAGGGCTGGCCATGAAAGAGAACAGACTTCTCAAGAACCATACAGGATAAAATGCCTAAGTACAAACCCTAATATTTAAAAAATAGTGAGAAGATGCCCTTGGCAGTGACTCTTGACTTACAGGCTATTAAGTTGCAAAAGCCACATTTGTGATGAACCTTTGATCTTATGAACAGAAATGTTTTTATGGAAAGGTTTATTGCAGGTCTCCTGGTGACACGAAGAGTCACTGGGGGCTGAATTTTGCCCTGATTTTGCCCTGATTAAAGGACTTCTTTAGTTTTAATAGGAAGCTTCTTTTCTTTAACATTTTATTTGAGAGAGAGAGAGAATGAGAGAGAGAGAGAGAGAGAGAGAGAGAGAGAGAGAGACATCAGAAGCAGGAGGAGCGGCAGGCAGAGGGAGAAGGAGAAGCAGACTCCCCGCTGAACAGGGAGCCCAATGTGGGGCTTGATCCCAGGACCCTGAGATCATGACCTGAGCTGAAGGCAGATGCTTCACTGACTGAGCCACCCAGGCACCCCTAGAAGCTTCTTTCATACCATCCGGATGGGATGCTTCTTCCCATGCTCACCTAATCACACTCTGTGAGCCCTCCTAGTCCGGAGACCTTACCTGTGCAGGTGTTTCACCCAAAGGGCAAGTGCCCATTCACCTCCTGAAATACACACCTCATTATCCTCTGGGATGCCACACAGCAGAGTTGGAAATAATTATTTCTAATATACAAGCTAAAAATTGCTATTATGCACACATTTCAGAGATTACTGAAACATTAACATGGCAAACGCGGACTCTTGCGACACAGCAGATTCCTACAGCAACAACCCATCCCTCCCCTCCTCCTCCCTCTGGTCCTCTGATGCTCAGTTTCTCTCACCTAGCTTCCTTAACTTCCTCCGCTCTGCTCACCTTGGTTTCTCTAGGTTCATTTAATGGAATGCCCTCCATGCCCCTTCCCCACAGGAGGGAGACAAGGGGACAGCAGGTAGAGACTAGCTTTGTGCCAACCCAGGCCCTTGTAAGAGATTCCCCCGGAAGCCTGGCGGTGGGGGGGGGGACTTCTCCAGTGAACCATGGGGGGAAAGGCTAGGTCTGAGGGTCAGCTGAAGAAGTGCTGCACGCCCCAAAATGGAAGGGAGGCTCCTCGGGGTGGAGGTGGGAGAGAAGGCGGGAGGAAGAGGATGGCCATGCAGTGTGGCAGAGAGGACAATCAGTTAAGGAATGATACCTCTAAGACACCTGAGGTTTTAGACCCTGGATTTAGCTGCAAAAAGTCTGTGACACACACAAAAGCAAAATAAAACTTGTTTGAGTGGGCCTTCTCAAACAGAATGGAAGGAAAGGACCTCAACGCCAGGTCTCAGTCAACACCAGAGTAGACACAAAACACGTGAAAACCAGCCAGGAGGGGCACCGTGGAAAAATAAGCAAGTTGTCTGCAAACACAGAATCATGACTTGAGAACATAAAGCCAGCCTCAACTCCCAGACATCCCAGGGAGGGCACACAAGGGTCCCGTCACTCTGGCATTCATTTTAAGTGGTGGACACCTCACAGGTATCAGGACGACAAGCGCACTTATCGATGGTCCGTTATGCTTGTCCTTTTTGGACAAACCAATTAAGATAGGAATATGTCCACATTAAGAAAAAAAATCAGGGACACCTGGGTGGCTCAGTGGTTGAGCGCTGAGTGGTTGAGCTCAGGGCATGATGCCAGGATCCTAGGATCAAGTCCCACATTGGGGTCCCCTCAGGGAGCCTGCTTCTCCCTCTGTATATGTATGTCTCTGCCTCTCTCTCTGTCTCGCATGAATAAATAAATATTTTTAAAAAAGAACCGTTGTATGAAATGTTTCATTTTGTGTAAACATTAACTGCATCACAACAAAACCTTTCTTATTCTGGGTCTCTGAAATGTTTGGAAGAGGGATGACTAGGTGGCTCAGCAGTTGAGTGT
Source organism: Canis lupus baileyi (assembly GCF_048164855.1). Taxonomy (NCBI): domain Eukaryota; kingdom Metazoa; phylum Chordata; class Mammalia; order Carnivora; family Canidae; genus Canis; species Canis lupus. The sequence goes on along the minus strand of NC_132838.1, from coordinate 90,717,865 downwards.
CTGCCTTTGGCTTAGGCTGTGATCCCAGATTCCCAGGTTCGAGTCCCACATGGGGCTCCTTGTATGGAGCTTGCTTCTCCTGCTGCCTGTGTCTCTGCCTCTTTCTCTGTGTCTCTCATGAACAAATAAAATCTTAAATAAAATAAAATGTTTGGAAAACATTGGCATATAAATCTAGTAAAAGGAAGCAAGGACCCTCAGAAACAGGTACACACAAGAAAAAGCCCAATTTTTAAAAAGGCTCCTTTTCCTGGAACCTGGAGTCAGGTACATGTCGGCAGGCGGGGGGGTGGGGGGCCCTCACAAGAAGAGAGAGGAGGGTCTGCCTACAGTCTCTGGCTGCAGCTAGCACAGCACCTCCCTCGTTTCCCAAACCACACAGCATCGATGATGCAGGATTATCTCTCTCCTGGTCAATGCCTCCGTCTGTATGGATTCACAAATCTCAAACACAAACCCTCACCTTCCACCTGAAGTCATACAGAGCTAGGCAGAAATGTAAGCATCATTTACAGGAAAGTCAGCAGAAAACACATCTTTGGTCAAGTGGCCGCTAGAAAAAGGCATAAAGAAGAGTCTGCATTTCTATAATTGGGCTAACTATCCAGACATAGGACTCCCCGTTTCCTCAAACGCATTAAGTCTCTAAAAGCCTGAAAATGCCTCCTGGGCAAGGCAGTGGGGGGTTGTAGTGGTGACATTCTTAAGGTAACTTTTTTTTTTTTGTATATTTTTTTATTGGAGTTTAATTTGCCAACATGGACATTCTTCAGAGAGTTGGAACAAATAATCTTAAGATTTGTGTGGAATCAGAAAAGACCCCGAATAGTCAGGGGAATCTTGAAAAAGAAAACCAGAGCCGGGGGCATCACAATGCCGGATTTTAAGGTAACTTTCTTGAGAAAATGTTGGTTCTCGATTGCAGGACGAATGGACTTTCAGAGGAAGAGAGTAAAAGAAAATTAAGTCAATTTATTGAGAGGTACTGGAGAGACCCGTGCTGTGTTCTCATGGAGTCCTCATAGCGTAATCATCATTAACATAAGAAGAACTGCTCCGAGGGATCGAATAATTCGCTTCCACTCATAAAGGGATTAAGCAGAGAAGCAGAATCCAAACAAAGCAAGTCGGCTTTGGAAGCTTCTCTAGGAAACCTCCCCGCCTTTCCCATTTTAAATTAAGATGTCTGCTGATTATAAAGACCTCCTTGCTGCCTTTGGCTTTTACCAGTCCTTTGAGTTTTCACTGCTTCAAGATCAAATAAGAAACTTCTTTGGGGCGGTGTGGCGGGGGGTGCAGTCTGAAAATAAGCCTGTAAACCATGCATTTGGGAACTTTGGTTTTAGGACCAGAAGCCTTAGAGGCATCCATATCTGTTTCTATCTTGATGGACAAACTTAATTAACCTTTGCTACTCTGTTCCAACCTACTCTTTTAGACAAAACTAGTGACCCACAAACAATATGTTACCATCAGAATCTCAACGGCTGTGACATCAAGAGATATAGCCCTATCAGCAGTATCGGGAAATAAGCCACTTGGATTAGCCGCTCTAAGAAATATGGATTATATTCATGTCACACATGAGCTGTCAGAAACATTAGGATACTTTTAGCATAAATCAGCAGTGTGAAGGGTGTCTTATGAGTGCTGAACATGACAGACTGCTCCGAGGGCAAGGTGAGGGACTGTCTGGGGCCAGCTTCTCAGTGTGAGCACACACTTCACCTGAGCTCATCGTAAAAACTCCAATGCAGGCTGCTGAGGGTGATGAGTACGCCCACCTCACGCTGGCTTAGTGGCATGGAAAGGCCACTCCAAAACTATGATGCACAGCCCACTTCTAGGTAACCAAAATAACATAGAAATGACCCAAAAACTGCTTTCTGAAAGTACACAGAAGAGGGGGATAGGATAGGGGACAGGATGGGAAGCCACAGAACCATGCTTAAGGACCAGAGGCTCAGCAATTTAAATTCGGTTAATCCTATGAAAGACATAGGTGTTTCTACTTTCTCTAACACATCAAATCTCAGAAAATACTAAATAAGGGACGTGACGTCCTCTAAGATCTGATGAGACGTATCATAAGATACAAAAAAAAAAAATAGGGCAGTGTGGGTGTCTCAGATGCTTAAGTGTCTGCCTTCAGCTCAGGTCATGATCCGGGGGGTCTTGGGATTGACCCCCGAGTCAGGACCCCTGCTCACTGGGGAGCCTCCTTCTCTCTCTCCCTCTGCCTGCTGCTCCCCAGGCTTGTGCTTTCTCTTTCTGTCAAATAAATAAAATCTTAAAAAAAAAAAAATCCTGTGGCACCCTTCAAGGCTTCTTGCAAGGAAAAACAAGAACACGTGCTGCCCTACTAGAAAGGTGGAGTCAGGTAAACCCTGCAGTCAGAGTCCTGCTAAGTCCCTGCAGTCCCGCTGCAGTCAGGCAAACTCTGGCTCAACACCCGCTCTCAGCAGCTGTGTGACACTGGCAAGTTACGTCATCTCCCGAAGTGTCCGGTTCCTCACCCAGAGAGGCCATGACAGTCCCTGAGGGCTGCGTGCAGGAGTCGAGCAGAACGGCAGGTTTGAAATGCTCAGACCATCAGGCTGATCAACACCCGTCCTGCTGCACGCCCAGTCCCTTCCTCCATGGGGCCTCCCTCTGTGGGCACACCAGTGGGATGGGGTGGTCCCACTCCGGGACCTCTCTTTTGGGGTGCCCTTTGGCTGGTATGCCAGGGATCTGCTAACAAAGAAGGAGACATACAAACCTTCATATTCCATACATATTTTAAGTTCATAGACTTTTTGCTTGGTATTTGAAAGAAAACTCCATTCTCTGAATTTTTTCCACTTTTCAAATCTTAAAAATTTGAAAACCCAACTCCAGATCCTACCCTGCCACTATTACAGAGACACACACACACACACACATACACACACAGGGAGAGGAATGTGCCTTCATGTTTTTAGGGGCTCATACTATTACCCAAGGGGGAATTATTTCGTCTTCCTTCATCCTCCCAGGATTGGCTGATAAGAATGCCTAAATGCCAGAAAGAATGTTCATGAGAAGGAATTCGATGAAAAGATGTGAGAAACCAACTGAGGATGGTTTTGCCCCGGTTTCTCCATCCTCTTAGGAACCTGCTCCCTGGAGGCTGTCCACAGCCAGGGTTATGTCCTGGGTGCAGGCAGTAAAGGGGGCTACTCTCTGTAGAGAATGGCTTAAAAATAATAAAATTCATGGGAACGCCCGGATGGCTCAGTCAGTTAAGTGTCCGACTCTGGATTTCGGCACAGGTCATGATCTAAGGGTTGTGAAATCGAGCCCCATGAGCCCCGTATGAGGATCTGCGCTCAGCAGGGAGTCTGCTTGAGATTCTCTCTCCCTCTCCCCCTGTCCCGCCCCTGCCTGCAGGCTCTCTTGCTTTAAAATAAATACATAAAATCTTTAAAAAAAAAAAAAAAGGTAATAAATCTCATTTAAGTCACTCTGCTTTGATTTGTCACCATCCAGTGGCAACTCTCAACAACAGCGGTGATGAGATCCTGGCCGCGCCCTGCCTTGCATCCAGCACACCAGGCTCATCCCCTCATAGGGACCACCTTCCCACAGGCACCAGAGCCCTCCCCAGGAGAGCTGCAGACTCCATCCCAGCAGCAATCAGAGAATCCATGTGTCCTTGGATTCTCCCGTCACCACTTCCCTGCGAGCTATACCTGGGGTCCGGGTGGGGAGACAGGCAAGGCTAGCACAGTGCTGGGGAGAGAGTCAGTACTCAGTACATCAATAATAATGAATGTGTGAATGAATTTCTTACACATGCTCTGTAACACAGTGAAGATTTTTCCATAGTTTTTTTTTTTTTTTTTTTTTTTTAAGATTTTATTTCTGGGCAGCCTGGGTGGCTCAGCAGTTTAGTGCCGCCTTCAGCCCAGGGCCTGATCCTGGAGACCCAGGATCGAGTCCCACGTCGGGCTCCCTGCATGGAGCCTGCTTCTCCCTCTGCCTGTGTCTCTCATGAATGAATAAATAAATAAAATCTTTTTTTTAAAAAAAGAATTTATTTCTAAGTAATCTCTACAGCCAACGTGGAGCTCAAATTTACAACCTCGAAATCGAGTCACATGTTCTACCGACAGAACCAGCCAATCAGGTGCCCCAGAGATTTTTCATAACCCCATTCTTTTTTACCTTTCTCTCATATTCCTAATATATATATTTTAAAATAGGGCAAACCAGCCTCTGTTAAGCATTCCCTTGATTTTGGTCTTTATTCAATTAATGAGGGAGGGACGCCTGGGTGGCTCAGGGGTTGAGTGTCTGCCTTTGACTCACGGCGTGATCTCAAGGTCCTGGGATCGAGTCCTGAATTGGGCTCCCCAGGGGGAGCCTGCTTTTCCCTCTGCCTCCATCTCTGCCTCTCTCTGTGTCTCATGAATAAATAAATAAAATCTAAAAATAAATAAATAAATTTAATGAAGAACACTTAGCTATAAAAAATGGGCTCCCAAAAAATTTGAGAATCACCCAGCCACGTACTTAAAAATACTGTCAAAAAGCAACTAATCTTGTATCACATTCACATCTGCTTAGGAAAAAAGGTAAACAAAAAGGGCAAACATAAACAGATAAGATTTTGGCCACCAGCCCAAGCAAATCAAATCTGAAAGCTTTCAAAAACTGTCATCTAATTATCTGGTTTATCAAGCAGATTACGGAATCCCCCGATGACTGTATTATTTATTAACCTGATGCTGCTGTGTCAGAGACCGGGTTATGTAACAATCTCACAACAGACTGATGATGCATTTTTTTTCTGCCTCCAATTGAATATGAAGCAGTCCCTGGGGTACACCAGCCCTTTGCAAGGTTTTCCAACTGATCTGTTTTCCAACAGATCACAGTGAACTTGTGTCCGAATGGAAATGAACCTGTAGGATGGTCCTGGGTGTCCCAGAGTCGCCCCAGGTTCCTAAGTACTGAGGTTATTATGCTCCACCTGAATTGCCTGGATGCTACTGGACAGCCCCAGCCAGGCTGAGGATGTCCAAGGTCTGGCCCCTGGCCCTAGATGTTTTCAGAGTCAACATCGCTGGCCCCAGGGCTGGGTTTCCAGAGGTCAGCTCTGCTTTCTCCTGTCATCCATACGTCTTGAATCACAACAGCCTGCAAAAAATGCCTGCTGTGTACCCTGCTGCAGTTAGGAGACATCCCTCACCCCACCTCTTGCCATCTGTCTGAAATGCCCACCACCTCCTGCAGCTTTGTCCCAGGCCCAGAGCCACTGGGCCCTACTGTCACCACAGCCACCAAATCCCACGAACACCTGCTCTGGCCATGGGCTCAGAAGTGTGCAAACCACCGAGCATTCCTAATCTGTGAAATGACATAGCAATACCTTCAGGGAAGGACATAATAAACACCAGGCGATGCCTGCCATGACTATGTCTTGGCATCGTCTAAAACAAGACAAAACAGCAATTCCTCCCTGCAAAGGCTTGTTAGTAAGGTGGAAGTTGGGAGGCAGAGAGTGGGGACTGCACTCATTGGGGCTGCACAGCTTGGAGAGTCTCAGGAATCCTGCCACTGCTGCACCTTTGGGTCCCTGACCCATAGAAGCTTGCTCCCCACAGGATTGAGATTATGTTGCAAAGGCCCCGGGACACTCGAGTTGTTCTTTCTCCTTAAAACAGAAGAACCAAAAGAGGCAGTAAGCCTCAGAAAGTGATAAATGTGGGACGCCTGGGTGGCTCAGGTTATGATCCCAGGCTCCTGGGATCGAGTCCTGCATCGGGCTCCCCCCAGGGAGCCAGCCTGCTTCTCCCTCTGCCTATGTCTCTCTGCCTCTCCCTCTTATGTCTCTTGTGAATAAATAAATAAAATCTTAGAAAACAAAAAGTGATAAATGGAGTCATCGAAGGAAGGGAAAGTTCACAATAGAAGCAACAAGGTCATAACCTTGGGAGAAGCCCCACACCTTCCTTTCACTGGCTCCAGACTTTCCCAGGTCTGTAGGGACTTGCATGCTTCCTTAAATAGAAGATTCCTGAGACTGGCCCTCTGACCTAGCCAAGTCCCAAACCCTCACTGAACCGGACAGCAGGGCCCATGTGCGGTGCACCGGAGGGAGTCTGACAAAATGCGGAGCCTTCACAGAACTACCATTTAAAAAAAAAAAAAAAAAAAAAAAGGAAGAAAAAGACCATAGCACTTCACCTACAAAGAGTGAAGCTGAGCATTAAGTGGACACAATCACTAAAAAATCCAGGTGAAGACCCAGAGAACTTTGCTGTTGTCATGGTGACGCGATGACTGACAGAGGTTTCCAGACTCTCTGGACTGCAGACTAGTAAGACATACAAGAGAAAGAGATGGGGAGGGACAGCAGTAGTGTTGCCAACTGAGGGCATTTATACAAAAAGAAATCCTGCCACCTAATAGGATCATTTTAGTTTTGGGTTTTTTTTTTAAGATTTCATTTATTTATTCATGAGAGACACAGAGAGAGAGACAGAGACACAGGCAGAGGGCGAAGCAGGATCCCCCCGGGGAACCCAATGCAGGTACTGAATCTCAGGACCCTGGGATCACGACCTGAGCCAAAGGCAGATGCTCAACCACTGAGTCACCCAGGTTCCCCAAGATGCTTTTAGTTTTACAAAATGTTGGAAGGGCAAACTCTCAATAAAAACAATTAAAAAAATTTTTTTAAAGTAAGATCTACACCCAGTGTGGACTTGAAGTCATGACCTCAAGGATCAAGAGTTGTATGTTCTACTGGCTGAGCCAGCCAGGGGTCCCTAAAAACAGTTTTTTGACTTGAGTAATTGAGCTTTAAGAAATACTCACTTGTCCTTATTTTCTCCTTTCTCTGCAAAAACCAGCACGAGGATAGTGAACCACTATACACATTCCCAGTAAAATAAGATGACACCAACATCCATTGCTGGTATGGAAACTGAGTAACGCACTGAGAACATGTATGAGAACTGGAGGTATTTGCGGGGAAATGGCAGTACCACCATTTCTCTGTGTCTAACCTGGATATCCCAAAATAAGCAACTAGAAAATTACTAGAATTACAGAGTTTACAGAAGTGGTCAGATACAAAATAAATATACCACATCACAGCAATAGAACCTGACACTTTCCATCAACCTAAGCTTATGTCTAATGCCTCTTTAAGGAACCAAATAAAGATTGTTTAGCGCTAACAGCTCAAGGCAAACCCACATCTATTTTAATTACCTTTTCCTAAGGAAAGAAATCGCTTGAAATGCTTTAAATTGAATTTCTTCTCATAAACTCTTCTTGTGACTGCTGGCAAACTTTGTCAGTTTTTCTTTCTTGAGAAAAAAAACAGTGTCCTTCCATCAACAGATAGTGGCCAATAACCAGCTTGCTCTAAAAGGAGAAGCCTCAGGGGAACCCTGGGTGGCACAGCGGTTTGGCGCCTGCCTTTGGCCCAGGGCGCGATCCTGGAGTCCCAGGATCGAGTCCCACGTCAGGCTCCCGGCATGGAGCCTGCTTCTCCCTCCTCCTGTGTGTCTGCCTCTCCCTTTCTCTCTCTGTGACTATCATAAATAAATTTAAAAAAATAAAAATAAAAAAAAAAAATAAAAGGAGAAGCCTCAGCTAGCTTAACCAGCCAGGTGGAGACGGGATCACAGGACTGAAGAGAGAGCACCTGACCAAGGGTCGAGGGCCCAGGGCTGGGGCCTGGCTCTCCTATGACCAGCGGTGGTCCACAAATCACTCCAACTTTCTCAGCTACGTAAAAATGTATCTCAAGTCTGCTTCACCTTAAAAACTGAAGTGGATTTTGCATTCTGCTTCCTTTTCTCAGACATGGTGTTTTTTTTAAATCTAGGAATATTTAAAAATACTATTAGGGATCCCTGGGTGGCTCAGTGGTTGAGCATCTGCCTTTGACTCAGGGTGTGATCTTGAGGTCCTGGGATCAAGTCCCGCATCGGGCTCACCAGGACCTACATCTGCTTCTCCCTCTGCCTACGTCTCCCTCTGCCTACGTCTCTGCCTCTCTCTGTGTGTCTCTCCTGCATAAATAAATGAAACTTAAAAAAATATATATTGAATATTAATTAGAATGGTCTCCCTGGGAAGATAGGGAGGGAAGCCAGGTTTAAACCACCTACACTTGCCCGGGACCCTCCTGTGGGACTTCCAAGTTCTAGATGAGGAGGGACCGTTCCTGCCCCCTACACAGCATATGTTCAAGAAGTCACTTCCTCTCAATCTTTTTAGCTAACAGATTGTGATGCTGAGCAACAGTAATGAAAAGAAGCCATATGAAAACGGGCCCCATCAGGCTGCCTGCTGTAAGACAGAGCCCATCATGGGGCAGGCTTCAAAGGGCTAGGGCTTTTGTAAGCCTCTGCCTGGCCTGCTGGCCCCAGCCCATCAAAGGTGCTAGAGGGCCATCCCAGGAATGCTCACAAGGGGGCCCCTACTCTGTGCCCCAGATGTGAGAATCCAGTTTGCTTCCTGCCTGTATCTCAGTTTCAAGCCCAGGGCTATTTACATGACTCTCAAATTCCAATCTCTTTCCAATTGATCACAGCACCCTTCCCCCAAGACCTGCTTTTTGTATTTTTGTCTGTTTGGTCCAGGAGCAGATCCCTAACACACAGTAGGATCTCCATGCATGTTTTTTTTTTTTTTTTTTAAGATTTTATTTATTTATTCATGAGAGACGCACTGAGAGAGGGGCAGGACATAAGCAGGGGGAAAAGCAGGCTCCATGCAGGGGAGTCCGATGCGGGACTTGATCCCAGGACCCCGGGATCATGACCTGAATCAAAGGCAGGTGCTCAACCACTGAGCCATCCAGGTGCCCCTGTGCATGCTTATTTAATAAATGAACACATCTGGTGAGTTGCATAATCATGAATGCGCAAGCATATCATAAGACAATTCAGACTTCGGGATCCCTGGGTGGCTCAGCGGTTTGGCACCTGCCTTTGGCCCAGGGTGCCATCCTGGAGTCCCGGGATCGAGTCCCGCATCGGGCTCCCTGCATGGAGCCTGCTTCTCCCTCTGCCTGTGTCTCTGCCTCTCTTTCTCTCTCTCTGTGTCTATCATAAATAAATAAATAAGTAAATAAATAAATAAATAAATCTTAAAAAAAAAAAAAAGACACTTCAGACTGAGCCCAAAATAACCACCAGAAGGAATGAAATCACCTGTGTTGCCATTCTGACCACACCCGAACCGTGGTGGGAATGAGAAGTCTACCTGGGAGTCTACATATCTAGGGGCACCAGCTTCCAAAAAAGCAACCCAGAGGTCCCCTGCCAGAAGAACTGAAAGGAGACCCCAGGTACAGCTACGAGCCCTCCCGTATTTATTTCTGCTCACTTGCTATGCACCTCTCCCTTGTCAACCTGGTACAACATGTTTATTTAAGAGATAATGTTGCCGTGGAGGAGTGCACAAGGCAATAAACAGCTTTTGCAGGCAATTAAATGCAGAAGTGGAATTGAGCTGCTGGTCAGTGAAACCAGCCATTCATCGTCAGTTTGTTCTAGTGTCACAAATGTTAGTCCTGTTTCACAACAGGACAGGAATATGTGATTGGGCCACAAATCTGCAGAGGCTGGAGGCAGACCCAAAGCGGTTACACCAGCTCTCAGCGCGCAGGACATTAACACAGACGAGTCTCGAGAGCTGGGAGGCTGACCTACTACACTGCCCTATTTCATTTAATAGGTTGGGCACTTAGTAGGTGCTCAATAATTATTTGTGGCTTGCATGATTTTATAGGGACACTTAACCAGAGGCCTCACCTTTACAATAAAATGTCAATGGTTTCTCTCTGCAAATAATTCTAAGCCCTCCCTACTAATCTCTTAGAAGACTAGCTTTAAAAAATTATGATGGGGGATGCCTGGATGGCTCAGGGGTTGAGCATCTCCCTTTGGCTCAGGCCGTGATCCCAGGGTCCTGGGATGGAGTCCCGCATCAGGTTCCCCACATACGTCTGCCTATATCTCTGCCTCTCTCTGTGTGTCTCATGAATAAATAAAATCTTTAAAAAAGATTATGATGATCTCCACTTCTGTCAGTTTTTTTCTAGGAGTCAGAAAGGAGTGCTTTGTTGAGAAACAGGCATGCTGCCCCCCACAACACACACTGAAACATGGATCGGCACGGGAAGGAAGGTAACTCATAGAATGGTGACTTGCTCCAGCCAGGAGTGAGGAAGAAGTCAGCTCCTAGCATCAGACAAGAAAGTAGCTGGAGGAGACGCTGCTGGAGATTCGGGCCCTCCAGGCTGAGCCAGCGTCGAACCAGGGGAAGGAGACCAGCCCAGGGCTCCCCGCATGCAGCTGTGGGACACAATGGTGGGAAAACAGGAAAAGCAAGGGGGCACCCACAGGCCGCCTTCCCCCAGGAAGCTTCCACCAGGGGGCGCAGGGCATGGGCCCAAGAACCGAGGCAGCGCACCTTCCTGAAACCACAGGGCCAGAGCTTCGATGGTGGTTCCCTACACTCCTACCCTAACAACTTATCTTATTATTTTTTTTAAAGATTTTATTTATTTATTCATGAGAGACACAGAGAGAGACAGAGATACAGGCAGAGGGAGAAGTGGGCTCCCTGCGAGGACTCAATTCCAGGACACTCAGGTGTTCTCCTAACAATTTGTTTAAAAAGTGATGGGCAGTCCGGGTGGCTCAGTGTTTTAGCGCCACCTTCAGCCCAGGGCGTGATCCTGGAGACCCGGGATCGAGTCCCACATCGGGCTCCCTGCATGGAGCCTGCTTCTCCCTTGACCTGTGTCTCTGCCTCTCTCTCTCTCTCTCTCTCTCTCTCTGTAGCTCATGAATAAATTTTTAAAAAAGTGAGTTGTCCAGTTCTTATTAATAGCAGTGACACTTACTAGTTTTACATATTATTTGTAGGTGTTCACTATTAATACTTCTCTATCACATACACATCTTAAACATACGTTGCATCATTGTAATCTATCTCTGTTTTCAGTTTTCTATTTGCTAAGTGGAATACATTCTTTCTTCCCCAACCCTGTAAAAATTATTCCACAGGGCTCCTGGGTGGCTCAGTAGGTAAAGCGTCTGCCTTTGGCTCAGGTTGTGATCTCAGGGTCCTGGGATCGAGTCCGACATCGGGCTTCCTGTTCAGCGGGGAGTCTGTTTCTACCCCTAGCCCTCCCCCCTACTCATGCTCTCTCTCGCTCTCTCTCAAATAAATAAATAAAATCTTAAAAAACTATTCCACATACAAACTTGGCCCATATTCATATCACAGTCTTCCAATAGTAACTAAAATGGGCCTTATATATACTGTATCTCATTACAAAGGGGACTGAGATAACTAGAATACATATAAAAAGAAGGCTGAAAATCAGATAGATTAAAAAAATAAGGATTAATGAAAAAATTCACCGCAGCCTGAAAATCAAATAGATTTAAAAAATAAGGATTAATGAAAAAATTCACCGCAGCCTGAAAATCAAATAGATTTAAAAAAATAAGGATTAATGAAAAAATTCACCGCAGCCAACACTGGCACAGCCTTTGTCGGTGTACACACAGAATCTTCTGCATGCAGTAATCACTTTACTTCACACGTATCCAGGCAACAGTTCTGTGAAGGTGGTACTATGCCCTCTTCACAGACCAAGACACAGAGACTCAAAGGCTATTTTGTATTTTGCTCAAAAAAAAAAAAAAAACTGGATTACAAGTTAGAAGTCAATATGGATTTTCCCACACCAGACTCCATGTTTCCCTAAACCAATAGACCTAGTCTTTCGGCCAGGCTCTATCATCCACTAGCTGTGTATGCTGAGTGAATCCCTTTTGCTCCAGACCTCTGGAGCAGGATGGGGTGAACTGGAATGAACAGGACCCACTGCAGCTCTGATAATCACTGGACTGACAGTCACCTGCCCTATTTGCAAACTGGCTGCTTGCACCTAGCAGGCTCTTGCATTTTTAATATTAGGAGTTTATTTCCAAGAAAACTAATTTTTGTGGGCATGACAACAAGGCTTTAAGTCAAACTTGTATATATATCTGGTTATAAGGTTAATCCACAGACCCTTTTACAGCCTCAGACTTAGAAGGGATGGAGAGGCCACATGGTCAAGTCCCCACATCTCAATTGTGAGGATCATTTTCTAGGTTACAGAAACATTGTAGGTTGCCTAAATATGCTTTACTGATAATCGCATTCAAGGAAATGTGTATGCAGACTCCAAAAGCAACTTTCTGATAGCAGGGAATGCAGCATATTTCGAACACTAACTGCCAAGACGACAGGAAAGCTTCAGAGGCCTCTCTCGCAGCCATCATGGGCACTGTTCTGGAAGTTTCTGCCTATTCCAACCTCCACGAGGGAAGACAGAAAATCAGATGAGGTTTCCAGAAAACCAGATGAGGTTTCTTCTTTCCAAGAAGATTCCCCCAATGAAAAGCAAAGCACTTAGGTAGAAATTCTAAGCCCTAAAGAACTAAAGAAGGCGGCCTTAGTGTTCCTATTAATTGATGGTGGTTCCCAGGGCCCTGAGTTTATGGTAGATCCAGTGGTAACCCAACAGTGCTGAGAAACACTGTGGAGCCAGACAGAGAGATTCGAACTCCAGCCCTCCTGTTTGGTGACTGTGTGACCTTGGCTAAGTCAGCCCTCTGAGTCTCAATCCTCCGCTGTAAAGAGGAGACCACATGCTATGCTTCCTGGGGCTACGAGGAGGACTCACCGCTTAGGAAATGCTAGCTGTCATTTCTGGCGCTATTACTTACTAAGAGGAATGGACTTCCACTACAGTAGCAGAGAGGGATCTATTTCTGCAAAATAATTTGTTATGTGAGAATAGATTGCCAACGGCGACTGGAGAAGAAAAAAAAACTCTTAAGCCCAGCCTTCTGGGAAAACAAACTCATGTATTAAATGATGTCTTGGCATCTCTCCTGGGTGGCTAAGCAGGGACACCTCTCTCTGTAAGTGGTGGTGCCAGAGACAGTGCAAACAGCATCCAAACTGCCGTTCCCCACAGGACTAAGAAAGTTTGGGAAAGATTCTCCCTCCCACCTGCTGGACAGAGGGTGCAGCAAAGGAGAGGGTGCAGGAACTTGCCCTTAAGGAACTCGCTCTTCACCCACAGCACCTGAGACATCTCTCCAAGATCAGGCAAGGAGGGTGGCTGAGAGACCCCGTCTCCTCCTGGCTGTCCCTCAGAGGGAGGACTTGGTTAGAGACCTCCAAGGAAACCCACGACCTCTGCCATGCCCTTCCCATGCTTTCCAGGTGGAATAAGAAACATTAATGTGTCCAGCATCATATGCCATCTGCCATCATACACCTGCTGAAAGATTCTGACAAAGTAGGAGGACATGTTCGACTCTACTGTAATGCTGATCATGATCTTGCTGGCTTTCTTTCAGAAAACACTTAAGATTTTTTTCTCATCCTTTTTCTCATAAGCCAACAGGTTCACCTTCCTACTTTATTCTTAAAGCCTGGAAGGAGCCAGAAAACCAGGATGCTTCAAAAGTAAGTCTTGCTTCCTGGGAATCTACAGGATGTGCATTTTTTGTTGTTTTTCGTTTTCAGAATTACAGGAGACTTCTTTCTCCTTTCAGAGAGGAGAGTCTCTGATAAAAATCAACCTAAAACCTACCCCCAATAATAATATCCAACTGGCACTTGGAGAGGCTTGTAGCGGTCCAGGCTGAAGATTCATAAATCACTGCAGTTCCTCTACAATCATGTTATTCTGAGTTCTCACTCCCAATGCTTTAAAAGTCTCTTTTTTAAAAAGTTTATGATTCTGGGGACGCCTGGATGGCTCAGTGGCTGAGTGTCTGCCTTCGGCTCAGGTCATGATCCTGGGGTCCTGGGATCAAGTCCCACACCGGGCTCCCTGCAGAGAGCCTGCTTCTCCCTCTGCCTATGATTCTGCCCCTCTCGGTAGAGAAATAAATAAAATTTATTTATTTCATGGAGATAATGGAGAAATAAATAAATAAATAAATAAATAAATAAATAAATAAATAAAATCTTTTTTTAAAAAGTATGATTTTAAAAATCATGTCTCATGGAGAAATAAATAAAATCTTTTTTTAAAAAGTATGATTCTAAAAATAAAATGTATGGAAAACTTATGAAAACATGTAGCCCAGTAGATTAAGGCAAACATATGAACAGGTTGAAGAAGTCTGATCCCTAAGGGTAGTGAGAGAATCCAAAAAGTGGGGTGGCTTGAATATTAAGAACATCCCCACACCTAAAAAATACAAAATGGAATAGAATCGCTCACAGGAAAATTTCAACCCACTTTTTTTTCTTTTAAAGTGGGTAATAGAAGGTCAAAGATTTGCCCTAAACCCCCAAATACATCTGTCCCCTTGTATTGGAATCAAAGCCCAGTTGACAAAACCTGAGCTGGCAAATGTACCCAAAGTAAGAATAGTTCTCCCATCTGACGGTCAGAAGGGGGCTTGGAGGTGGTGCATGCAATCACTCATGTGTCCACACTCCTGCAGCTTGGTGACCCAGCCTGGGAATGCTTTCAGCGCTTCTATCTCCTACCCAACATACTCCATGATAGAAATGGTTAAATCTGAGGGAGCTTTACAGCTCTAGAAAAATGCTCCTTCCCTGACAATGCAAAATGCTTAGTTTTACCCCAGATGTTAATTTAAAAGCTCCTGATTGCACACTAAGAGTATGATTGAGGACCTTCATTCTCAGCTTAAAAAAAAACAACAAAAACAAAAACAAAAACCTAATCTGGCACAGAATGACAGTAACCTCATTCCTTTTCTTACCTTGCTTCCATGCAAACACACAGATGATGACACTTTGCCCTCCCAGGGTGCAAATTCATCACTAAGATTACTGCCACGCAGAAGGCTGCATCCAGAACGTTCTAAACTGCTCAAAGAAACTAGGGGTGAGCCTGGAGGTGATGAGACCTCACACAGTGAGCCCCTGGTGAATCTGACTCCAGCCAGCTGGGTATTTACGCAAAATGAGAGTGAAAAATGAGAAAAGTAAAATTGCCAAAATGCAAACCCATACATGCATCCTCCTTCACAGTTCTTGCAGCCAGCCTCGGGGGTCACATGATATCACGGAACAGTGAACTTTTTTTTTTTTTTTTACGCCTTTGGCCTAATGGGTACACACGTGTGCTGCACTGGTCATATGTGTGTCCATGTGTGCTCCTGACCTATCCAGTCGCTCTGGATAACCTCTTACCTGCCACTGGTTTCCTGTCTGACCAGGCACGTAAGGTGCTGGGAGGCTCCGAAGGCTATTCTTCACAGGGGACCCCCCGAGGGGGCTTCCCACGTCCCCAGAAGAGGAATCAGCAGCCAAGGCCATGGAGTACTGCGGGTAGTTGTACAGATTGTTGTAGTAAGGAAACAGAGAAGGCTGGTAAAAGCTGCTGTAGTAGGTGGAGTCAGAGACCAGGTCAGGTGTGTTCTCCACGTGCCCTCTGCTGGTGACGGCAGGAATATCCTGGATGACCATGCGTCCCTCTAGAAAGAAAAAAAAAGACCATATGGTGTTAATGTGGAGATCCACAAAATTTCAGCTCTAATGGCGACCTACGGCCTTCCTCATCTGCAAAGGGGCAGAGCAAGGCACTGAATTGAGCTGCTTCCTCCTAGGGCCAAAATAAAGGACCTGTTTCTTTCTCTCTCTCTTTTTTTTTTAAGATTTTATTTATTTATTCATGAGACACAGAGGGACACAGGCAGAGGGAGAAGCAGGCTCCTCCCATCTGGAGCCCCTGGGATCACACCTGAGCCGAAGGCAGACGAGCCACCCAGGCGTCCCAAGGACCAGTTTCTTTTCTTTTTTCTTTTTTTTAATTTTTCTTTATTTATTCATGAGAGGCCCCGAGAGAGAGAGAGAGGCAGAGACACAGGCAGAGGGAGAAGCAGGCTCCACGCAGGGAGCCCAATGTGGGACTCGATCCCAGGACTCCAGGATCATGCCCTGGGCCAAAGGCAGGCTCTAAAACCGCTGAGCCACCCAGGGATCCCCCAAGGACCAGTTTCTAAGGCTGGTATAACTCACGACACAGCTGGCAGACCCTTGCTGGTTTTTTAAAAAAAAAAAAAATTTTTAAAAATCAGACCTTGCTGATTTTTACTGAGAATGACAAAAACATTAGTAACCTAAAGTTTGACCAGATCTAACTTCTACCCAAGTAGTCCTAATGTTAAGAAATTAGAGATCAAATCTAGCTAATTTGGCTATCCCCATCATTTTTACAACAAAATTAATCATACTTCACTTTAAATAACGTAATAGAAAAATCCCAGGGCCCTAACTATGGTAGTCACAAAGATATGTCAAAGAGCCAAAGCAAAAGGCTAGGAGTTTAAGCAAACATTGTTTCTTTCACTTCCTTCCACAGCTGATACTGTATCCTTTACAAGTCTGGACAATGGTATATAAGGAGGGTAGACAAACTTCTTCTGTAAAAGGTCAGTTAATCACTATTTCAGGCTGTGAGCCATTCAACTGCAGAACGTCCAGGTTGCTGAGTGGTTGTGTTTCCAATAAAACTTTATTGACAAACACAAGCAGTGGGCTGAAGCTGCCTGAAGGCTGTAATTTCTCAACCCTGGGTCTAGATTTTAAAACTGTGTCGATTCCAGTAAACAAGCAGACTTCTCAGTCATCTCTCCAATGGACATCCATGAAACAATGTTCAAAGAGTAGGTCCAGGTACCTGAAATGGCTGCAAGGGGTCAGGATGCCCCCTCCCAGGAAGTCTACCATCTAGGGTGAAACATGTGATGGGATTATAAATAACAGCAAGGATTATCACATAATACTGGAAGACCCATATGTTTTATGGAAATCCAAAGGCTGGAAAGATGACCTGCAGCCTAGAAAGGATCAGAGAGATCTTGGGGGAAAACTGCACCCCAGCTGCACTTTCATGGAGAAGCAGAAAAGAGGTGAAAAAAAGCGAACAAGAGTGCTGATAAAAGGACAGCAAGGACAAAGCAATGGGAGCAGGAATGTAGTAGAGTTGGGAAGTGCTGGACAGGGAGGTGGGGTTGGAGAACTGGCTGGGGTGCGGGGAGGAGAGGCAGAGCTGGAGCAAGGGATGGAGAAGCCTTCACCCAGCCCTCCCAACCCTGCAGGACCTCGGAGGATTTCAGGGTCATATCTGTGTTCTGGAGCCATTTACCTGGTGGCAATCTTAGGACAAGCGAAGACACAGCAGGCCTGCAACCAGGACTGAGGAGCCTATGCCATGGACAGGGAGACGTAACTCAGTAGAACTGGAGGGGCTGGCAGGACATCAGAAGGAGGACGCAGGAGGAGGCAGGGAGGCTGACGGCGGGGGCGGGGGTGGGGGGGAAAGCCTGGTGCCAAAGGAGAGGGAGGCCTGTGTTCTGCTGAATGGTGGAGACCTGGGAGGCCTATGAAGGCTACAAGCAAGGGTGAGAAAGCACGCTTCTGGCAGAGGGGCGGACAGTGGAGACCCAGGAGCCCAGAAGGTTCTGGCTGCCTCTGGGGAGAGGAGGAGGGAGTTGTAACAAAAGAGTGTGTTCTGGGAGAAGAGAAGGGAGCCTGGGTGCAGCCCGAGGACAGAACAATATGTCACACAGGCCACCGCTGATGTGGATCCTGGAGCGGCCGGGGATGCCTTGTCAATTGCTGCTAAGAGATCAAGCAAATCCATTCTGGAAAAGACCAGCTGAGACCAGGTCTTCAGGACCATGTGGCTTTTTCTAGTGGAAGGAGCTGCAACTTGCCAGAGATCGAGGAGGAAATAGCAGATGAGCCTCCAGAACAGCCAAGAACCTTCTCCTGGCTGGAATGTAGATACAGCAGGCAGGCCCGTGCTGCGGGGCTCGCTTGTGCATCCCTGTACCCAGCACACTGCTGGACACCCAGCAGTCAGCATCTGCAGCAGGGACCCATGCCGTAATGGTTTTCCAAGTAGCCAGGCATCGAAATAAATGTGAGGAAGACACAGAAGCTCCAAGGAGTAATAAGGTGTTATTTCACTTTTAAACCACAGAGAAGGGTTGAGCATATGTAAGCCTAGAGAAGCCAGTGGACAGAAATTCTGCAAACAGTCGACACGTGGCCCAGAGCAGGTGCTCAGAGTGTCAGCTGGCTGAATGTGGAAGGAGAAAGAAAAATAAATAAATAAAAATACACAGAAATATTTAAAAACATAAAATGGGGACAAGCTCCAGAAAGTATTTTCACGGCCTCATTTTTTTTTTTTTTAAAGATTTTATTTATTTGAGAGAGCGAGCACAAGTCAGGGACCAGCAGACTCCCCACTGAGCAGGGAGTCCGACTCCCGACTCAGGTCTCCATCCCAGGACCCTGAGATCACAACCTGAGCCAAAGGCAGACACTTTCTTTTCTTTCTTCTCTCCTTTTCCTAGATAATGAGATGAGAAACTCCAACTCCACTATTCTACACTGCACCCGGAGAAGGCACACATGCATTCTCTCCTCCTGAACTTCCCTACTTTTTCTTATTTTAAACACCAATTTCATGGCATTAACAGGTGGTTTTCAGTAGCTAATTCTTTTGTGTTTAATATTGTGTCTTCACTGTTTTCCTGATTACACATAAGCAATCCAAATTTTGCAAAAATGCCAAATTATATAGATGTTTAAATCAGAGAAGGAACAAAAGACATATGCTTTAAAATTTTTTTAATTTGAATTCCATTTAGTTAAAATACAGTGTATTATTAGTTTCAGGGGTAGAATTTAGTGATTCATTAGTTGCATATACACCCAGTGCTCATGACATCATGGTCCTCCATGCCCGTCACCCAGGTACCCCATCCCCCTATTCACCTCCCCTCCAGTGACTCTCAGCTTGTTTTCTAGAATTAAGAGTCTTTTACAGTTTGCCTCCTTCTGTTTTTATTTTTCCTTGCCTTCCCCCATGTTCATCTATTTTGTTTCTTAAATCCCATATGCGTGAGATCATATAATTATCTTTCTCTGCTGACTTATCTTGCTTATTAGTGTAGCACCCTCAAGTTCTATCCACGCTGTTGCAAATGATAAAGATTTCATTCTTTTTGATGGGTGAGTAATATTCTATTGTATGTATATACCACATCTTATTTATTTATGTATTTATTTATTCATGAGAGACACAGAGAGAGAGTCAGAGACATAGGCAGAGGGAGAAGCTCCTCCCTGTGGGGAACCTGATGCAGGACTCAATCACATAGGACCCAGGACCCTGGGATCATGACCTGAGCCGAAGGCAGATGCTCAACCACTGAGCCACCCAGGCATCCCTACACCACATTTTCTTTATCCATTCATCTGTCAATGGACATCTGGGCTCTTTTCATAATTTGTGGACTACTGTGGACACTGCTGCCATAAACACTGGGGTGCAGGTGTCCCTTCGAATCACTAGGTTTCTATCTTTTTGGTAAATACCTAGTAGTACAATTGCTGGGTCATAAGGTAGTTTTATTTTTAACTTTCTGAGAAACCTCCATACTGTTTTCCAGAGTGGCTGCAGTTTGCATTCTCACCAACAGTGTAGAAGGATTCCCCTTTCTCTGCATCCTTGCCAACATCTGTTGTTTCTGGAGTTGTTCATTTTACCCATTGTGACTGGAGTGAGGTGGTATCTCATTGTGGTCTTGATTTGTATTTCCCCTATGCTGAGTGATGTTGAACATTTTTTCATGTTGGCTGGTGGCCATTTGTAGGTCTTCTCTGAAGAAATGTCTGTTCATTTCTGGTGCCCTTTTCTTGACTGGTTTTTCGGTGTTGAGTTTGATAAGTTCTCCATAGATTTTGATACTAGCTCTTTATCGGATAGGCCGTAAATGACATATTCTTAACCGCTCGGTCACCAGCATTGGTGGGACATCCATATACAATCTCACAGACACTCAGGAAGGCATTTTTCATGCTCATCCGTAACCCTGCAGTGGGAAAAAGTGGATACCCCTCACGACCTGCCCTTTAAAAGCAATGTTTTCAATAAAGAAAACAAAATACATTAGTAGGTAAAGAGTTAAACAGAAGCCCAAGGACACTAGCACTCTAAGATTAGGATAAAGGTTCATGAATTCCTGCATCACAACCCTAGTCAGAACCTTTTATCAGGTCTCAGTTTTATCCAGCAACAAAATGAAGTCTGTAATAATTCTCAAGGTAACAAGAGGATGGCTTGAACAAATGGCACAGTGAGCCTCAAATGAAATGCTGTATCAGGTCAGAGCAAGATTTGTTTTGCTACAGCAGACTGTAATTAGCTAATGATGCCATGGCTTTCCCACTTACCCATATTTTATTTCTCTCAAATTATACTGAGCTTTTAAGAATAAATTAAGATATACGTTGGAAAAGTTTTATTTCATACTAGTATTTAAATAATAAAAATCATTTGAGCTCTTTAAGAAGAGATGCCTAAATATTTCTAATCCTAAAATGTTTAAGCACTCTCAAAAAAATGACATTGTAGGGGATTCCCTGGGTGGCTCAGCGGTTTAGCACCTGCCTTTGGCCCAGGGTGCGATCCTGGAGTCCTGGGATTGAGTCCTACATCAGGCTCCCGGCATGGAGCCTGCTTCTCCCTCCTCCTGTGTCTCTGCCTCTCTCTCTCTCTCTCTCTCTCTCTCTCTCTCTCTCTCATGAATAAATAAATAAACAAATCTTTAAAAAATGACATTGTAGGGGTGCCTGGGTGGCTCAGTCACTCAGGCGTCCAATTCTTTACTTCGGCCCAGGTCATGATCTCAGGGTTGTGAGATCGAGCCTTGTGCTGGGCATGGAGCCTGCTTAAGATTCTTTCTCTTCCCCTCCCTCTGCCCTTCCCTCCCCAACCTCTCCACCCCCCTTTTAAAGAAAAAAAGAAAAAGTGACATTTTATAAAGGTCTAGGGACATGTGGAACTATCAAACACTGTATTTTATAAATCACACATTTCATTTTCAAGTTCACATCAAAACTCTTGGTCAATGTTAAAAACAGCTTTATGACTCCCAGCCTTTATGTGCATGCTATGTGTACATGGGAATTTCCCAAGGTTGAAATAAACATCCATCAAACGGCAGGTGTCTGATCCAGAGGTACTCAGAGTGTGGTCCTTCCATCCGCAGCTTCAGCACTACCTGGGAACTTGCAGAAATGCACACTCTCAGACCCCACCACAGACCCTGTGAATCAGAAATATTGAGGGGCTGGGCCCAGCAGTCTTGAGCTTTAACAAAGCCCTCAGAAGGCTCCAACGCACTCAAAGATTGAGAATCACTGGTCTACTTTAAAGATTCAAAGCAACTGCTCCGTAAATTATTCCTAAAAACATGACCCCCTGACTGCATTAATGGGACACTCCTGACCGGCTATCAAACAAGAGCATGCAAATAAATACCACTTCTACCAAAATCACCATAAAGCTCAGATCAAGCTGTGTGTTTACTGCTGCCAAACGGTTCTGCTCCTCAAGGCCTACACCCAGGCTTTCTGCATTTATTCTAACCACAAAGGCTTAGTTCAAGTATTTGAGCACTGATTCCCTTTGGAAAAACTTTAATATTCTACACAGGGCTTCTGGAGAAGCAAGAGGAGCGGGTAATATAAAAATTATTTATTCTTGACCTTAAATTGTATTTTTGTATTTATATTTGATTCATTCATTGCTTATCCTAGGACTACGTCCAAAGCTTCACTTTAGTTGTAAAAGGCACAAAGAAATATTCAAAATGTTTCATTTGTTTCTTCTTAAAACTGTGCCAGCTATCTGGCAGCCCGGGTGGCTCAGCAGTTTAGCGCCGCCTTCAGCTGAGGGCCTGATCCTGGAGACTCGGGATCGAGTCCTGCGTGGGGCTCCCTGCATGGAGCCTGCTTCTCCCTCTGCCTGTGTCTCTGCCTCTCTCTCTCTCTCTCTCTCTGTGTCTCTCATGAATAAATAAAATCTTAAAAAAAAAAATTGTGCCATCTAGGGTGCCTGGGTGGCTTAGTTGGTTACGCATCTGCCTTCAGCTCACTCAGGTCATGATCTAAGAGTCCTGGGGTGGAGTCCTGCATCCAGCTTCCAGCTAAGCAAGGAGTCTGCTTCTCCCTCTCCCCCTGCTCACTCTTCCCCCCTCCCCCCACTCATGCTCTCTCTCTCTCACTCTTGCCCGCTGTCTCTCTCTCTCTCTCTCTCTCTCAAATATATATATTTTTAAAATGTGCTATCTACTTAGGAAAACAGGTACAGACTGAGAAACATACAAAGCATTCAACTCACTGCCACAATGGCAGTACAGGTGGATGTTATTACCATCGGCAAAAGTGGAGCCAGGAGCTAGAATGGGGGTGACTTAGACATGATGGCATGGGGACACACTCAAGAGAATGATAGCAACAGTGTCATGAAGGAAGAGAAACACAAGTAGTATTGCAGGGACCATGACCCGATGAGCCTGGCTGGAGTACAGATTTCACCTCAAGGGCCCAGAGATGCTGACAATGGGAGGTTATATTGGCTCAAATTGTGGAAGGCCTTGAATATGGATGCCAACCAAGGACTTCTGGTTTCTTCTCAAGCTACAGGGAATCAATGAAGGTGTTCAGAGTGAGGGAGTAACATAAAGATGTTTTAGGAAAATTGATCCAAGCACAAAAGACACATTTAGGAGAAATAAGAGGCAGGAAAATAGACTACACCAGAACAGTATATTCTGTATATGCATATATGATCTGTAGGCTAGCATATATTAGGCTCTTCGTTTTTTTTTTTTAATTTTTTGAAATTTATTTATGATAGGCACACAGTGAGAGAGAGAGAGAGGCAGAGACACAGGCAGAGGGAGAAGCAGGCTCCATGTACCGGGAGCCCGACGTGGGATTCGATCCTCGGTCTCCAGGATCGTGCCCTGGGCCAAAGGCAGGCGCCAAACCGCTGCACCACCCAGGGAACCCAAGGCTCTTCGTTTTTTAAAAAATATTTTATTTATTTGAGAGAAAGAGAGAACACGCATGAGCAGTGGGGAAGGAGAAGCACACTCCCCGCTGAGCAGGGAGCTAGATGCAGGGCTCGATCCCCGAACCCTGGGATCATGACCTGAGCCAAAGGCAGTTGCTCAACCAACTGAGCCACCCAGGTGTCTGTATGTTAAGTTCTTTCAATACTCTAGGCCTGGAGAGGTAATTACGAGCTTGTATAGGCAGGCTGCAGTAATGGAGGAAAAAAAGAACTGCATGGAAATCACTGGCACATCTGTGTTGTGGGCATTCCCCTCAAACAGCCAGGTTACACTGCTGACAGTTGGCACCCAAGACCCAGGGAAGCCACCCGGCTCCCCTATTAGACATGTGACACTCAAGCCTGAGAAGGAACACACTGCTCCCAGGCTGACTGAGAAAGATTAAGAATAGAAGCAGAACACGCCACCTTTCCAATCTCTGCTATGGCGTAATTCCCAAAAGAGTAACTAGAGACATTCTGTTGAACACGGGGACTTGGCCAAAGCTGGTAAGTTAGGCCAAGTGTCACTACTAATTGGCAATAAACCCAAAGGTAAGATTTACAATTCCTAAACCACAGGATATGTAAACTAACCATACACAATTTGAAATGTACATGTATGTATATATTTGAAAAGTAGTTCCCCATGTACAAACTCTTCATAGGCTATTCCTAACCCTTTTCTGAGTCATAGGGGGAAAAATAAATATTGACAGCTGGCTCTGCAAACCTGAGCTAAACGCCATGATTTCCTCCTGCCCACCCCCAGGCCTGACACACACTGTGACGGGGACATTTTAGCTGCATGGCCAGGACGAGGAAGCACAAAGACAGCGGAAACATCTTAATGAGTTTGCTGAAAATTCCTTTTTTTTTTTTTTGTTTTTTTGAATTTGCTGAAAATTCTTAAGCTGGGTCTCACTGTTTCATTTTCTAGAATAAACATGGGCCAAGATGACTTAAGAAAGATATTAGTGGGGTACCTGAGTGGCTCAGTGGTTGAGCATCTGCCTTCAGCTCAGGTCGTGATCCTGGGGTCCTGGGATCGAGTCCCACATTGGGCTCCCCATAGGGAGCCTGCTTCTCTCTCTGCCTGTGTCTCTCATGAATAAATAAATACAATCTTAAAAAAGAATGGTATTAGTAATAACAGAAAACACAACAACATGTGTTTTCCCGGGAGAATGCAGCGTTCTTAACCAGTGGTCCCTTGTACAAATTACCAACCTCTGGGTCCTCTGCCAAAGATGCCCGTGGAAGGATGGCATCAGACGTCTTAAGAGCTGGTATTTATTACTGGTACAGTTATTAATTTGTGCTGGAAGGAGGAAAGGTCATCCAGCCTGGGTTCAACAACTAAGAAAGCAAGGAGGAACTAGGAGAGTATGTGTCTGGAAAAATGACCAGCAGCATTCATCTGATGGAGGCCTATGGACTTGATCCCCTTCTGTTTCAGTGCTCATGTCTGTGGCTCTGCACCTTTACCTTCCACATGTCCAGGCCTTTGATAAGGCTTCCCAATCCCTCTGCTACTTTCTTTGCACTAACATATGCAGCGTGAAATATGATTCACTTCTTCCTGAGAGATCGATACCCACACATGATAAATACCCATATTGATCTTGCAGTGTTATATGCTCGTCTCCGGGCCTGTGGCATATTAATAGTAGTTAACCAGTAATTCATTTGAAGGTAGGTGAAGGATTTTTTTCCGTACTCTTCCCTACTGTCAAGATTCCCAGAGTCGTTGCACTTTGAGTCCTTTACATTCAAACCAAGAGCCAGACTCTTTTTATAATGACAAAACCAAACCCCGTTTCTGCTATGAAAGAGCGCGTAGAAAAACCAGAATTAACAGAATTAACAGTCTGCAAATAGTAAGACTATTTATGATTCCCAGCGATCTCAGGTGATCCGTTAATTTATGTAGACCAGGTTTTATTTTTCTATGTGGTCCCATGCCTTGCACGGTCCCTGTCCTACTTACCCTCTGTGTTTTAGGATTTATTTATTTATTCATGAGAGACCGAGAAAGAGAGGCAGAGACAGAGGCAGAGGGAGAAGCAGGCTCCCTGCAGGAAACCCGAGGTGTGACTCGATCCCAGGATCTCGGGATCACACCCAGAGCTAAAGGCAGACACTCAACCGCTGAGCCACCCAGGCGTCCCTAAGCCTCTGGTTTTAGGAGCTATCCAGCAGGCAAAATTGTTCACTGCTAAGTCTGAGATCTCAAAATTACCTACCTAATATATTGTGCTGAGTGTCAGACGGGTACAGAAGTGTAAGTCATTTTCTCTATTCCTTTTCATTTTTAAGGAAAATTAAGGTTTTAAGCATGTGATCACTGATTCCATGTCATGGAATCAGGAGGATGGCAGGGGGTACCTCCCTGGGACCAGAAGTATTGCTCAGCTCCTTGCTTTTAGCTTTCTTCTCTGCAGGGCAGCCCCTATGTCCAGATTAACAGCTCCTGGCACTTTCTAGACTTAGGAAGAGCAGAGAAACCCAGAGAGACGCCCCCACAAGTGGAGAACCTAGAGAGAGACTTGGGGAGAACAGACTTCTTGTGAGCTGAGCCCTGGAGCCTCTAAGCATTCACACAATTCCAAGACAAGCTTGCCCCTTGAGGAGGGAACAGGTGGGATTTCAGCAGGAAAGCAGCGCTAGTGCAGCGACAGGCCTGACTTCAGAGGTGGCAGCGTGCCTACTGTTCCCTGACCTGTGCCCGGGATGATGAACAAGGGGGTGTCACCACCGCTGTCACCTCCCCCAGGTGGAGACATGGTTCACGTTCGACACAGGGTGCAACATGACCCATCTGGGACCTTGGGACACACAGGCTGTTGTCCCTGACGTTGAAGGACTCGCAGGGGACCCTCCGAGACAGACACACAGAAGCCGAGTGGGGCCAAGGCTGTGGGAAAACACAAAAACCGTGCAAAGGGAGGGCGAGATTAAGCCCAACCTTCCAAGTACATGTTCTGCTGCCAATGGCTCACTCACGTCACCCTGGTACACAAAGCATAGAATGTGTCTGAGCCAATTTCTCCCTTTTCCCAAGGGTTGTGTTGTTGTTGTTGTTGTTGTTGTTGTTGTTGTTGTTTAATCTAATTTGGTCCTGGAGGAATTGCCAAATTCAGTTTTCTTAGGGTGAAGGCTTTTGAAAACAGAACGAACCTGAGGTTGGTCTTTTGAGCCAGGAGCAGGTTTGGTAAAAGGGGGTATAAAATACCAATGTGTGACGCGGAGGGATCTGGAGACAGAGAGAGGGGGAGACCACTTCTTGGGGAGACAGAGAGACAGGGAGAGAAGAGGGAGGAAGATACTGATTGCTGAGCATGACCACATCAAAGAAACCAAGCAGGAACATATGGGGGAAATAGAGAATCATGAAGACAAAAAGGCCTTTCAAGGGAGTTGGCCACTATGTGAAACAGGCCAGCCTGGGGCCACTGAAGAGCAAACAGATCCACTGTGTGCAGCAAACCCTCAAAGTGGGCTTCAACGACCTCCACGTGGACCTCAAACTTTCTAATTGATTAAGTTCTTTCTGAGGCACCTGGATGGCTCACTGTCTGTGATCCTGGGGTCCCGGGATCGAGTCCCGCATTGGGGTCTCCGCAGGGAGCCTGCTTCTCCCTCTGCCTGTGTCTCTGCCTCTCTCTGTGTCTCTCATGAATAAATAAAATCTTAAAAAAAAAAAAAGTTCTTCTTTCTGGCTTACCTCTTAACTCAGGCAAAAGACCCTGTGGGCCAAGCCTCCCCAGGACGGGAACTAAAGCTGCCACCCCCTCAAGCAACAGGGTCTGTCCTGAGCCAGCAACACCCTGCGGGGCTGACCCAAGACAATGATCCACTTGACCTTCATTGCCCACCTGCAAGGACCCATCCACCACCCTGCAAGGATTTTCCACACTTTAGAGACAGTCTTTGAAATGTTCGCCTGTGGTCTTCGAGGCTGGCCTCACTAAAATTCCTTTCTTGTTTCTCTTCCACTCGACTCTCTGCCTTAGGATTCCTGACAGCGTGAAGTGGCTGACCCTGGTCTATTTGGAATTCCCGGGGCTGGGTGCTCTTGCATCCCTGCACCCTGGCTACACCCCCCACGTGCCGGTCAATCCCTGCCCTCAAGGAGCTTCTCTCTGTGGTGAAGAAGAGCACGAGGGAGGAATCAAGGAATCACAAAGGGCTCCCATCAACAGAGCTGCACGTATCTCCGGCCAGCAGGAGGAGAAGGAGGCTGGGCCAGCACAGGAGGATGGAGTTCAGACTCTCCTCCAAGGAGGACTCCCAAACAGATCTGAAAAGACGCACTCACAGCGCGGGCTTCACTGTGTGGTCCCACAGAGCAGCGCACGGCATCGGGCAACCCGCCCCCCCTGCACCCGCACACCGACCTGCATTCCTAGCCCGGGCCTCTGCTCTCCCTTCCCTGCTGTCCGTGTGTTCCCCCTTCCGCATCCCCTCCGTGTGTGCCTCAGAATTCCCTGGGGCCACCCAGGAAAACCGCTGGCCTGCACAGGTAGTCAGACATGGAGAGGATGCCATTTCTCTGACTTTGCTAGAAAATGTGCATGGCCATGAGAGCCTATCTCAGTGATCAAGAGTTTTCTCTCTTCAGGCCAGCTCAGAGCTCTCTATCGCTGGAGGCGCCAGAGATGGTCAACAGTGCCAGCAGGCTGGGGGAGTCCCAGTGCCACCAACAGGCCAGCGGCAGGGCCCAGGTGTGGGAGGGGACAGGGAAGACAGGAAGGACGGGCAGTGCTCTATTCCAGAAGGGATCTTACAGGGAATCCCGTCCTCACCCTTTTTAACATCCCTTGCCCTGAGAAAGCTTTCAGTTAGGGACATTTGTGACAAGAGGTGTCTCCACAGAAAAGGCCTGCTCTGAATTGTGTTCCAACAACGTCAAATGCGGGGATGATCTTCATCAGGGTCTTCTACTAGGCCGCCGAGGGTGCTGGACACAGGGGTGTCGGTTCTCAAGTTTGCTCCCAGCCAGCATCCTGTAGGTTCGGAATTTAGTCTTCCTCATTTTCTTTTAAAAATATCTTCACAGGGACGCCTGGGTGGCTCAGTGATTGAGCGTTTGCCTTCAGCTCAGGTCGTGATCCTGGGGTCCCAGGATCGAGTCCCACATCGGGCTCCCCACAGGGAGCCTGCTTCTCCTTCTGCTTATGTCTCTGCCTCTATCTCTGTGTCTCTCATGAATAAATAAAATCTTAAAAAAAAAAAAGACTTTCACAGAGGGAGTTGGGGGGGATGGGCAGGATGGGGGATAGGTACTAAGGAGAGCACTTGTGACAAGCACTGGCACTGGGTGTTGTATGAAGTGATGAACCACTGAATGCTGCTCTGGAAACCAATACTGCACTGGATGTTAACCAACTAGAATTAAAATTTTTTTAATTTACTGAAAAAATAAATAAAAATGGGATCCCAGGTGTTTGTCTTTGCTCTTTCAGGTCCCAGGTGGTGATGGGAAGTTTGGGCGTGGACACTCGAGTCCTGCATCAGGCTCCCCACACAGAGCCTGCTTCTCTCTCTCCCTGTGTCTCTGCCTCTGTCTCTCACAAATAAATAAATAAAATCTTTTTAAAAACCCACACAAGTAAATGTCATCATATTGTTTCACAGGGTTTTTGCGCAGCTCCAGATTCTACCCCCTTCATTGTAACAATCCAGGGTTTCTTTCAGTGAGGTAGTTGTCTTGTAGGTGCTTCAGGTCATGGAGAACAACGCTGAGTAGGCCTGGGCCCCTGTGGCCCTGGTTCCCCCCTTGGCTGCAGGCGGTGGTGTGGGTGGAGAATGCCCTGGGGGCCAGGCCACACCTCAGCCACTGCAGGGCAGCCTCTGGCTAGAAGACCAACGTGGGGACCCAGCACCAGAGGGCCACTAGGATGACACCAGGGCCACGGTCTGAGCACAGCTTTAGACGCACCAAAGGCTGGCACTTTCATACAGAAAAGTCCCATCTCACATCTTTCACGCAGCAGTTCCAAAAATGCGGTGGAGGCCCCATCCACAGCTCCGTGTCAAGGATCTAGAAGGTCAAAGGGACTTCTTCCACAGTAACTCGAAGATATTATTCACCTTTTTCACTGTGTTGACAGTTGCACATGGAAGCGGTGGTGGTGGCTGGGGGGGGAGGACAACCATCTTCGTACACATCCACCAGTCCCACCTAACTGCACTGGTGCTCGCTGGATTCCCGACAGTCCTCATTGTAATACTTTATTTTGTAAAATACTAAAAAAATTAAAAAATTTTTAAAGGTTGCATTTATTTATTCATGAAAGAGAGAGAGAGGCGGAGACCTGGGCAGAGGGAGAAGCAGGCTCCCTGTGGGGAGCCTGATGCGAGACTTGATTCCAGGACCCAGGGGTCACGCCCTGAGCCAAAGGCAGATGCTCAACCACTGAGCGACCCAGGCATCCAAATTTAAATTTTTTAATGCTAATCTTGCTTAAGATGCCCTTGAAGAAGCAGGAAAAAAAAACCTTGATTAAATCTCTACCTTTGCCGGAGCCTTTTTAATATCCTGTAACAAAGTGGGAGAGACTCATAAAGTGCTTCTGCTGCAACCCCAGGGTGATGGTTTCCTTGAACAGGTTACTTTGCACAAATGTATGAATGAAGAGCTATACTCTCTGCTTTTTCTTTAAATGGAACATTATATACTCAAAAGAATGATGACAAACTATGGCTACTGGGGCCTGGGTACCTGGCAGACAATGTCTTGAAAAGGAACAAAGCCAGCCTGTGAGACCGTCACTTCAAGGAAAACCACCGACGGTATTTATTGCCCCAAATTCGAGCTTTCAAGGAAAAATCAGAATTTTTGAAAACCTGTGTCTGCCCCCGTGCACTCCACAGTTTCCCAAATCTGAAGACTGCTTTGACAAGATCAGAGTGATATTCATGAATGGGACTTTTCTGATATTTTGCAATGAAACAGGACAACTTTTGGAAGATGTTGCACAACTCGATGAACTACTATTTTCCAAATGACCAATGCGGGACGTTACAAAATAACACATGGGTGAAAGGTCCATTTAAAGTGCATGATAGGGATCCCTGGGTGGCGCAGAGGTTTAGCACCTGCGTTTGGCCCAGGGCGCGATCCTGGAGACCCGGGATCGAATCCCACATCGGGCTCCCGGTGCATGGAGCCTGCTTCTCCCTCTGCCTGTGTCTCTGCCTCTCTCTCTCTCTCTCTGTGTGACTATCATAAATAAGTAAAAATTAAAAAAAAAATAAAATAAAATAAAGTGCATGATGGTGGGCGCCTGGGTGGCTCCATTGGTTGAGCATCCGAGTCTTGATTTCAGCTCAGGCCATGGTCTAAGGGTCATGACAATAAGCCCTGCACTGGGGCTCCGTGCTCAGTGGAGAGGCTGCTTGGGATTCTTGCTCTCCCTCTGCCTCCATCTGTACCTGCCCCCACTCTCTCTCTCTCAAAATAAATAAATCAGTCTTAAAGTGTAAGATGGACCAGTGGGTTTTAATTCAGCAGAGAACAAAAAGCTTATTAGCAGGGTTTCAGACTCCACCCTACCACTAATCTTTAAGAAATTATCACTGGGGCGCCGCAGTGACTCAGCTGGTTGAGAGTCTAACTCCTGGTTTCAGCTCAGGTCATGATCTTGTGGTTGTGAGATCGAGCCCCTAGTGGAGCTCTGAGCTCTCAGTGTAGTCTGCTTCAGGTTCTCTCTCCCTCTCCTTCCTGCTCATGCTCTCTCTCAAATAAATAAGATCTTTTAAAGGAAAAAAAAAAATCACCTTTCAAGTTTTGGTCCAGTATCAGAAAACAGGCACAAGGCTATTCAAACACTTCTTTCCCCTTTCCAAATACTCACCTACATGAAACTGAATTTTCACATATTTCAATCAAAACAACAGACTAAAGAAGTAGATAACGGGAACATAGCTGTGTCCTGCTATAAGTCAGACTCAAAACGGTTTTGCAAAACCACAAAAACAATGCCACTCTCCTCACTAATTTTTGTTCTGAAAAAGACATGTTTTTATTGAAACATGTTACTTACACTAACAAATGATAGATTATTTTAAAGGAATTAAATATATTTTTAATTTATCAGTTTTGGACTTTAATTCAATAATTTTTTTTTTTAATTTATTTACTCATTCATGAGAGACGCTCCAGTATCCAGTTCTGCTTTTGAGAACCAGAGCTACTGCAGTGCTTCCCCTATGTAAGTCAGGCTTAAAAAGAAAAAAAAAGATTTTATTTATTTATTCATGAAAGACACAGAGAGGCAGAAACACAGAGGGAGAAGCAGAGGGGAGCCCAATGAGGGACTAGATCCCAGGACCCCGGGATCTTAAGCCAAAGGCAGATGCTCAACCACTGAGCCACCCAGGTGCCCCCTCCCAATAAATGCTGATACAGAATCCATATACACAGAAGCTCTTTGAGGACCTTGATGATTCTTAAGAGCATAAAGGGGTCCTTGTTACCAGAAAGTGTGAAGACCTCTGTCTCATGAGCTCTTTCCAGGAGGACTGATGCGTGGTGACCAGAGGCCAGGGTCTCATCCCGAGCAAGCTGCATAGTTAGCAGTCAGCAGTGAAGTCCCGGCTGGGAGCCTCTGGCTCTGTGCTTAAGCCTAAAACATTTCTTCTAGTAGCACAGACACTAACCACTGCACCATATGGCCATGTAGCAGAACTTCCAGTTGAGAGCCCTGGCTCCCAAGTTAAATTGCTCCCTGAAATCTGGGATCTACTGTCCCAAGACTTTGAGACCAGGTCCTCAGTGTTCTATGCCCCCGTGTCTCTACGGAATGTGGGGATAACGCTGCTATGTATTCCACACCGGGCACAGGAGGCTCTGACGCATGGTAAGTGCTTGAGAGAGGTCAGCTACTGTCATGATCGCAGTCACAGCAGAATGGTGGCTTGACTTCTCTCCCATCAAGCAAAGAAGCCACTAAATAATTCTCCAAAAATATATATATATATATTTTTAAAAGGACGCCTCGGGAGCTCAGCCTGTTGAATATCTGCCTTTGGCTCAGGGCGTGATCCCCGGGTCCTGGGATCCAGTTCCGAATTGGGTTCCCTATGGAGCCTGCTTCTCCCTCTGCCTGTGTGTGTGTCTCTCTCTCTCATGAATAAATAAATAAAATAAAAAAAATCCCTGCTCTAAATGCTCATCTTTGGGGTGCCTCAGGAGGGCTGGGCTGCACCTGGCAGAGGCTTCCCGAGCACAACTCAACTTGGAAAGAACAGAATCCTCCGCTCCTGGCCTTCTCTGAGGTCAGACAGTAGCCTTGAGTACAGTCGGTGTGATATCACTCCCTAAAGTCATAATCAGGAAATGTGGGAACAATGTGTTTCTCCCACAAGGCAATCATGACAGGGCTATTTTAAACGTCAAACACAAACCTGGAGCCCGGACAGCAAACAACCTCTTCACTGTGTACCTGCCGTTGGCCTGAAACCATCTCTTCTTAGTGAGGCGAATACAGGCGGGGCGGAGAAGAGCTGACCCCTGCCCTCGCTTCCCCGAACCCTCTCTCCCCCAGCCCCATACCTCCTCGAGTATCCAGTTCTGCTTTTGAGAAGCAAAGCTACTGCGGTGCTTCCCTTATGTAAATCAGGGCCTTTTTTTTTTTTTAAGATTTTATTTATTTATTCATGAGAGACACAGAGAGGCAGAAACACAGGCAGAGGGAGAAGCAGAGGGGAGCCCAATGCGGGACTCGATCCCAGGACCCCGGGATCACACCCTGAGCCAAAGGCAGACACTCACTGAGCCACCTAGGTATCTCTAAGTCACAGTTTTTCTTTCTTTCTTTATGGGGGGGGGGGGTATTGCCACTGTTCATGGCTGAACTTTTAGCTTGCTGTAAAGTTAATGTGCTATCCGCTGTTCATCCCAAGCGAGGCTGTGGGGCTGTGTATTTTCTGCCACCCGAAAAAGCCCATTATCTGTAATTGCCCATTACTATGCATAATTATTTCTCCAGCTCGGCCCGTGACCTCCAGGGCTGTGCACCAGTCAGCTCACTGCGGCTCCTACCTAGGAATTTGTGAAGGAAGCTCCTCTGACCTTTATAGCGCCCGCAATGCCCTGGTCGGTGGGCTCAGGAGCCCACATCAGGAGCTCCCCCAGGTGCCCTTACCTCGATCAGCAAGATTTCAGATCGCTTTCCCACCCCCATGGAGGCTTTCCTCCCCATCCCCAACAACGGGCAAACAAAGCCTAATCGAGGCTCCACTGTGGGGGAGTTGGTAACCCAAACTGAGAATTATCTGCAGCTCTCCGTCCTCCCTCTTCTTGGCTATTTCACTGTATCACGCCTTTTTTTTTTTTTTTTTTTTTTTTTAAGATTGCTACTTGGAGAAGGTGGACATAAGGGATGGCGAAACTTTAAATCTTAAATTCAATACATACGCTCCCACATTTAGTGGTTTTTCAAGTGGGAAGAGGTTTTATGTTCCGATCAGTGATGAAAATGATGAATTTGGGGATTCCACAGGTACTTAAGATATTAATTTCTAGAACGGACACTCAGTCACTCTGGCAAGTCACTCTACAGCCATCCCACTTTTCAGGGTCAGCGGGAACCAAGCCAAAGGGACGGGGACCGCTGGCTGCACGCGGCGTGGGTGCGGAAGGGCTCGGCCACCCCCTGGCACTCCTGCGGCTTCCCCTCTACAGCCTCCTTCACCACCCCACTGCCCAGAGCCGGCCTGGCGGTGTGAGACGCACCTCTAAGCACAGATCCAGTTCACAGAAAAGTCCAAAAGGGCACACGCAGTTAGAAATGAGACCACTCAGGTGCTGCGTGGCCACTCGCCGCCACGGCCCCCACGCTGTCCACCAGCATCTCCTGGATGCGCGGCCTGGTTGTCTTTGCCATCTTTATTTTCCTTCGGTCTTTCCTTCCTTTTCAATGAAGCTCCTCTAAAATTAACAGAAGTCCACTCTAACTATAAACACTTGTCTGTTCTTTCTGTTTATTTAATTCAATTAGTCAACATAGATTAGTTTCCAATGTAGAATTCAGTGATTCGGTGATTCATCAGTTGCCTATCACATCCAGTGCTCATCACATCATGTGCCCTCCTTAATGCCCATCACCCAGGTACCCCATCCTCCCACCCACCTCCTCTCCAGCAACCCTCAGTTTGTTTCCCAGAATTAAGAGTCTCTCATGGTTGGTTTCCCTCTTTCTTCCCCGTTTTCCCTCCCTTCCTCTATGATCTTCTTTGCTGTTTCTTATATTCCACATATGAGTGAGATCATATGATAGCTGTCTTTCTCTGATTGACTTATTTCACTCGGCGTAATACCTTCCAGTTCCATCCATGTTGATGTAAATGATGGGTATTCATCCTCTCTGATGGCTGAGTGATATCCCATTGTATATATACAGCACATCTTCTTTATCCATTCCCCTGTCGATGGACATCTCGGCTCCTTCCGCAGCGGACACTGCTGCTATAAACACTGGGGTACAGGTGTCCTGCTGTTTCACCACATCTGTATCTTTGGAGTAAATACCCAGTAGTGCAATTGCTGGATCATAGGATAGCTCTTTTAACTTCTTGAGGAACCTCCACACTGTTTTGCAGAGTGGCTGCACCAGCTTGCATTCCTGCCAACAGTGTAGAAGTTTCCCCTTTCTTCACATCCTCGCCAGCATCTGTTATTTCCTGACTTGTTCACTTTAGCCATTCTGACTGGAGTGAGGTGATACCTCACTGTGGTCTTGATTTGTATTTCCTTGATGCCCAGTGATGTTGAGTGTATTTTCATGTGTCTGTTGGCATCTATATGTCTTCTTCGGAGAAAAGTCTGTTCATGTCTTCTGCCCATTTCCCTTGGCCATTCTTTCAACTGCCATCTTTACCAAAGACAGGTAGGGTGAACCAGAGAGAATGAAACCTAACAGCTTTTCACAGAATCCAACACCAGGGAAGAAGGCCTATGAAGTCATTTTCCCCCTTGTTCTGATGAGTGGAGAAATAAAAGCGGTGAGACTAAGGACATGTGTACAACTAGCAGTGGGACAAGGCTGAGGCTCCGGTTCTTGCCACTGGGCCATGTCATTAAGGGACAAGGAAGCTGCGCAGACATGACCAATGAACATCCTGAACATCCTGAGTTTTTTTTTTAAGATTTATTTATTTATTTATTTATTTATTTATTTATTTATTTATTTATGAGAGAGAGAGAGAGAAAGAGAGAGAGAGAGAGGCAGGGACACAGGAGGAGGGAGAAGCAGGCTCCATGCTGGGAGCCCAACGTGGGACTCGATCCTGGGACTCCAGGATCGCGCCCAGGGCCAAAGGCAGGCGCTAAACCGCTGAGCCACCCAGGGATCCCACATCCTGAGTTTAAAAAACATCTGTCCGCACTGACAAACAGTCAAGCCTGACGATTTCCTGGGGAAGCATATAAATGACTACTAATGGTTTAAAAGCCCGCATGACCGTGCATCAAACACAGAGGTCAAGAGAGTTCTCGGATTCCAAAGACAGACACCTGGCCAGTCAGAATCTCATTCTCACCACTGGGGAATGTTGGGCAGGGCAGGGGCTGAGAGCCGTGGTCTAGTCCAAGGGTACCACACTGGCCCGAAGCCCCTAACCTGTGGCTCTGTGCACTTTGGCCCTCAGCACGCAGTGAGCAAGCTCTGCCAATCACATGGCCCAAGTGCAACTTCCACTGTGACAGCCCCCTTTCTGTCCTTCTTACTTTTTGGCTGGAGCCAGAGGCTTCTGGCTTTGGGTAATAATGGCAGCTAGCATTTGCAAAGCCCCAAAGACTGACCACACAGGATATCTGGACACATATGCGTGCACCCACACACCTAAACACATACCCACATGCACACATGGATCTATACCCACACCTGTATCTGTATCTATGTATCAATCAACATCCTAACAGCAAAGAAAGCCAGATCTTAACTGAAAGAAACCATTACCCAGAGTCAACTAGAATGCTATCAGGGCAACCAAGACACACAGCACAACAGGAGCTTTGCAACTGGTCAGCTTCACACAGGCACAGCTGTGTCACACCTACCTTTACCTTCCTCACCTAGGGACCTGTATTGTATGGATTTCTTCACGTCTGGATCACTGGAAATCTAGCATGCTTTCAGAAATTCTGTTTTGGGGATCCCTGGGTGGCACAGCGGTTTGGCACCTGCCTTTGGCCCAGAGCGCGATCCTGGAGACCCAGGATCGAATCCCACGTCGGGCTCCCGGTGCATGGAGCCTGCTTCTCCCTCTGCCTGTGTCTCTGCCTCTCTCTCTCTCTCTCTCTCTGTGACTATCATAAATAAATAAAAATTAAAAAAAAATTCTGTTTCACAGGGGAACCTGGGTGGCTCAGTCAACTAAGCATCTGCCTTTGGCTCAGGTCATGATTGGGGGTCCTGGGATCAAGTCCTGCATTGGGCTCCCAGCTTAACTCAGAGTCTGCTTCTCCCCCTCTCTCAGTGCCCCTCCCCACAGCACATGCTTGCTCTCTCTCCTCCTAAAATAAATAAAATCTAAAAAAAAAAAAAGAAGAAAAAGAAATTCTGCTTCACAGAAAGGTCTCCACTGTGAAGAACTGCTTGACAGCACACAAAACACACCAAGCCCCTAGGCACATGTCTGCAGCAGGGGACAGCCCGTGGTATGGGGGGAAGGTGCACAGACTCTAACCCAGGGGCCAAGCTGTGTCCACGGCAAAGGAGTCGGCAAACTGCGGGCAGCACCTGCTATCACCTGTGGCTGCATCAACCACCCACCTCACCTGGGCTTCTCACAGTTTATTCCAACACAAAAACCATACTGGACTGACAAGTAAGAGAATATGCTGTTGTTTTAAAAAAAAATTTTTTTTTTTTAAGATTTTATCCATCCATTTGAGAGAGAATAAGAAAGAGAGTGGAGAGAAAGGGCGGGGAGGGGCAGAGGGAGAAGCAGACTCCCTGCTGAGCAGGGAGCCCAATGTGGGGCTTAATCCCACAACCCTGAGATCCTGACCTGAGCCGAAGGCAGAGAAAAATTCAACTGACTGAGCCATCCAGGTGCCCTTGTTGTTTTTTAATTCAGCAATGAGACAACATTAAGTATCTAAACAGCAACCAAAAAAAGCATACACTCCCGGGGCACCTGGGTGACTCAGTGGTGTTAAGCATCTGCCTTTGAAGCAGGTCGTGATCCCAGGGTCCTGGGTTCAAGTCCTGCATCAGGATCCTGGCAGGGAGCCTGCTTCTCCCTCTGCCTGAATCTCTGCCTCTGTGTGTCTCTCATGAACAAATAAATAAAATATTCTAGAAACACATAAGTTGTAATAAGTTGTCCCCCAGCCCCAGGAAAGAAACTACACAACAGGCAGACTGCGAGCCCCACCTGGGGGTGCTCCTGCCTTGTAGACTAGACACAGACCAGATTCAAAACCCAAATTCATTTGGGGCACCTGGGTGGCTCAGTTGGTTAAGCATCCGACTCTTGATTTCAGCCCAGGTCATGATCAGGGTCATGATCTCAGGGTTGTGAGATCAAGTACACATTGGGTTCCACGCTGGGTGTGGAGCCTGCTTGCAATTCTCTCTCTTGCTCTGCCTCTGCCCCACTCCCCCTCTGTGGATACTCTCTTAAAAACCACCTCAAATTCATTCATTCATTCATTCATTCATTCATTCAATACCAGCTGAGTGCTCAACTGTTTATCTCCAAGGTAGGAAGGGTCACTTTATCATGATGTTACCACATGCATCTCCAGGCCCCTTCAGGTTCAGTCTGAAATGAGGAAGCCTACCAGGCTCCACAGCAGGTGTAGGGCTTTATTGATTGCAAGCCAAAATACCGAGTGCAGACCTCCCTCCAGAGCTGAAACAAGCATTGTAGACAAGGAGAAAAAGCTATTAAACAGTGCACAGAAAATATGACACCTTAGGTAAAACGAAGGAAATAATAAGCAACAGATTATTAAATTCTCAGGGCCTGGAAAGGCAAAAGTAGGGAGGAGAAACAAAGTCACTGCAGATTAAATATGGCGAGTTTTAAGCCAATTATAAGAGATCAAAGTGAACATGAGAGGGGAGGAGTAGCCTTACAAGTAACCGAGATAGGAGACCTTGGGAGAAATATGACCAGGGTAAAATCATTACAGTTTACAGTAAAAGTAATCTAGGGATGACTTCAGAGAGAGAAATTCACTAGAGACCACTACTTGGATGAGCAGGATGGGCACAGAAATAAAAAAGCTCTTTATTTTAAAAAAGGTACGTGACTCAGGCCACTTGGATGGCTCAGTGGCTTAGCATCTGCCTTCAGCTCAGGTCCTGATCCCGGGGTTCTGGAATCGAGTCTCCCATCGGGCTCCCCACAAGAAGCCTGCTTCTCCCTTTGCCTATGTCTCTGCCTCTGTGTCTCTCGTGAATAAATCAGTAAAACCTTAAAAAAACAAAAAACAAAAAACAAAAAGACACACGACTCCAGAGGGAAGGTACCTTCTCTGTAGAACAACAAATTGGCAACGTGGAAAGCCTAAGTAAAAAATTCCAGTGCCTTGAGCCACATCACAGGTTTCTATAGCATCAACCTCATATTGAGGAAATTGGGCATGGTCTTCACCATCTGGCAGTGGAAACAAGAGGAAGAGGCGACGGTGTAGTATCCACAGAGGAGCGTCCTTGAAATTCATTTGACACTTGTTTAACCTCCAATAAAAACCCGACACTGCCTCCTTTGAATAATGTCAACTGCCTTGAAAGCTTCAACCCTAACTTTTCTAGACTTCAGAGAAGCAGAGCTAAGAAAAGAGTGGCTTTTAACCTCAATGTCATCTCTCATTTATGGAATATCCTCCCAATTTACCAATTTATGTACAGTCTTGCAGTTGCTACCAGGCAAGAGCTCTGCAGTGACTCTGGGGGCACTGAGAAAGCAGGAACTAGGATGCTCCCTGGGGAGGGGGGGCAGCGGGGCTTAACAGGTACCGTGCATGCCAGGTACCAGCTGGAGTACAGTACAGTACCAGCTGGAGTCTGGATGCAACACAGGCCTTCTGAGTCCAGGTCTGGACCCCTCCCTCTCACCCCCCTGCCCCCCTGCAATCACAGGAAAAACCCCGACACCCAGTTCTTCACCCTTGTTCTGAGTAGTTAATTCTGTATGTTTTGTTTTATTTTGGTTGCTTTAGCCATCATCAATGCATCGGACACTACAAGATATCAGAGCCAGGAAGCTAAAGGAAGCAGAGAATACGGCCTAGGACTCCCCAATACAAGCAGCACATTAAGATGGAGGTTAACACCTGCCTTATAAAATTTCCTCTTTCCTACGTGAAACTGTACACAAGTCACTATCAAACTATATAAGGATGACTAGAGCTTACATAGAACTGCATTTATAGAATGAGAAAATGTGAAATAACAACCTAGCACTTACGGACACTGAGAAAATACATCTCAAGAAAACAAGAAAAGAAAAAAGGGGGTTCTGCACCTCAATGATTTTACACACCCCACACCTGAATACACACTGTTTACCTGGCCGAGCAACCTGGCTCCCCAGTGGGTCCCCAAGGACTCCGATCCGGGTGGGAATCCTGACCCCACCACGTGTGATCCCGAAGGCGTTACTGAATCTCAGATTCTTTCTACATGGAAAAAGGCAGTTCCTATTTTATAGAGCGGCTGCAGAGATCAAATGAGAATATAAATAACAAAGCAGGTAGGACCACACCCAGCGGGAGCCAGACCTGCCTACGGGAGAGCTAGTGGTACCCTACGGATCACCAC
This sequence comes from Canis lupus baileyi, assembly GCF_048164855.1. Taxonomy (NCBI): domain Eukaryota; kingdom Metazoa; phylum Chordata; class Mammalia; order Carnivora; family Canidae; genus Canis; species Canis lupus. Next base: position 90,678,106 of record NC_132838.1, on the reverse strand, counting down.
CACCTCTGAACACACAAAGCTGGGAATTACTTCAACCACATACTCAGAAGGCAAAGAACAAAAGCCCTGTCCTCCCTTCTCGTGGAAGGATCAGGAAAACGTTATTCACAATCGTGCACATGCACCCTCCGTTTCGGAAACCTCACTCTTTCCTGCCATTCAGGCCCCTGGCAACAGGAACTAATGGGAGAATTATATTTCTTTGCTTAATCACCCTTATCACACGTGATCTTTTCTGGTCTCCCCAATCATCCCCTGCTCCTGGATGCAAACTTGCGTTCCCTGTCAAACTCCTCCCCACTGCTGTAAATAATCTCTCTCCCTCTTTTATATTACCTTTCAAATATTTATAGACTCTTATTCTCCTCCTCTCCGAGCCATACATCATTTTTGTTGTCCTTCCCCTGGATTCTCTCACGTTTATCTACATCTTTTGGAGGAAAAACAAACCCCAGGTGCTCCACGATGAAAACAGCACACTCGGAGCGAACAGCCCTAAACCAATAAGGCCCCTTATTCCAAAGCCACAAGGAAATTCTTTGATGTGCTTCTTACCCCCTTGCCCCTGTAACTCATAATTCCATCTCTCAGATAAAAACGGAGGCACCCAGTGATAAGGGAAAGGATCACCGCCCTCATCAAGAGGAAGGCCGGGGCTCTAGGAGGTAGCAGCTCCCTGGCTGGGATGCTCAAACTCTGCTAATGAGGAATGGTGTGTTTGTGCTTCTACCTGCGGGGCCTTCCACACACGTGGGCATTGGCACAGTGTCCTTGAGACTCCCTCCACGCCTCCTTTGTTTCACTTCTAACAAAAACACCTGACACCGTTTATTCTCCGACAGTTTATTTCATTTTCAAAGGCTCTTTGTGTTCAACACGGGTTTGGGCGGAGGTTTTTAACAATGAAAACCTTTATGGGTGCCTGGGCGGGTCAGTCGGTTGAGCATCTGAAGTCTTGGTTTCGGCTCCAGTCGTGATCTTGGGGTCCTGAGATCGAGCCCCCGCTTCCTGCTGAGCACTGAGTCTGCTTGAGATTCTCTCCCTCTCCCTCTGCCTCTCCCCCTGCTTGTGTGCGTGCGCTCTCTCTCTCTAAAATAATAAAATAAATAAAACCTTTTTTACCAAATAAATAAATAGAAGCTCCTATAACTAAACACAAATACTATCCTCATCGCCAGGCAGACCTCATTTTGGTGGGCACCAAGGAGACTCGCTTAGTTCAGCTTCCTCACCCTTTGCCTGGAAGGTGATGTCATAGTGTCTCTCCCACCCCCCAACTGGCCTGTGCTGTCAGTCTCTGCTTTTGCCAACACGCACCATGCACGGCTGAAGGTTTCTAAAATGTGTGCCTTCTGTCCAAACTGTGAAGGGCAGCAACATATTGACGGAGCTTTACCTATTCTGCTGAAGTTAAGTTCCTTGTCTCTGACTCCTGAGTATTTGAGGGGCTATACAATATTCCCATACCCTTAGGAAGGATAAGAGACTAACATGAAATACCCAGAGGAGTTAGATTAATAAAACAAAGAAGGGGTGCCTGGTTGGCTCAGTGGTTGAGCGTTTGCCTTCTGTTCAGGTGATGATCCCGGGGTCCTGGGATCAAGTGCCATATCAGGCTCCCCTCAGGGAGTCTGCTTCTCCCTCTGCCTGTGTGTCTCTGCCTCTCCCTCTGTGTGTCTCTCATGAGTAAAAAAACAAAATATTTTTAAAAACTTAAAAAATAAAATTAAATAAAAGTAAGGCCAAGAAAAGGAGGAAGCTTACTCATATTTTAATGTGAAGACAATACATGTGCTGTGTATGAGTGTGAAGATGCAGCCCTCAACTGGAAGAACGAATACTGTTAAAATGTCCTATTACCCAAAGCAATCTACAGGTTCAATGCAATCCCTATCAGAATACCAATAGCATTTTTTTCACAGAACTAGGACAAATAATCCTAAACCTTGTGGAACCACAGAAGACCCCAAACAGCCAAAGTAATCTTGGGGGAAAATAAGAAGAACAGAACTGGAGGTATCACAATCCCAAATTTCAAGATATACCATAAAGCTTCAGTAATCAAAACAGCAATGGGACAGGCACAAAAACAGACACATAGATCAATGGAACAGAACAGAGAGCCCAGAAATAAACCCACAATTATGCGGTCAATCTTCAACAAAGCAGGAAAGAATGCAATGGGAAAATACAGTCTCTTCAATAAATGATTCTGGGAAAACTAGAACACTTCTTTACCCTATATACAAGAACTCAAAAAGGATTAAAGACCTAAATGTGAGACCCGAAACCATAAAAATTCTAGAAGAAAACATAGACAGTAATCTTTCTGACCTCAGCCTACAGTAATATATTTATGGAGATGTCATCTCAGACAAAGGAAACAAAACCCAAAATAAAGGAAACCATAAAAAAAAAAACCAATGTACTGAATGGGAGAAGATATTTGCAAATGACATATCCAATAAGGGGTTAATATCTGAATTATATAAAGAACTTATATAGCTCAATACTAAAAAACCCCAACCAATCATATTATAAAATGGGTGGAAGACCTCAATAGACATTTACCCAAAGAAGACATCCAGATGGCCACACACATATGAAAAGATGTTCAACACCACTCATCACATCAAAACCACATGAGGTATCACCTCACCTGTCAGAATTCCTAAAATCAACAACATAAGAATCAACAAGTATTGGCGAGGATGTGGAGAAAGGGGAACCCTCATGCACGGTCAGTGGGAATGCAAACTGGTACAGCTACTCTGGAAAACAGTATGGAGGTTCCTCAAAATATTAAAAATAGAATTACTATAATTCATAATTCAACTCCTGGGTATTTATCCCCCCAAAACAGATATATTATTTCAAAAAGATATATACACCCTTTTGTTTATAGCAGCATTATTTACGATAGCCAAGATACGGAAACAACTCAAGTGTCTACTGATAAAATAAGGTAGTGGCACATATACATGATAGAATATTGCACAGCCATAAAAATGAGGTCTTGCCATTTGCAACAACATGGATGCATCTAGAAAATATCATGCTAAGTGAAGTCAGTCAGTGAAAGACAAATACCATATGATTTCACTCATATGTGGAATTTAAGAAACAAAACAAGTGAACAAAGGGGTAAAAAGAGAGAGAGGCAAACCAAAAAACAGACTCTACACTTAGAGAACACACTGGTGATTGCCAGAGGGGAGGTGGGTAGGGTTCTAGGGGAAACAGGTGAAAGGGATGAAGAGTACACTTTCCATGACGAGCACTGAGTAACATGCAGAATTGCTGAATCATTATACTGTACCCCCTGAAACTAACATAACGCTCTATATTAATTATACTTGAATAAAAATTTTTTAAAAATTGTAAAAAGATGCACCCCCGAGATTCTTAGCAGCTGGGATGTAGGTGGGGTGAAGGGAAAGGTGATGGGCTACATAATCTTCAACTGGAGACATAATCCTTGTCCTGTCAGCCCACGTGGCTTCATTTGCACTACAAGAAACCAGCTCACGGCTCTAGGGTGTACCCAGGCTCACCCCTGTGCTCCCCACATCAGTACCCGAGACTCGAGTGCTAAGCACAGTTCTCTGCTTCCTCATGGTTGATGAAGACCTTTCACATAGATTTCTAGTCGAGCACTGTAAATCGGGTGAGCACTGCTATTTTCTCCATTTCACAAATGAGCAAGCAATGTAAGGTGGACAGCTCAAAATCAGATAGGTGGCAGGCGCCCGAGCCAGGTACCTGGACTCTGGATCTTAGGTTCTTTCAATGACATGGAGCTTCCCCCCCAGGTAAGAAGTTAGGAAAGACCAGCAAAGCTCTTTTTCCAGATGGCTCTAATCTCCAAGACCCCTGATGGAGCTTCTGCTCCCATATACCCTTCTCCCAGGGAAGAAGGTATTGCCATGTGGTGGTAACGGCTCACCCTGAGGCAAGCAGGACCCCGAGCATGTTCCCCATGAACCAGAGGAAGCAGTAAGCATGTAACAGGTAATGGGCATGGTAATTTCACTGGTTAGACAGAGATTTGTCTCCGGTGAGCAGAGGATCTAACTAGATGGTCTATCCCATTCCCCAGCCAGGGCCATCCCAGTTCATTACACACCAAAGAGCCACGCTGACACTGCCAGCCCACAGCACTGGACACGACTGTGAAACGGTCTAATCCACTGGGGCCATTAGCTGAGCCTGAGATGTGCCCAAGGTTAAACCGAAATGAGGAGGAGAAGCGGGAGAGTATGAAGAATACAGCAGATTTGGGGCTCTGCTGCGGCCAGCTTGACCTGGCTATCGGCCCGCCAATGGGGAACCCGAAGAGCCACAGCTTCTGCTCCTCTGTCTGGCTCCAGATCTTCGGCTGGGGGCCCCTTCCTTTACTTTCAAAGTCAACAATAGCAGGTCAAACCTCCTGCTTCAAACCCCGCCTGCAGCTCCTTCCACTGTGGCATCTGCCGGGGTAGCCAGCAGGGTTCTCCAGTTGCATGGATTCATGCCATGAGAACAGACTCGCCTGGAACATCCAGGACCACCTCCCCATCTCGAGATCCTGCACACTTCATCACATTTGCCACGGAAGGGCACACCCTCGTGGGTCCCAGGGACTGCGGTGTGGACATCTCTAGGGGGCCATTATTCAAATGACCACACCAACATGCAACGCTTCACCTTTCAGGTCGGGAAGCACCAATGACCGCCTAGGCCTGGCAATGCCGTGGCAGGTGTTATCTGCAAGGAGCGCCATCCACAACACCCCCCAAAGTTACACGTAAATACACCTCCCAAAGAGACCTGCAGTCCACCATTTCTTTCCACCTCTACTACCACCGCTTCGGTGCAAGCAGCTCTCCCTCTGCCTGGGCACCTGCACAGACTTCCTGTCCATCTGACCCACTGTTCCCCCTCAATCTATACCCCAGGCTGCAACAGAGAGATTTTAAGAGAGTAAATCAGATCATGCCTTTCACTGCTTTAACACTCCACTGACTTCCCATTGTACTCGCAATAAGATCCCAACTCTGTGCCGTCCTACAAGGCCCTCCGAGATGCGGTCCCCAGGGGTGTCAGCCCCAGCACACTGGCCTCCTTCCTATTCCAGGCAAGGGCTCCCTCCACTGTGTATTCGGCCCGGGGGCCCCAGACCTTGACCACAAGGGCTCTCTATCATTCAGGACTAGCTCCCATTTACCCTCCTTAGAGAGGCTGCCTTTCCCTCACTACCCTATCAAACAGCCACTGTCCCTTTGGACGCGTCCATCACAACATTGTGTCTTTCCTCACAGCTCTAGCCACTTTCTGAAAATATCTTGTATTTACTGGTAGATTTGTTTAACAACTGTCTCCCCTGCTGGATACATACAATCCACGAGAGGCACATGTTTTATGTGTTGCTGTATATCCAGTGCCTAGAAAAGGCTCTGACCCGATGCAGTCATGTGATGAACATTTGTTGAATGAATGAAACATAGGATAAAAAAACAAGGAAGAAAGGAAAGAATGGAGGGAGGGAATCTTGTTCAGAAAGCAGACTTCCTGGGGCACCTGGGTGGCTCAGTGGTTGAGCATCTGCCTTCAGCTCAGGGCGTGATCCCGGGGTTCCTGGGATCGAGTCTCGCATCAGGCTGCCCGCGAGGAGCCTGCTTCTTCCTCTGCCTGTGTCTCTGCCTCTCTGTCTCTCATGAATAAATAAATAAAATCTTAAAAAAAAAGTTTCTTGTGCATTTTCTTCAGAAAAGCATGTTCAGTGGGATTGTACACTAAGACCAGATTAATGATTATGAAGTCTGCCAACAGACAGGAGAGACTAAACCAGGTTTGAAATGTAATTTAGCTCAGCAACAGAGATCAATATTTATGTGGATTTTCCTAGGGGAGTCAAAAAGGTTGTCACACTGAATTTTTTTACAAAAAAAAATTTTTTCTGAGACAGAAACACAGATCTGCACTTACATAGTTGCCTGTGATGACAACAAAAGAGACTCTGACAAATCAAGAACACACGAGATGGTGTCTGAAGTCATGAGTGTCAACAGCATCCCTACCTTGCGCTTCCCTTGGGTTTCACCATCACACCGAGCCCTCCGAGGCTCAGAGCAGAGATCACCTAGCACGGGTTCAGAATTTAGTGTCCTGTATAAAGTCTTAGTGGATACTCCCCTGTGCCCCCTTCCCCATAAACCTCAGTCCTCTAAGAAACTTCAGTCCTCACTACCCCAGAGCTCTAGGTTAACCAGCACATAAAACAAAGGGAGAAGTTAGCAGTAACTCCCAGAGCTTTAGGGGCTGGGGGAAGAAGAGAGGAAAGAAAGGATGCTGACAAGAGATGAAGGGATCGTCATACCTCACGGGAGTCTACGTGTGATTTCAAAGGCCAAGAAGCTTTAAAGAAAGCTTTGCTAGCAAAACAGGCTGTGCGGAGTCCAAAGCCAGTTAATGAGAAGGAAAGGATAGGAAGTTGCTTCTGGGTGGGGACAGGCTTTCCATCAGGGAAGATGAGAAAAAGCTCTGGAGAGAGATGATGGTGATGCCTCACAAGGATGTGAATGTGCCTCATGCCACAGAGCTGCACACTAACAAATGGTTAAAATGGTCAGCTTTATGCTATGTGTGTTTTGACACAATAAAAATTTTACTTTTTTTTTTAAAGTAGGTTCTAGGGCAGACCGGGTGGCTCAGCGGTTTAGCACTGCCTTCAGCCCAGGGCCTGATCCTGGAGACCCCAGATCGAGTCCCACATCAGGCTCCATGCATGGAGCCTGCTTCTCTCTCTGCCTGTGTCTCTGCCTCCTTCTCTCTCTGTGTCTCTCATGAATAATTTTTTTAAAAGGATTATTTTTTTAAAAAAATAAAAATAAAAAAAGATAAAAGTAGGCTCTATCCATGGACCCCAATGTGGGACTTAAACTCACGGCCCTGAGATCAACAGCTGAGGTGAGATCAAGAGTCAGATGCTTGGGGATCCCTGGGTGGCTAAGCGGTTTAGCGCCGCCTGCAGCCCAGGGCGTGATCCTGGAGTCCCGGGATCGAGTCCCACATCGGGCTCCCTGCATGAAGCCTGCTTTTCCCTCTGCCTCTCTCTCTCTCTCTACGTCTATCATGAATAAATATAGTATTTTTAAAGCCCAATTTAAAAAAAAAAAAAGAGTCAGATGCTCAACCGCCTGAGCCACCCAGATGCCCCTGACACAATAAAAATTTTAAAAAGTAAGTTAGTTAAGGGATGCCCGGGTGGCTTGGTTGGTTAAGTGTCTACCTTTGGCTCAGGTCAAGATCTCAGGGTCTTGGGACTGAGCCCTGAATCAGGCTCCCTGCTCATGCTCACACGAGTGCTTTTGCTCTAATAAATAGAACTATTTAAAAATGTAAGTTACTCAGTAAAACAACAGATGAGACACAAAGGCATCCACAAGACCCAAAGAACATTTGAGTGGTTCAAGGACTCCAGAGGGTCACTGTGGAGCAGGCAAGTGAAACAGGCAAGTGAAACAGATGCCACAGATGAGCTTCGGGATTCTGCAAGAGCTTCTCACAACAGCAAATGCAAGGCTGTGTCACACTATGACAGCACCCACTGTGGTGACCAGCTGCTGGCAGTAAATTCTAGACTCTATGAATGACCCTCTTCCCACTGGTAATGTGGAGGACAGAAGTCCATGTTCACCAACCCTCAGCTTTTTTCTCTGTTGCTTTCCACCAAAGTGATGGTGGTTTTTCATTTTCAGAAATGCAAAGATAAAAATTATTCTTGCCAAGTTTCTAAAGCAATAGAATTCTTAATGTCTCCCTTTTTCTGAGAAAATGCTTGTCACCCAAGGTCTGAAGAGTTGCTTTAGCCAAAATACAACAAAAAAAGCCCATCTCCAGGTCCCTCGAAGTTTTCCTCCTCAAACACTAAAAATTGCATGTGATAATGAGGTAAAAGAGGAAATTTTCTTTTTTAAAAAAGATTTATTTGAGAGAGAGAGAGAGAGAGAGAGCACATGCACAAGCAGGGGGAAGGGTCAGAGGCAGAGGGAGAAGCAGGCTCCCAGCAGGGAGGCCGATGTGAGACTCAATCTCAAGACCCCAGGATCAAGACCTGAGCTGAAGGCAGATGCTTACCCCATTGAGCCACCCAGGTGCCCCTAAAAGAAACTTTTTAGAAGACTAAATATTAACATATTTCCAGTGATAACAAAATGCAAACCTAAAGAACTCTTCATGCTCTAAACTTTGGATCATCAAAAAGGTTCTAACTGGGTTTTTTTAATCTACCATGTTTACTAGGATGAAAACATCTTTTTAATTTTAAAAAACTTACATTTGAATTTTCTGGAACGCTTATACCTTGCTTATGGGAATGTAAGTACTGCAGCCTCTTTGGAAAACATTCTCAAAAGTTCCTCCAAAGTTTAAAAAACATAAGAGTGCCCCGAGTCAGGCTCTACACTCAGTGCGGAGTCTGCTTAAGACTCTCCCTTTCCAAAAAAAAAAAAAAAAAGACTCTCCCTTTCCTTTGCCCCTTCCCCTTTCTAAAATAAATAAATCTTTTAAAAAAATGGTACAAAAATGTGATAGAAGAATTACTTTTAACAGCCAAAAAGTGTAAGCAACCCAAAAGTCTATCAGTGGATGAAGAAAAAAATCCAGGATTTCTGCATATAATAGATTTTTTTTTTTTAAGTAGGCTCTACTCATTTTGGAGCCCAATGCAAGACCTGAACTCATGACCCTGAGATCAAGACCTGAGCTGAGATCAAGAGCTTGATACTCAACCGAGTCACCCAGGCGCCTCTGCATATAATGGAATATTAATTCTTTTTAAGATTTTATTTATTTATTTTGGGGGAGGGAGAGGGGAGAGAGAGAGAGCACATGAGTGGTGAGCAGGGGCAGAGGGAGAGAGAAAGAGAATCTCAGGTAGACTCTGCACTGAGCAGAGCCTTGACGTGGGGTCTCAATCCCACAACCCTGAGATCATGACCTGAGTCAAAACCAAGAGTCAGATAGATGCTCAACTGACTGAGCCATGCAGATGCCCCTACTGAATATTAATTTTAAAAGTGCATAGTAAATGCACGATACAACATGGATAAACCTCACTAACATCAGGAGAAGTAAAAGAAATCAGACACAAAAGGTCACATATGTGATTCCATTTATGTGAGGTGTCCAAATATATGAAATGTCCAGAGTAGGCCAATCTATGGCACAAGATAATGTATTAGCAGTGGCCTAGGGCTCATATGGGGAGTAGATGGGGAGTGACTGCTAATGGGCACAGTTTCTTTTTAGGAGGAGACAAAAATGTTTCACAATTAGAGTCTGGTGATGGTTGCACAAGTCTGTGAATTTATTAAAAAACTAGTCACACACTTTAAAGAGATGAATTGTATAGCACGCAGATTACATGTTGAACTGTTCAATTACACTGGAATTTTCAGCATTCCGAAGATCACTTTGGAATTTCTGAATTGCTGAAAATTCCAAAGTACATTTTTTTTAAAATCACAAAAGAAAACTGAAAAATCCACCTAGATATCAATGAGCTTACTCTCTGACATCTGCAGGTGGGGTCACGACCACAGGTCTAATGTTTTAAAACAACTTCCAATGTAACCATCACTGTCAACTCACTCAGCAAAGGTTTACTGACCATTTGCTGTAAAGCCAGGTACTATACGTGCTGTGCACATGAACACAGTGAGGAACAAAATGCACTCCCTGCCCTTAAGATTACACTTCCACAAAGGAGATAGACGTAAACCTATCAAATGTTTTAACATCTTTTGTGCATGCTATTACCCAACCAATTAGTGGTTTAAACCCTGCATTTCTTTTTTTATTTTAAAGATTTTCTTTCTTTCTTTGAGAAAGAGAAAGAAAATGTGAGCAGGGGGTAGGAGCAGAAGGAGAGGAAAAGAGAATCCCAAGCAGACTCCTTCCACTCAGAGCGAGGAGTCCAATGTGGGGCTCGATCCCACGGCCCCGAGATCACAACCTGAGCCAAAATCAAGAGTCAGATGCTTAGCTGACTGAGCCACCCAGGTGCCCTAGGTTGTTTTTTTTTAATCTATATGGGTGGCTCAGTGGTTAAGCATCTGCCTTTGGCTCGGGTCGTGGTCCTGGGGTCCTGGGATCGAGTCCTGCATCGGGGTTCCTGCTCAGCAGGGTATCTGCTTCACCATCTCCCTCTACCCCCTGCCCATGCTCGTTCTCTCTCTCTCTCTCTCTCTCTCTCATTCTATCTCAAATAAATGAAATCTTAAAAAAAATAATAAAAAATTAGAACTAAAAAAATCTATAAACTCAGTATCTTCCAACTGTTGGTTCATTAGCCACATTTCTTACCAGTAAAAACTGCATGGGCCCAACTCCACAAATTTCCAAACTGCCCCATTTCACATCTATACGGCATCCCAACACATGGAAGACACTCAAAAAGTTATTGCCCATTAGCAGTTAGTTGAGTGTCTCCTACCAGCATGTGCTCTCTCTCTCTCTCTCTGGATGCTAAAGTGAGAAGTTACCACTAAAGGAGAGACGGGGAGGACCCTGTCATTATCAGGCACAGACCTAACTGACCCTTCCAACAGGAGACAGGTGAGGGGAGGCGGGCCTCAGGCTGGAGGCTGCAGGAGGCCGGCTGCAGGGGGAAGGCTGGAGACGGTAGGAGGTGCTCTGATGTGAGGGAGTGTGAATGTGAGTGTGTGTGTGTAAGTTCAGAGTGCTCCAGAAGGGAGGGCCCGAGGGCGATAACATTCAGGTCCTGACTCACAAAGGACACACATGCAGAACCAGTGCCCTACAATGCCACCCTTCATCTGACGGCCGTGCGCAGGAGAGGAGAGGCCAGGAACCGCACAGCCCTCCACGGGAGCAAACAGCCTCCGTCAGGCCCTGCAGGTCAGAGAAGGAGTATCAAATCAAACAGAGATGAGCCCACATTGCAAAGCAGAAGACTGCCCGTGAGCGTCTTTTTAAAGTCAGCAACTTTGAAAATTAAAATAAATCAATTTTATGCTAAAATTAAAAATGTAAAGCCACAGATGCAATGCTGAAGTTGCTTTAATTCATTGTTACCTGTAATCAAAAATGCTCACCTTTTTTTTTCTTTGGATCCTGGTAGTGTAAGAAACAGCAATGAACAGGACACTGCTTCAAAAGGCTATTTCTTGGGGCACCTGGATGGCTCAGTGGTTGAGCATCTGCCTTTGGCTTAAGATCCCGGGGTCCTGGGATCAAGTCCCACATTGGGCTCCTCTCTGCTTCTCTCTCTGCCTGTGTGTCTCTGCCTCTCTGTGTCTCTCATGAATAAATAAATAAAATATTTAGGGGGAAGAAAAAGGCTATTCCTTCCGAGGTAGTACCCCCAATCATAGATGACAGTAACAGTAAGAATCACTCACACCCATTATTCTAGGAATCTTCAGTCTTGTATGTGTGTGTGTGTGTGTGTGTGTGTGTGTGTGTGTGTGTGTGTTTTACTCAGTCTGTGTTTTGGTTGATTGTAGCCAACCTCTGGTGAAGGATTGGAGGGACGTTAGGTACATTGTTATTCTCCTTGAAGGGAGCCCTTTCTCCAATAAATGAAACAACAGCTTGGTAATAAACCCAGTTTCCTTCACAGCATCCTTAGAGTTCAGCAATAATTCTTGGGCACTTTCCACTCTCACTTTGGCACTTCTGGGAGCCAAGAGGAGATAGTGAGACACTTCAAGGACATAAAAAATCTACTGAGTTTCGCTAAGCTACTGCCCTTGTCAACACTACAGGTTGGGTATCAGAGAGAGAAGGGGAACAGCTCGTCCCCGGGGTGAGCCAGGTCGGTAGGGCCACTATTGTCTGAGCACATCCATGGCTTTCATCCCTCACGAATAATTTCGAGTCCTAGCCTTTCACATCTATATAATGGGATGCCAGCCATTTATAAAATTTCAAGCTGTCTTAAGTGAAGAAAAAACAACCTAATTACACGCAACCAGGAACACTGCCATTATGTTAAATACATTAAAAAAATATAGATCTACATAAGCCGTAGGGGCCGTGAGTAATCCTGGAATGCCAAACAGAAGGGGCCTGCGGGTTGGGATGGGAAGTACAATCCCATTTCACTGAATATGCTTTTGTACTGTTTCCCCCTCCTAGGATGAGTTATTTTAAATAGATCCCAATTTCTGGAAATTTAACGTAAGCTCTGTTTGTAGCAAACTATGTTCAAAAGTTCAGCCCCGGGGCACCTGGGTGGCTCAGTGGTTGAGGGTCTGCCTTTGGCTCAGGTCATGATCCCAGGGTCCCAGGTTCGAGTTCGACAACGGGCTTAGAAGTTATCAAGCTCAACGCGAGAGCTGTGGTGCGAGTGCTGGGCATGAGGCCATGTATGTGCGGCTCCTGCCCCATGGAGGTGGGCTGACCAGGGGAGAACCCCCTGCCCGTGGCACCCAAGGCGACCAGAGAGAAGTCTCCAGAGCCCAGGAGCCCAGCACACCGCTGGCTTCCGCATCCTCCTCCCTCTGAGTGTCCATTCCCGACTCCAAAGTGACTCCAAGGTCTACCAGCTCCAGAGGCAAAGAAGGGAATCTGGTCACATCCTCCTTGACCCTGACCCTTCTATCCTGCTCCCCTGCTGCTTCTATTTGTAACTTTGCCTGTTGCCACTCTGAAATGCTCCGCCAGGACACCTGTCATGCTGAACTCCATCGAGCCGGAGATCCCACTCTCCAGCTCCTGTCTGGGGGTAGACAAGCTGACCATGGCATCCCCACCCCAAGGTGGGTGCAGGACAGCAGGCTAACCCAGGCTCACCTGCCATGCCCTACAAACTGGCCAGCCTGGACGTCTACCCATCACCGGCCGTTCCCTGCATTGCTCCCCATGAAGACCAGTGGGACAACAGCGAATTGCAGGGACCTTTGCCCCTCACATTGTTCTCATTTGCCCGGCAGCCCTGAGTCCCTTGGGAGGAGTGAACCGTAACCCTGATTGTCCATCATCCCATTTCCTAAGGAAACATGACAACTGCTCCCACAGCCTCTCTTCATAGGCAGGGAAAATGGAAAATGGAAAATCCATGGGCTCTGGACTGAATCCCAGCTCAACTTAGCTTTATTCTGGGGCAGCTTCCTTACCTTGTCTGCAAATGGGAGTAGTTCCTACCTCGTGTTTGTGAAAATCAAATGAGTCATCCCCCTCTTTATTCCTGACACATCCCTCTCCCATTTCAGCCCTCCAGCTAAATCCACCAGAGCAGCCCTGACCTGGTACTATTTGGTGATCAACCTTTAACACAACATATGAGGGATGCCTGGGTGGTTCAGTGGTTGAGCGTTTCCCTTCGGCTCAGGTCGTGATCCCAGGGTCCCAGGATCGAGTTCCGCATTGGGCTCCTTACAGGGAGCCTGCTTCTCCCTCTATGTCTCTGCCTGTCTCTCATGAATAAATAATAAAATCTTAAAAAAAAAAACCCATAGCATATGATTTCAAAGTAAAAATCCTATTTCTGATATTCTCTTCCTATCAAAAGGGAAGTTTGGAAAGTCTTGTAAGCATATATTACGAGAAACCAAACCAAAAAAAAAAAAAAAAAAGGAAAGAGAAAGAAAACCTGCTTCTCCTGGAGAGCTACAGAACCCACAGCCCCAGCAGCACACGGAGTGACAGGAACACATACACACCTACCTGCTCTTTGGAGACCAGGGTTCCCTCTGTCGCTGGCCTTCTTCGGGGCCTGCTTACCTTTACCTTACTTATAATGGTCATGACTCAAACTCCAAAACCCTCCCAGATCACCTCCCTCATTTTTGATAAGAGAAAACAAAAGGCCCAGACAGTTTAAGTGACTTGTTCGAAGTTGCACAGTGAGCACATGGCAGGCAGCTGAGTAACTTTAGCCCAGCTGGTGAGCACAGCAAACAGAGCACCTTGTGAACCGCTCAGGTAAGAGGAACCACACTGCAAGGCTGTATTTCAGGGAGCCTTAGCAGACTCTGGAGATGTTCTGTGCATCTCAGCTTATGTTTTCAGCATGGAAAACAGCAGACTATTGAAAAATACGGATCCAAATTGCAAGAGTCCCCTTATATGCAGATTTTTTTCGACAAATATGGCAGCGTTATTAATGGGTTTCTCCCCCTTATGATTTTCTTTATAATATTTTCTTCTCTCTAGCTTACTTCCTTGTAAGAATACAGTGTATAATATGTATAACATACAAAATATCTGTTAATCGACTGTTTCCGGTTATTGGTAAGGCTTCTAGTCAACAACAGGCTATCTCAGCTAAGTTTTTGGAGAGTCAGAAGTTAACAGATGCATTTCTGCCCGCACGGGGGGGGGGGGGGGGGGGGGGGGGGGGGGGCAGTGTTGTTCAAGGGTCAACAATATGCGTATTTATTTGCCAGCAGGATTTCCCAGATCTTTGGTGAATTTCTTAGAACTCCTGCTATCTAGATCTCCTACCATTAAATGGCACTCTGAGAAAAATGGAAACGCACATCTTCTAGCATTTTTAAATACCTAGAACACAAGTTAGATTTTAGATTTGCCTACAGGGCACTTGACATGTGCAAGTGAGGAACTGAGGGGCTTGAATTTTTCAACACTTTTTACATGGTAAAATACACATAAAATTTACCATCTTAAATCATTTTTAAATACACACCATAGCAATACTGAACATATTCATAATGTGCCACTATTGCTACACCATCCCCTCCACTGCTCTCTTCATCTTTAAACTGCAACCCTATTCCCATGAAACAGTAACTGCCCCTTCCCTCTGCCCTCTGCCCTCCTCAGCCCCTGGCAACCACCAATCTACCCTCTGTCCCCAGGATTCTGATTACTTTAAGTACAACCACACAATATCTGCCTTTTTGTGACCAACTTATTCCACTTGGCATAATACCCTCAAGGTGAACCAAGTTGTAGCATGTGCCAGGATTTTTTTCCTTTTTAAGGCTGAATAATATTCCACTGTGCATAGACACATTTTGCTTATCCTTTCATTAGTCAATAGACATTTGGATTGCTCCCACATTTTAGCTATTATGAAGGCTACTAACAACACCGGTGTATCTCTAGGAGACCCTGCTTTCAATCCATTTGGGTAAACAGCCAGAATTGCTGAGTCATCCGCTAATTCTATTTTTAAGTTTTGAGCAAGCGCCATATTGTTTTCTATAGCAACTGAACCCTTTTCTTTTCTGCTGAGAACACCCAAAGGTTCTGATTTCTCCTCACCCTTGGCCAATATTGTTGTTTTCTGGGATTTTGTTTTGTTTTTTAACTTTTTTGATAGCAGCCAGCCTAATGGCTGAAGTGAAGTGCTATTGCATTGTAGTTTTGATTTGCATTTCCTTAGTGATCAGTAATGCTAACTGTATCTTCTTTGGTTCAATGTTTTCATTTTATTTCACTGTAATTAGGTCACATTTAAATGGCCCCATGTGGCCAGGGGCTTCCACAGTGATTCTCGGGGCAATCTGGAGACACAGTGCAGTAAATACAATGAGCTCTGGAGCCACGTGGATCAAGTCAAGTACTTTCTAGTTCTGTGGACTTAGCCAGGCACTTAAACTTCCTACACCACAGTTTTTATATGCATAAAATAGGGTTAGGACAATCCAGATTACTACAGCTACGAATGAAATGACATGCATCAGGCCCCAGTATAGTCTTAGCATACGGAAAGAATCGAACCCAATGGAACGGGCCTCCCCTCCTTTCCCAATGCCCACCAAAACTGGACACCTAGGAGGTGGCCTTTAAAGACACTTTCTCCAAATGGGCTGCGCCCCCTGCCAAAGAAATGGGACTTTCAGTTCTAGGAAACAAAAATCTTTTAGCTCCCACCCAGTGAACCCCAAAATGGAGGGCAGACAGAGATGAAATCTGGAATCCTGCCCCTCTGATACTCAGTGAGTCTGACTCTGTCCCAATCCAGACTTAGCAAATCACCAGCAGGTTACCAAAATCCCAATTTTAGAATTCCTGGCCATCTCCTCTGTGAAGTAGCCAAAAACAGACCTGCAGGGGAAGAACCCCTTCTGGATGTGATGCATGGCTCAGGATAGCCCTGAGATGGGTTCTGCGGGCCCGAGAGCCCCAGGCCCCTTACCTGACGCCGCAGTGGTGGGGGTGCTGGCCGGCGCGGGCTGCGAGGGGCTGCTGCTCTCGGCCATCAGGCACGGGTTGCTACCACCGCTCTCTCTCTTGACAAGCAGCTCGGCGGCGCTGGGCAGCGGGATGGGGTGGCTGATCCCCAGTTCTTCCTCCTGGGCCTGCTGCCTTCTCAGGGCCACCTGGGAAGCACAGGGCAAGCAGGTCAGCCTCCCGCGCTCCAGAATCACTCACCCGGCTTTGCCAAAACCCCCGGAGCCCCGCTCATCCCCAGACATCAGGAGTTATGAGCTCCGGAAGCAAGGTCTGAGAGTCTCTCGTTCCTTCTGAACGGCAACTAGGTAGGATGTGCAGCCAAAGCCGAGGCGTGGCTGAGAGCGCACAGCAGAGTCAAAAAATGTCCATTACACAAATGAGAATGTACAGCAGGAAATAAGGTTGGTCCAGGAGAATCCGGAAAACCTGTAGAGTCCGCCAAGCAGAGGAGGTCAACCTGAAGAGAGGTCAGCATTGACGGATTAGGAAGGACATTTGTAAAAGGCCACTGTCCTGGGGCCAGCGAGCAGCAAGATTCAGTAGGATCAGATGAGATCCCAAGGTACTCACTGACAAAAAGCAAAAATAGGAGTTGGGCAAACATGCAAATGCAGCTTAACATGAAATGTGGCAAATACCCCAGGAGAGGGACACATCGATCCTACAGCAGGGCTCGCAAGGCAGAAATGGCTGTAAGCATAAAAACTAGCTAGAAGTGGAACTAGAAGAGGATCCCTGGATAGCAGAATGACTAACACCTGGACAGGCAAGAATGAAGGGGCGGAACTATCCTGAGCAAGGGAGCAGGGTGGCCAGGAGAGGCAAGCACTGCTCAGGAAACCCCAGAAGGGCCCTGCTCTCCGGAATGGAGGGAGCATGCAGGGCAGTAATGCGGGAATGGGGCTGGAACAGGGCGCTGACGTCCATGGAGAAGGAGGAGGCCAGATAGAAACACAGGCAGAAGACAGGGGCTCTATGCTAGCAGGACAGAAGGGGCTGGAAGCCAGGGTGTAAGGGACCTCACCTACCTAGGAGACTCCTCAGGGTCCCTCTTCAATTTATCTGCTTTTAAATAACATTGTTAAAGGTTGCAAAAAAAAAGAAAAGTGTAAAGAAATTAAATTGTACTTTTGCCTACCACATGTAACAAAAAAGGAGACTTTCTGTTGAAACTTGACTACTGGTGATGGTGAAATGAGAAAGTAAACTATCTGTGCCTCCCTCTGAGGCCCAAATAAAAGCAAAAAGCCAAGATCAAAAATGTAAACCAGAAACACAAACTACTATTTATTGTTTTAAGGAAACTGTAGTCCAAGGTTAGCAAGCTGATCAACTCACAAATAATTTTACTCATAACATGAGCCTTCAACTTACAAAAAAAAATCTTAAATAATCAATTAAGATTAAATGATCCAGCTTTAGTCTTGGATTTTCTATTATTAACCAAGTTTAGAAACAATATTAAGGATTTGGCCAAAAAATAGCAACAAAAAAACTCCACAAATCTCTGAAGTATGTCAATGAATGCTTATATCCTGATTCAAACAAATCTCATGGATGCTCCATAAAAATGTGGATATTTATTTTATATGCCATAAACGGAGGAGGACATTTTTATGAAAGCCTCTCCAAGATTTTAAAGAAATATTATTTAATCAGGGAAGACGGGCAATTGATTAAAATGCAGTTAGTAGGGTCATATTGAAGATCCATTTTGCACTGTTTCAGAATGAAAAAAACAGCTGGTACAGGGGAATTTTACAGGATTTCATCTAGGACAGCACAAGCCTTTCTGGTGTAAAAAATGCTTGTTTCATATTATAGAAGTAATCCTGAGTCGCTTTTGTTTTTAATGTAGCAAACAGTTTTTTTCCAAGTTGGTGCCCCTATGAATAAAGCTTACTCAAAAGGAATGGCCCTACTTAAATACATGCTTTTATTACATTTTAATACATTTCCAGGAAAATTAGTCTCCGAAGCATATTCTCCACACAATAATATTTAAGCCAACAACTCAATGTTCAGAAGATTTTTCTGTCTACAAATACAACTTCAACGTCCCTGTCTTTTTCAGTAAATGTGATGCATTTTAAGGCTGGATGAGTATAATCTGTTCCCCCACTATAGATCACACTAAAAATCCCCAAAGAAACAGCTAAGGAAAACCTGTATTCCATGACTGCACTTGCAATCTGCGAAGCCAACATATTTCCAATTTCAGACACATTTTTTAAAATGAGGTGTATATAAAGAGTAGAATCTTTAAGCATTTATCTGGCCTTTCTGTTACACACTTGGATGAATTATTTTCCACGGAGGTTATTCACACGTTCCCAGCCACAAGTAGCACCTCGCGTTAGTAAACTTTTCTTTGCTATCTTTTCATCTTAAATAAACTGTCTTAAAAGGATGAAACAAATTTTAGCTGGAAAGAATGTATATTATTCTCTCTCTCTCTCTCTCAAAAAAAAAAAAAAATCCGGGATCCCTGGGTGGCGCAGCTGTTTGGCGCCTGCCTTTGGCCCAGGGCGTGATCCTGGAGATCCGGGATCCAATCCCACGTCAGACTCCCGGTACATGGAGCCTGATTCTCCCTCTGCCTGTGTCTCTGCCTCTCTCTCTCTCTCTCTGTGACTATCATAAATAAATAAAAACGTAAAAAAAAATTTTTAAAAAAAATTTAAAAAAAAAATCCTTTCAGGATACCAAGACAATCATTTTGGTTTAAGATGCTAAATTACCGAACTGCCTAGAATGTTTTTTTTTTTTTTTTTAAATTACAGATCTAGCCTCAAACCGTTTCCTATTCCCCCCCCCCTCCCTTGCGCACGCTTTTTAAAAACTTTTCAGCGTGCATTTTAAGCCAGACTCCAAGCAACTCGTACCTGAGTGAGTCAGGTGCAGAGGCTGGAAGGCGAGGAGAATCCCCGCGGTGCGCAAAACGGCTGGGGCGCGCGGAGGGCCCGCGGGCGGCGACCCCCGGAGGGAGGGCGCCCGGGGCCGCGGGGACCCCCCTGCGCCCGCCCGCGCTGCCGCGGCTCTTCCACAAGGACCGTGCGGCCCGCCCGGGCCCGGAAGGGCGGCGGCACCCTCCCCGGTGTGCACCTCTCTGCTCCAGGTGCGGGGGAGGCCGGGCACCCTGGGGCCTGCTCCCGGCGGGAGGGCTCCCAGCTCTCCACTCGGACCGCCAGGTCCGAGGTGCGCGGGGCCCCCGGAGGGCCGAGCCCGGCCACTCTGTGCTCTGAAAGCGGGAGCAGAGATCCTGGGGGACTGGGGGGCCGTTCTCCCCCGCTCGAAGGGGCGAACCCGGCCACTCTGCTCTGCAAGAGGGAGCAGAGATCCTAGCGGGTCTGGGGGCCCCTCTCCACCCCCCCCCCAAGAGGCGAATTGCCACTCCGTGCTCTGAGCCAATGATCTGAGACCCTAGGGATTCGGGGGGCCTCCGAAGGCGCGAACCCCGCAAGTCTGCTGGAGGACGGGATCGGGGACTCCTGAACAGGGCCAGCCCCGCGCCAACTTACTGCTCGGGAACGGAGACGGGAGATCCTGGGGACGGATTCTTGAGATCTCCCCCCAACGGGGCATGCACCCGAACTCTCGGCCGGAGCGCCCAGCAAACCCCGCAACCTCCCTGCTCCGCGGGCCGGACCCCAGAGGACCGGGAGCTCCGCGAGGCTGGGAGCCCCGGGCCCCGCGCGCCTCTCCGGAGCCCCGCACCGCGTGGCGCCCGCCGGGCCCCAGGGACTCAGGGGGCGGGCTGACCCCCGCGCCCCGGACGCCGCACTCACCTGCGCGGCCATCACGCGCTGTCGCTCGGCGATCAGGTTGCACTTCTTGCACTGGCAGTCCCGCCACATGCAGAAGCGCTTGTGGCCCTTGAGCGGCGACGCGTAGCCGTGGTTCCTGCATCGCGCGCACTTGGGCAGCCGCGGGGACTTCTTGCTCGCGGAGCCCATGCCCGACGCCCCCGAGCCCGAGCCGGAGCCCGAGCCCGAGCCGCCGCCGCTGCCCCCGGCGCCCGCGCCCCCGGTGCTCCCGACCAGCGCCCCGGCCGCTTTGCCAAAGCCCCCGGCCTTGCCCTGCGGCGGTGCCCCGGCGGCGGCGTGCGGGGCCTCCGAAGGTGCGGAGGGCTTGCTGAATGCGTCGTCGTTGGGCATGGTGCCCCAGGGAGAAGCGCCAGGGCCCTCGGGGCCCCTCTCCGGTCTGGAGACGGCTGCAAGGAAGAGCGCAGCCGGGGCCGAGGCTCCGGAGCGGAAGGCGCAGAAGGCGTGTGCGCCGCGGCCCGAGGTGCAGCCGGAGTGGCGAGGTCGGGACTCACAACGCCCAGACTGGTGGGGGGTTGTGCCCTTTTTTTTTTTTTTTTTCCTTTTGGCGCGCGCGCAGCGCAGAACTTTTGGATACTTTTCAGAACGTTCCCGGGATTGCCTGGGCGGGAGAGGGCGCGAGGGAATGCGGCCCCGCCCCCGCCCCCCAACTCTAGCCTCCGCGTTCCAGCCGGGAGCCGGCTTGCACTGGCTGCAAAGGCCGAGGGCGTGGCTGCAGGTGTCTGCAAGCGCACCTCGAGGTGCAGAGCCCCGGGGAGAGCGCGATCCCCGCGCTCCCCCAGGTGCCCGAGCTCGCTGCACACGGAGGAAGCAGAGCTCCCAGGGCTGGAACGCACTTGTGCATCCTCGTGGCGCACGCTGCTTGGAGGAGGTGCAGACCACCCCGTGGGGTCCTACAGCTCCCTTCCCCCACTCTCCGCGTTAGCTCCGTTAGCTCGGGAGACCCCAGGTTGGCAGACGCCAACTCCGGGAAAAGGGTTCTTCCTCACTTAAGAGAAGTAGGGGATTGTAGGCCCGACAAAAGTCTCTGCCCTTAATCAGCAACTAAGACCCTCATTGTGTGGGGCTCGGGCGCACGAAAAATCGGGTCTTTCTGTTCTCCAGTCACTTCTTCCTGCCCTTGTGTTCATTCGTTCACAAGATTTCTACCTGCGGGCTCCCAATGACTCTGAAATCTGAAATTCCAGCCTTTGTGGCTTCTCACTTCAAATGCTTCGCATAGAAAAAAAAAATGTTTCACATAGGATCTGCACGCAGGGGCGTGAAACTCAGCCCTTAACAAACCTCATTGGAATGGGGTTGGGGGGTTACTTAGCAGATGAAGACCTTTATCAAAATTCATTCTACACTTAAGAAATGTGCATTCATTGTGTACAGTTATACCTCTAGAAACCCCCGGTCGTCTTACAGCCTCCCCCCAACCCGTTCCTCTCTGTTCACTTACACAGTAAATCCATCCCTAAGGCTGTGGATCAGATGATTTCTTCCCTACACACCCACGTGTCCCTGCAAACAACCAGCCCTCCCCATGTCTGGATCTGTGGTAGCTTCCAGCTCCTATCCCTGGTTCTTGATCTTCCAGTATATTCCACACAGTTAGCTGGCCTCTGTGGTGGTTGGATATGGCTTGTCTTGTGAAAAAAGTTAAAGACCCAAGGCTGTGTTTTAAAGGGCTTCAGTGATCTCCCTCTGCATTTCTCAGCCTCAGAGTTTCCAACCAGCTGAAAAGAGCTGTGTTGGCCCTTTACCTACCTGTTCAGTACCATTTCCCTAACCCCACAATGGCCTTTATCCAGCCAGGGGGTTGCCCTAACACCTCTCCTCCACTTTCCTTGCTTTTCCCCAGTATTAGTTCTCAGGCCCCAAATTCCAGGCCCCCAGCCCAGGGGGAGGGTAGGTCCGCAAAGAATGGAGACCATTGCACTTGGTTCCTCTCTTAGCAGAGGAACATTTTCAGCACTGATCTTGGAAATGCTCTAACCTACTTTTCCTATTATTCTGAAGCCCCTCTCACAGGCTCCTTCTTCGAGCCTGAATTTTCTCCCATTGGTGCTTCCTGGCTGAAAATATTTCCCAAAGAAACTTCTAGCTTTACACAGTACCTCATATCTTTACCATCAAGCCAGTGAAGCTCTACTCCAGACAGAGGCCAGGGTGCAACAACCATTCATCTCATTCTGGAACCTGTTAAAGGATAACCACTATTTTATTGAGGAATATTCCTAAATCTTCCATTAAAACACACATGCCAACTGCTGCTACCTATCATTTATCCTTTTCCACATATTTATACTTCAATACCCTAGCTCGAGCCAAATCATTCCCAAGGTTCAATCCAGTTTGAGAGAATGAAGTAAATGCTGGAAGCAGTGGCTGTCATATCCCAAATTACAGGGGGACACATGTGTCTTTTGAGCCTCCCATCACTAGAATCTGTGATGGAGAAATTTAAGGCTACAGAAAATTTGGGGCTAGGAACCTGTGTGAACAAGGTAGTAAAACATAAAATGTGACGAAGTTAATAGCCTAATAAAGCTTTTATTCACAAACCATAGAGGAGGTACAGGGCACAAGGTTATCCAGAAGGGAAGTAGGGAGCCCCTAAGGATGAGCAAGAGTGGTTCTGGATATTTGGAGTGGTCTGCCCCTGTTGTCTTCTTTCTCCCCTCCTGTCTTTCCAGAAACCAGAGCTATGAAGGTGTGCGTTGATGATGCAGATCAGTGTGCGTTGAGTTAGACAGATGGCCAAGACATACTGATGAGTGTTGGGGAAGGAGGGGTCTGTTCTAAAACTTGGTAGGATTAGGCAAAGACTTCTTAGATATGATACCAAAGCACAAGTGATAAGAGCAAAAAAAATTACAAACTGACTATATCAAAATTTAAAACCTTTGTGCTTCTGAAGGTAGCACTTAGATATTGAAAAACCAAATGCTGGAAAAAAAATATTTGGAAATCATCTATCTGATAGAGGACTTATATCCAGAACACATAAAAACTCTTGTGATTCAATAATAAACAGACAACCCAATCAGAAGCATGGGTAACATTTTGCATGGACATTTCACCGAAGAAAATGTTTGAATGGCCAATGTAGACATGGAAAGATGCTTGATATTGTTAATCATTAGGGAAGTGCGAATCAAAACAACAGTGAACCATCACTGCACACCCACCAGGATGGCTATGATCGAAAACACAGTCCAGTAGCAAGTATTGGCTAGGATGTAGAGAACCTGAAATTCTCAGATATTGCTGGTGGGAATGTAAAACACAACCATTTTGGAAAACTTTGCAATATGATCAAATTTTCACTCCTAGATATCTACTGCAGAGAAATGAAAACATACATCCACACAAACACTAAGACATGAATATCCATACCAGCATCACCCATTTGGAACAACACAAATCCTGCCCCTTTGGGGCTGCATGAAAAAAAAAAAAGGAACAACACAAATCCTTTAACGCTTCAATGAATAAACAAAGTGCTATATACATACAATGGACTATTATCCAGTCCTCAAAAAGGATGAGGTAATGATACGCTCTACAGTAAGAATGAACTCTGAAAAAAAAAAAAAAAAGAATGAACTCTGAAAACAGTATGCTAAGAAAAAGAAGGCAGATTCAAAATACCATATATTGTATGTAACCATTTATATCAAATGTCCAAAAGAGGCAAATCAATTTAGGGAGGATAAGCCGTCACCAGGGGCTGGCTGGGAACAGAGAGGAAGTGCAGATGGGTATAAGGGGTCTTTCTGGGGGTGATGCAATGATCTAAAATTGTATTGTGGTCATGGTTGCAAAATTCTGCAAATTTATTAAAATTATTGGTATGAAAAAAAATTATAGGTATGACTAAACTGAGAGAATTTTAAGGTATATAAATTATGCCTTGGGGCACCTGGGTGGCTCCATCAGTTAAGTGTCTGCCTTAGGCTCAGGTCATGATCTCAGGGTCCTGGGATAGAGCCTGGTGTCAGGCTCCCTGCTCAGTGGGGAATCTGCTTCTCCCTCTCCCTCTCCCTCTTCCCCTGCTCATGCTCTCTCCTGTCTCTCTCTTTCTCAAATGAATTAAAAAAAAAAATCATGCCTCAACAAACAAACATGTAAACGAAAAACACCATGATATACAATGTGGTTCCATTTCTGAAATGAGAGCAAATGTGGATTTATATTTGCTTGATAGGCTAATAACTCTCCCTGGGTTACCGGATTATGGGTGATAATCTCCTTATACTTTGTTTTGTTTTTATTTTATGTTTTTGCAAAGTCGATCCAGATTCTGGCACCCTCCATTCTGTCTCTTCCCCCCATGGCTGTGTGGTAAGAGCTGACATCCGGGTTGGGGCCAAACTGGCCCTGCCTCAGCCCTGTGGTCAGCCCCAGCTTACCAGCATTCTTAGCATTAGAACTTGGAAACCGGGATCCCTGGGTGGTGCAGCGGTTTGGCGCCTGCCTTTGGCCCAGGGCGCGATCCTAGAGACCCGGGATTGAATCCCACATCGGGTTCCCGGTGCATGGAGCCTGCTTCTCCCTCTGCCTGTGTCTCTGCCTCTCTCTCTCTCTCTCTCTCTCTCTCTGTGACTATCACAAATAAATAAAAATAAAAATAAAAGAACTTGGAAACCAAGTTCATTGCACCAAAAAATTATTACATGTTTTGCTTTACAGTTGCCATAGTTCTGTGATGCTTACACTTTACTAACTGATTTTTAAACACATTTAGCAGGCATTACTTTCACCATCAGAAAAAAAAAAAAACAAATATATTATTTTATTAGTGAGGCAGTATGGCATCATAATTAAATGCCTTGCTTTGAATCCCATCTCTGTGACCTTAGACAAGTTTCTTAACCTCTCTGTGACTCAGTCTGCCTATCTGTGATAGGAGCATAATAATATCTGCCTCAAAGGATTGATAGAAAGACTAAATTAGTTAATAATACTCAGGACGTGCTTAGAGAAGTATTTGGAACCCAGTCACAAGTCTGTTGTTTTTGTTGTTAATATTATTTCCATATTGGAAAGAAAAAAAAGAGGTGGGAGAAAGCAGGGCATATATACATATAGCCTCCCACATGTTAGTATAATTTAGTGAGGAGGGAGCTATATTAGAAAGCGTTTATGATAAATTTCATCTACTTTGCATTTCGTCCATGGAAAGCAGCCCTAGCCCCTGGTCTTGGTGGGATCACAGGGAAAATTCTCTGTGCTGCTTCTGACCATATATATGAAGCGAGACAGTGTATGAGTCAAAATACTCAGCTCAAGGGCAGCCCAGGTGGCTCAGCGGTTTAGCGCCGCCTTCAGCCCAGGGCGTGATCCTAGAGTCCCACATCGGGCTCCCTGCATGAAGCCTGCTTCTCCCTCTGCCTGTGTCTCTGCCTCTCTCTCTCTCTCTCTCTCTCTCTCTTTCTCATGAACAAATAAATAAAATCTTTAAAAAAAAAAAAAAAACTCAGCTCAAGGGTCAAGTGCGGAGCGCTCAGTCCACTGGCCTGAACGAAAGACTCCGCGTGCAGCTGCATGTGGGCAATGCCCTGTGATATGAGCAGGAGCAATCTGGGGAGGAGCAAGAGGAATAGAGCATCGGGCACTGTGTGGAGGACCGGAGTAAGAGGAGGACTGCCCTGTGGCCTGCAGTGTCGCAGGATCTGAGCAGGCACAAAGGGGAAAACAGAACCTTCTAGGCTGTGGGAACGACAGATGGGAGGCTGGATGCTGAGACTGAGCCTGCAGGTTGGGGGAGAGGGCAAAGGTGTGCCAGTCTGGAACAGAAGAGTCAAGCTGGAGCCCAGCAGGAGATAAGGGTGGAAAGATAGCGTGGCACCTTGCCTGCCAGTGAGGAATTTGGCCTCTATCCTATAGGCAAATGGAGAAGGATGAAGGTCTCCATCCTTGAAGTGTTTGAGGAGTGGAAGTGGTGGCTCTGCCAATCACTGTGTGATTTGGACAAGCCACTTAACCTCTCTGGTCCCTGTGAGGCGATGATGACAATATCGGAGGGATCAGTTACTGGTAAGATGCCCAGAATCGTGATGGGGGTGGAGGATGGGGGATGGCAGTCAGCGCTGCAGGGCGGGGTCTATAGGAATGAAGGCTGCCTGTGTTAGAGTCACGGCCTTGCCACTTACCAGCTAGTGCTGCTCCTGGGCAAGTCACTCACCCTCTCCAAGCCTCCGTTTCTTCTACTGGACTTTGGAAAGGACCTGAGAATTGTAATGAGGCAATGACTTACATATGTAAAGATGTGTGCAAGAGAACAAGCATGATCGTAGTGTGAGCGGTTGTTTCAGAATACTACAGGGGCAATCTAGAAGCACCGGCGGAAGACGAGGGGGGCCCAGCAGGCAGCTCCGAGGATCTGAGCAGTTGGCTTGTTCACCCCAGGAAACTGTTCCCAACAGGTCAGTAATTAGGAGCCCAGCCTGGCACCTGGAGACAGAAATCCGAGTAGCAAACATCTATCGCAAAGCACGCTGTCCTCACATCATCTGAGCATCTGGGGCCAGCTCAGGCCCCGAGGAAGGCTGCGGGACACAGTAAAGTGCCACTCAAAGGCAGCACGGGGGCAGAGCAGCAGGGGTGGGCGCCCATGGGAGGGAGGAGAAGCACCCTGGCAGGGGGGGCTCTGCGTTACCCAGAGCACAGACCCCGAGGGCACCCCTGTTTTCTAAGACTGGGCAATGAATGGTTTCTCACAAGTAATGCCCCACTGTGAGTTAGCAACAGAAGTTTAAATCCTGTCCTATTCCTTACCTTTTGCTTAAGAAAAGAATATAAATGTTTTATAATTTTTCCCAGTTAGGGACACCTGGGTGGCTTAGCGGTTGAGCGCCTGCCTTCTGCACAGGTCATGATCCCAGGGTCCTGGGATTGAGTCCTGCCTGCATCAGTCTCCCCACAGGGAGCCTGCTTCTCCCTCTGCCTATAACTCTGCCTCTCTCTCTCTGCCTCTCTCTGTGTCTCTCATGAATAAATAAACAAGTAAAATCTTAAACAAAACCCAAAAAGGAATATTTATTTTAGGGGCACCTGGTTCAGTCAGTTAGGCCTGGACTCTTGGCTTCTGCTCAGGGTCATGATCTCAGGGTGGGGGGGTTGAGCCCCTCCTCCTCAGGCTCTTCCCTCAAGGGGCATCCTCGGGAGATTCTCTCCCTCTGCCCCCTCCTCCCACTCGCCCATGTGCTCTCTCTCTGGCTCTCTTTCTGCAATAAATAAATAAATAAATAAATGTTTAAAATATATATTTAGTGTAGATGGGGATTAAAGAGTACACTTACCATGATGAGCACTGACATGAATAGATTTGAATCACTAAATTCTACTTTTTCATTTTAAGATTTTATTTATTTATTCATGAGAAACAGAGAGAGGCAGAGACACAGGCAGAGGGAGAAGCAGACGCCCCGAGGGGAGCCCGATGTGGGACTCGATCCCAGGGTCACGACCTGAGCCCAAGGCAGGCGCTCAACCACTGGGCCACCCAGGCGTCCTGAATCACTAAATTTTGTACCTGAAAGTAATATTATACTGTGTGTTAACTGGAATTTAAATAAAAACTTAAAAAATAACTTACTAAAAAAAGGAAAATTTTAAGTTCAAAAAAATTATTTTACCAAGCTTAATTAGGTGGAGGAAGAATAACAAGATACCTTTAATGTTTGATATTTGTAAAGAGCAAACACATTCAAATTGCTATTTGGATTTTAATTTACAAATGCCTTATTTTAATTGACCATTTAAAAACAAAGGTGTCTACTTTTTAATGTTAATAATCCCCCTGAGATTACTATTTATGTCAGTTCTTTCTCACACAGGGAAGGCTCTTGAGGCTCTTGGAAGAGTTTTGCTGAGACTAGTTTTAAAAGATCAGAGGAAACAGTGAACACAAATCCTGAAATAACATTTAAGAGTTTCAAATGAATTGGAAGTTAAAATGTATATCAACAAAGGTGCTCAGATACATCTCCCATTGGGTTCAACAGCCACTATCTTGCCGATTTCTCAGTTTGTTAACAAAATTAAAAGAAGACAAACAGATTTGCCATGCTAATATTGCCAAGATAAATAACAATGTAAGCTCGCCTGAATTTTTACCACAGGCCACCTACATGAGGCAGAAGGACTGAGAATAGTAAAATGAATATTTTGTGGCTGATTCCAAGTTTAAAAATTGAAACCTTTAGTAGACACATATATCAGTTATTATGTGCTTTACCAAGCTTCTTTTTTTCCCCCAAAGAAGGCCTTATCAGGTTTCCAACTTTCCCAACAAATGGATGAAAACTACACCAAGTTTTAGAGATACGTTAAAAACACAAAAATTCATCTAATCCCAGAAGAATGATGAGCCAAGAATCTAGATAGTGAGAATGATGATGGTATGCAGATGACAAGAACTAGACTAACCCTAATCGCTGCAGTTGTTGGCACATATTTCAAAACTACTTGCAAGGGACCTGGGCAGTTCAGTCGGTTGACTGGACTCTTGGCTTCAGCTCAGGTGGTGATCTCGGGGTCCTGAGATAGAGCCCTGCTTTCTTCCAGCTCTGTGCTCAGCACAGAGTCAGCTTCAGACCTCTGCCCCTCCCTCACCTCCAAATAAATAAATAAAATCTTTTTTTTTTTTTTAAGATTTACTTATTCATGAGAGACACACACAGAGAGAGAGGCAGAGACATAGGCGGAGGGAGAAGCAGGTTCCCTGCAGCGAGTCCGATGTGGGACTTGATCCCAGGACCCTGGGATCACACCCTAGGCCAAAGGCAGATGCTCAACCGCTGAGCCACCCAGGTGCCCTCAAGTTGATTACTGTATGTGGTTACTGTCAGAATTGACACCCCTAACCAAACATGACTTCAGCTACACTATAAAGCATCTTCCTGGGGCTCAGAAAACAAGACAAACCTGTGCAATAGTTCACCAAAGAAAACATCAGTAACCATTTGGTTCAAGAAATGTCTTGGGGGCAGCCCCGGTGGCACAGAGGTTTAGCACCACCTGAGGCCCAGGGCGTGATTCTGGAGACCCGGGATCAAGTCCCGTGTCGGGCTCCCTGCGTGAAGCCTGCTTCTCCCTCTGCCTGTGTCTCTGCCTCTCTCTCTCTCTCCCTGTCTCTATGAATGAATAAATAAAATCTTAAAAAAAAAAAAAAAGAAATGTCTTGGGTTGGTGCAGGATTCACCCCCACCTGAACGGTGGCATTAAACGCTAAGGAGTTTAGAAAACACTGAAGACTGGAGGGGCCCTGGAGGGCTTCCTGGAAGAAGGAATTTGGATTAAGGAACCAGTCATGAAGGGGTGGTAAATTGATACAAACTAGAACTGCATCTTCCAAAGGGGGAAATGGGACGGCCTGGTGATGGGGACATTCAGGCAGCCTCTGCCCTGTTCTAGAAATTTTCATCCCTGGGGTCCTCATTCCTTACTGCCCTATTTGGATGACATTCCTACTGGATGCGTTCCTCCTGCTTTATTAGACTCAGGAAGAACAGAAAGCCTTTGCTTTCAGGAACCTTACTGAGACAAGGGTGGAGTATTTGTTTATTACTATTTAAAAATATGCATAAAAGCTGAGAGAAACAAGGAGATAATCCCAGAGTGTAGTGAGTGGACACACTCCCTCTTGTAAAGTGTCATCTCCTACCCCTCCTCCCCAGGGACTCCAAGGGGAAGGGTCATTGGTGGGGGTGCTCCCAGGCCACAGCCAGGCTTGCCACCACAAGCCAAGCACTGCCTTTTTTTTTTTTTTTAAGTTTTTTTTTTTAATTTATTCATGAGAGACACACAGAGAGAGGCAGAGACACAGGCAAAGGCACAGGGAGAGGACCTGAAGGGGAGCCCGGTGTGGGACTCAATCCTGAGACCCCAGGATCACGACCTGAGCCAAAGGCAGATGCTCACCACTGAGCAACCCAGGCATCCCCAGGCACTGTCTTTACTCAGTGTATCTGCCAGCCAGTATGTTTGCCCCACATGACTGTGCCATCTTACCCATCTTACCCACATGAGCTGGTGTAGGGGGGTCCTGGGTGGGGCAAGGAAGCTTCTCCTTGCTCCCCTTCAGGTCCTATTTCCTGCCCAGAAGACAGGTAGTGTCTGTGTGTCCCCCCTACAAACACTGTAAACCCAAAGGGGTCTCCACGTGGGAATATACACAATTAACTGTAGTGTAGATACCAGCACAGTGGTATTAGAGGTGATGGGTGGTGGGAGAGTGGGATTGGTAGCCTTATACTTAATAAATACTACTGATACCCTCTAAAGTAGGGGTGCCAGATGAAATACATCAATATTGCATGGGACATACTTAGGCTAAAAACTATTATTCCTTGTTGATCCTAAATTCAAATTCAATTGGGTGTTCTGTATTTTTATTCATCAAATATATGGAAACCCTAATATTATAGGTCCTGAGAAGCACCATTTCCCCAAGTCTTCTTAGGAGTCAGGAGGAAAAATAGATTAAAAACCACTTTTGGACCAGGGGTCCTCTAGGTATATTCCTGTAGGACAAATTCAGATGACCACAAGTTTGCTATAGCTTGTAGGCTCAGAATGGGTTGTACATTTTTAAATGGCTGGAAGAAAATGAAAAATAGAATTTTTGTTACATGTGATATTCAAATTTCGGTGCCTGTAAATAATGTTTTATAGGAACACAACTACACCCACTCCTTTATGTACTGTCTATGGCTGCTTTGGAGATAGGAGGGCAGAGCCCAGGAATTGTAATAGAAGCCAAATGGCCCCAGAGCTTAAAATATTTTCTATTTGGTCCTGTTATCTAAAAAGAGTGTGATGGGCAGCCCCGGTGGCACAGTGGTTTAGCGCCGCCTGCAGCCCAGGGCTTGATCCTGAAGACTCAGGATTGAGTCCCGCATCGGGCTCCCTACATGGAGCCTGCTTCTCCCTCTGCCTGTGTCTCTGCCTCTCTCTCTCTCTGTGTCTCTCATGAATAAATAAATAAAATCTTTAAAAAAAAAAAGTGTGGATTCCTGCTATGGGCCTCCATTTGTTTTGGGGGCTCCCAGGATGATTTCTGTTTTTTTTAAGACAATATTTCAAAATGGGATAACACATTTGGAGGTACCTTCAAAGTCTTTTGTGGACAGCAGACTTGGTCTAAAATGATGGACCTGTCTTTACACTCAGACTCCCTCTCTTCTGACAGGTCCCTGCTGGCCCATGGGTTAAAGGAAGCATGACATTGACCCTCTCTTGCTAGAGCTTCTGAATCCAAAGGAAACAGCCACATAAATAAAGTGTTCTTCTTTTTAATATTTTATTTTTTATTTATTTATGAGAGACACAGAGACATAGGCAAAAGGAGAAGCAGGCTCCCTGTGGGGAGCCCGATGTGGGACTTAATCCCAGGACCCCAGGATCACGACCTGAGCCAAAGGAAGACGCTCAACCACTGAGCCACCCAGGCATCTCTATAAAGTGTTCTGCTAGGTGTGTATTAAGGAAGTGTATCAAGCCCGGGGAGGAGAGGAGTCTTGTGTAAAGCCCAACCCTGCCAGGCAGGCAGGGAGGGCAGGAGTCTTTATTTTGGCTCAACAGGAGGATAAAAGTACAAATGCATGCCAGCCTAGGATATACTCCAGAAATGAAGGAAGTTAGGCAACAATTAATAAAATTTGCATGGAGCTTTCCTAATGTCCAACACTGTAACTAGGGGTTTCTCTGTTAATTTGCTGAATTATCACAAGGGCTTTTAACATAGGTCCTGTCATTATCTCCACATTATAAATGAGGAATCTGAGGTGCATAGAGGTTAAGGGGCTTTGTGCAATCTACAAACAAGGAGCATGTGAGGAGGTGAACCCGGGCTCACATTCTTGACCACGTTAAGAAAGGTCCAGCTGCTTACCTGTTGTCTCTCAGATACTGGCAGGGGGAACAAAGTGAGTAGTGGGAACAGAGAGGTGGGGTGTTTCTGGGGTCCCAGGCTTATCTATGACAAGTGTGCTACAAAAATTAATAAAATGAAACTTTATTTAAAATGGAGATGGGGGAGGGGAGCCTGGGTGGCTCAGTGGTTGAGCGTCTGCCTTTGGCTCAGTGTATGATCCTGGGGTCCTGGGATCGAGTCCCAAATCAGGCTCCCCACAGGGGCCTGCTTCTCCCTCTGCCTGTGTCTCTACCTCTCTCTCTGTGGCTTTCATGAATAAATAAATAAAATCTTTAAAAAAAAATAAAATAAAATAAATAAAATGGAGTTGAAGGAGTGCCTGGGTGACCCAGTCGGTTGAGCATCAGCTCTTGATATTGGCTCAGGTGATAATCTCAGGGTCATGAGATTGAGCCCCACATCAGGCTTAGGAAGCTCTCTCTCCCTCTCCTTCTGCCTCTCCCCCCTGCATGCTCTCTCTCACTCTCGCTCTAAAATAAATAGACATTTAAAAAAATAAAAATAAATTAAATTAAATGGAGTTGGGAAGCCAGAAGGGAGAGCCCTGGTACCCTACCACTTGGCGATCCCAAAGGAGGAGACAGTACCTTGCATTCCCAGCAGGAAGAAGCCCATACTTGATTACTCCAGCAACAAGGAGGAACATTTTCTTCTTGCCCAGGAACAGCCCAGCCAATGAGAGACGTCACAACTTGGCCAATGAGGAGGAGCCACGATGCTTGGAACTGCGAGTTTACTCCAAAGGGCCTTCTGTTTATAATAGCCCCCCTCCCTCCATAGAAAGGTATTCCTTGATCTCAGACTTGCTTTACTGTTTTCCTTTCCCTCAGTTTGTGTGTGCCCTGTTGTAATTCCCTACCATTCCT
Organism: Canis lupus baileyi; assembly: GCF_048164855.1. Taxonomy (NCBI): domain Eukaryota; kingdom Metazoa; phylum Chordata; class Mammalia; order Carnivora; family Canidae; genus Canis; species Canis lupus. Next base: position 90,645,335 of record NC_132838.1, on the reverse strand, counting down.
AGATAAGCTGCTTTTTGCTGGTAAAGTAACTGACAGTTTATTTTATTTATTTATTTTAAGATTTTGTTTATTAATCATAGAGACACAAAGAGAGAGAGGCAGAGACACAGGCAGAGGGAGAAGCCGGCTCCATGCAGGGAGCCCGATGCACGATTCCGGGTCTCCAGGATCACACCCCAGGCTGCAGGCGGCGCTTAACCGCTGCACCACCAGGGCTGCCCCTGACAGTTTATTTTTAAGGTCGGGGCTGTGAACAGTGACAGAAACTTAATTAAATTAGGGTTATTTGCACTGAGATCCCCTGAAGCCACAGCAAACAAAACAAAGGGGGAGGTAATTAACAGTTATGTGTGATGCAGACTAAAAAATGCTGTAGAAAATCAGAGAGGAAAGGAGGGGGAGATTCCGGGCCATCAAGGAGTTATGACTGATGGCAGGGCAGCTGGCTTTGAGCTGGCCTTTTGGACACTTGGAAACAAGAGGCATGAAGTCTACAAGTGTCTTTTCCATGTTTTTGTTTGGTCTTGTTTACCGCTGTGTCTCCACCACCTAGCCCAGGCCCTGGGATGCCCTAGGGGCTTATTAGTGTTTGTTGAATGAATGAGTGGATTTTATTTTATTTTTATTGAAAGATTTTATTTATTTATTCATGAGAGACAGAGAGAGACAGAGAGAAAGAGAGAGAGAGGGAGAGAGGCAGAGACACAGGCAAAGGGAGAAGCAGGCTCCACGCAGGGAGCCCGATGTGGGACTCGATTCCCAGACTCCAGGATCACGCCCTGGGCCAAAGGCAGGCACTAAACTGCTGAGCCACCCAAGGATCCCTGGATTTTAAAATAGGCATGTATTTTTGAATAGATAATACAGCCTCATGGTTCAAAAGTTAAGAGATTCAAATAGCTGGAGAATGAGGGGCGCTTGGGTGACTAAGTTGTGTAAGTGTCTGATTCTTGATTTTGGGTCAGGTCAGGATTTCAGGATTGTGGGATCGAGCCCCACCTGGGGCTCCATACTAGGCAGGGAATTTGCTTGAGATTCTTTCTCTGTCTCCCTTTGCCCCTCCCCCTAACTTGCTCTCTCTAATAAATTAATGAATTTTTTAAAAAAGAGCTAGAGAATGAAGTTCCTTCCTGCCACTGTCCCCAGTCACTCAGTTCCCACCACACAAGCAACTAGGTTTTAAACTTTTTGAGATTTCCTGTTGCTACTGTGTATGTACACAAGCAAATGCTTTGGGTGTATGTTTTTATTCTCTACTCCCTCTGCCCCACACATTTTTTTGCGCGTGTGGTAGCATAGTTTACACACTATTCTGCATATGGCTTTTGTTCACTATGTGTGTATACATATAAATATATGATTTATGTATTTATTTATTCATAAGAGAAAAGAGAGAGGCAGAGACACAGGCAGAGGGAGAAGCAGGCTCCCTGTGGGGAGCCCGATGCAGGACTCAATCCCAGGACCCCAGGATCACACCCTGGGCCAAAGGCAGATGCTTAACCACTGAGCCACCCAGGTGCCCCTATGTTTTTTTTTTTTTTTTTTAAGTTTATTTTTAGTAATTTCTATACCCATTGTGGGACTCAAATTCAGAACCTTGAGATCAAGAGTCTCACATGCTGTTCTGACTGAGCCAGCCAGGCACTCCTTGCTGTGTATCTTTTTTGTTTTTTTTTTTAAGGTTTTATTTATTTGAGAGAAAAAGGGAGAGAGCACAGGTGGGAAGGGGCAGAGAGAGGGGCAGAAGCAGGGTCTGACTCAGGAAGCCAGAGTCAGATCTCGATCCCAGGACCCTGAGATCATGACCTGAGCCAAAGGCAGACGCTTAACCACCTGAGCTACCCAGGCGCCCCTCACTGTATATATCTTGAGATTACTCCCTGGCCTTCTGTTTTAAGGCTGTGTCCACTGTGTTGACTGCCATACCTTATCAGTCCTCTTCCTGGACATGTCTGCCTTTTTCTTCCTTTGCTCCAGAGAAGGCCCAGCAAGGATGAATGTATGGTATGGAGTGAGGAAAGCTTGGGATAGAGAAGTAAGATGTTTTAAGAGCTCAATGATTGGGGGGCTCAGGGTGTGATCCTGGGGTCCTGGGATCAAGTCCCTCGTCAGGGTCTCAAGAAGGAGCCTGCTTCTCCCTCTGCCTATGTCTCTGCCTCTCTCTCTGTGCGTCTCTCATGAATAAATAAATAAAATCTTTAAAAAACAGCAACAACAAAAAAAGAGTGCAAAGATCACCACCTTCCTAGATCGGCTGCACGTCGCCCACCACCGTGGTTGTGAAGTCCCACCCTCAGCATCTGACAGCTCCAGGGGTGGTGACCTGGTCAAGTGAGAGGTGACAGGCTTCTGGGGGGACAAACCGGAATTCCTGTCCACGTTCTGCTCCTTACGATTCGCATTCCCCTGGAGAAGTGACTAAGTTCCTCCGCCTTCCATCTGAATTGGGGATAGTCACATCTCAGGCTCTGGAGCTTAAATGAAACAAGAAAATGAGGTACGTGGGACGAAGGAGGGACCCACTTCTGGCCATTTCTTTGTGCTGCCGTGCGGTGACCCTCTGGATTCTCTTCCTCACGCCCCCTCCGCCCCTTCATTCCACCTCCCTTGCCGAGAACAACTGGATGATCTGGAAACCTCCAACGTGGCTGAAGCTTGAAAACATTATGCTAAGTAACAGATGCCGGTCACAAAGGACCACATATTGTATGATTCCGTTGACATGGAACGTGCAGAATAGGCAGATCGATGGGTTGATGGTTTTTTGGGGCTGGGGGCAAATGGGGCATGACTGCTAGGGTGCAGGGTTTCTTTTTGGGGGAAGTGATGAAAAATGTTTTAAACTTGATGAGGGTGCACAATGTCAATGTGCCAAAACCCAGTGGGTTAACTGTACACTTTCAATGGACAGATTTTATGACTTGTGAACTATACTGCAATAAATGTGTTATTTAGGGACGCCTGGGTGGCTCAGTAGTTAAATGTCTTCCTTTGGCTCAGTTCTTGATCCTGGGTCTTGGGATCGGGCCCCACATCTGGCTCCCCGCAGGGAGACTGCATCTCCCTCTGCCTGTGTCTCTGCCTGTGTGTGTCTCTCCTGAATAAATAAAATCTTAAAAAATAAAATAAATGTGTTATTTAAAAATGCCCTGGAGGCATAGAAAGAATCAGGAGCAGCAGAGAGAAAGGGCTGAGCTACAGGTGCAGGTTCAGAGCAGTGATAAACACCAAGGGCTAAACTCTAGTACTGGTTCAGCCTCCAGCTGCTGGATGACCTTGGAAAAGCCCCCTCACCTCTCTGTGCTTTGTTTGCCTCCAGAAATAATAAAATGAAATAAAAAGAAAGAGGTAGGAACTTAATGACCTAGGGTCTCTTTGCCACCTGAACGTCTGCCATTTGCCTCCTGCCTGGGGCGGGGGGAAGGGAGGAGAGAAGCCAGAGATACTGGCTGGGCCTCTTCCCTCCTCTCTCTGCCCTGCTCTGCACCCTGCCCTCCCCTTGAACCCTAGGTCTTTGTTCAGCTTCCCTCAACCCTGGAAGTCCATGCAAGCAGGGGAGAGAGTGAGGGCTGGGTCAGGTCAGGGTCAGGAGGAGGCCCGGGCAGGAGCCACACTCGCAGATACGATTCTACTTGCTGGTAGAGATTATGGACCTTGGGAAAGAAGGAACTTGAGCAAATGAAAGCAGAGAGCTAAGGCAAGCTCTCTGGGCAGAGAAATGGCTTTCCATCTATCATCAGGACAACATGGCCATCGTTAAGGTTAATTAGCATCTTTAATATATGAGTGTGCCCTCTACCAGGTCAGGTGTGTGCATTTAAAAAAAAAATGTGGTGGCAGGATCCCTGGGTGGCTCAGCGGTTTGGCACCTGTCTTCGGCCTGGGGCGTGATCCTGGAGTCCCGGGATTGAGTCCCACATCGGGCTCCCTGCGTGGAACCTGCTTCTCCCTCTGCCTGTGTCTCTGCCTCTCTCTCCCTCTCTCTGTGTATCTCATGAATAAATAAATAAAATCTTTTTAAAAAATTGTGGTGGCATTTACATGAAACGTTAACCATTTTGTTGTGTGCAGTTCAGTGGCACGAAGTGCATTCACACCATTGCACAACCATTCCCCCCATCCATCTCCATTTTTAAAATTTTATATTGACATAGAGCAAAAACAAAGTGCAAGAATCCTAAGGTTCCTGTCCATGAATGTTTACATTGTATATACCCAGGTAACTGCCATCCAGATGCAGATGCTCAGGCCTTAGCTACCTCTTGACCCCTCCCATCAATTATATTCTTTTTTTGCTGAATTTAACTCTTTGGAGGGAAGAAAAGTTCCTCTGCAAACAACTTAGGTGGTTTCGCAAATTGCATAGTCAGTATCTCCATGTTTCTTTCCTGAAGGGTTCAAGTCCCAGTGAACCCGGACAGGAAGGCCCTGTGCTAGGTCAGTGAACAAGTTGCTCTCCAGGAAGGCTTGCTCGCCCTCAGCCAGCTGGAATCCTGCGAGGCGCATCCAGGGGCCAGTTCAGGGAATGAGAAGTTCTCACTGGAATGTGCTCTAACTCTCACTGCTGATGGAACAGAGGTGATAGCTCTTTCTGCTAAACAGAATGCAGAGATTTTCTTCCCGTTGCAGGTAACTTGTTGGGTGAGGTGTCCAAACCTATGACCCATCAGCAACATTAGAATATCTTCTTGGGGGCACCTGGGTGGCTCAGCAGTTGAGCATCTGCCTTGGGCTCAGGTCGTGATCCCGGGGTCCTGGGATCGAGTCCCTCATCGGGCTCCCCGCAGGGAGCCTGCTTCTCTCTGCCTGTGTCTCTAGCTCTGTGTGTCTCTCATGAATAAATTTTTTAAGAAGTCTTAAAAAAAATGTCTGCTGGTTCTGCAACTGCCTTAAAAGTAGCATAGCCTAGCCCACTTTACCATTTTGTAGCAGAAGCTGAAAGCTAAGGTTAGCACCAGCCTATGAGTTTTTTTCCTCCAGATTTTAAAGTTTAATTTTTTATGGTGATGCAATTGGCAGGAACATTCATTGTAGGTGTGTGCCATAAAGGTTCCAGGTTTGTATATACTATAAAATGATCACTCTGATATGTTTAGTTAATGTCCATCAGCCGCACACACAGCTACACATTTTTTATTGTGATGGAAACTGAAGATCTACTCTCCTAACAACTTTCAAATATACAAAACGGTGTTATTAACTGTAGTCACCATGCTGCACATTACATCCCCAGGATTTATTCATTTTATACCTGGAAGTTTGTACCTCTGCCCACCTTCAGTGGGCATTTTTGGATTTAGTGATATCGAGGCTGCTTGCAGGTGAAGGAAGAAGCAGAGAAGGTAGGGAATAACTCATCAGGCTAAGAGAGCAGCCTGTAGGAAACTAGGGAATACAGATGAGGAAAGAAGCTTGAAGGGCCAATCGTTGGAGGATCATATCGATCCCAGAGAGAGAAAGAGATCACACAGCTCTGGTCAAGGAATCTGGAAGAAGGCAAAAACAAACCCCTGCCCATCTTCACCTCCAACTTTCTTACCTGCAAGCTGGCTCTGTGTGTTGTTTTACCTTTGCCAGAAGCGCTGGGAGAGCTGGTGTGTTTTACTCACCACTGTCTCTCCGGAGCCTAACACGGGGGCCTGGCATATGGTAAACCATCAAGAACCAGTGAACAAAGGAGAAAGAACCAGCTGGGATGGCCCATTTCTTTTTTTTTTTTTTTTTAAGATTTATTTATTTATTCATTCATGATAGACACAGAGAGAGGCAGAGACACAGACAGAGGGAGAAGCAGGCTCCATGCCGGCAGCTGACGTGGGACTCGATCCTGGGACTCCAGGATCGTGCCCTGGGCCAAAGGCAGGCGCTAAACCGCTGAGCCACTCAGGGATCCCCGGATGGCCCATTTCTAAGTGGAGAAAACAGCCAAGGCAGGGATAGTGGAGGCAAGGAGGAAGGGTCACCAGGGAAACTGTCCCCTGTTAAGAGTGAGCCAGACTGCTGTGGGCTTCCCAGGGTAAGCAAAGGTACATGGGGCAAGAAGGAGATGACCTTAGGGGATTTTTTTTTTTAAAGATGGGGGAAAAATCGCACTTATGTGTGACAAGGGATGATAACTGGACTCATGTGGTGATTGCTTTACACTATATACAAATACTGAACCATTATGTTGTACACCTGAAGCTAATAGAATGTTACCTGCCAATGCTCTCTCAGTAAAAATAAATAGGAGCAAGGGAAGTAAATACTTAGAATGAATGAGGCAGAAGTGCCCTGGGAAGATGAAGAAAAAGCCTTTGCTTTAAATCGATGGGAGGGGGCAGCTGGGTGGCTCAGTCTGTTGAACTTCCGACTCTTGATTCCCACAGGGAGAGGGGTGACCTCAGCCCTGCGTGGGGCTCTGCGTGGAGTCTGCTTGAGATTCTCTCCCTCTGCCCCACCCCCCTCACTCCATCTCTAAATAAATAAACAAAACCTTTAAACCAAAGGGAGTAGGGCAAAAGAAAAATCTAAGAAAAATAAAGGGAAAGCAAGGCATATATTTAAAATTTTTAGCCTTCTTGGCAGAAGTGGGGAGTAAATGGAACCATACCCACAAGTGCTAAATTTCTTTGACGAATCAAAACCATGGAGATGGGGTTTTTAAAGTGAATGCTGTAAGCTTTTCCAGCTACAGAACAATGGATGTAATTTGGTTTTCCTAAAAGTAAATTTGGAGTTTTAGAATTTATTAAGCTTTTCTGTGTGACTTAATACATGATCAATCTGGAGGCATATTCTACAATTATTTTTGTTAATATTTTATTTATTTATTTGAGAGAGATAGAACAAGCAGTGGAGAGGGGCAGAGGAAAAGGAAGAAGCAGACTCCCTGCTGAGCAGAAACCCTGATGCAGGGTCTCAACCCCAGGCCCCTGGGATCATGACCTGAGCCAAAGGCATAGGCTTAACTAACTGGGCCACACAGGCACCCCTGTTCTACAGTTATTTAAAAATATTGTTGCTCTTCTAGGTATTTACCCCAAAGACACAAATGTGGTGATCCGAATGGGCACCCTTACCCCAATGTTCATAGTAGCAATGTCCACCATAGCCAAACCATGGAAAGAGCCTAGATGTCTGTTGCCAGATGAATGGATGAAGAAGATGTGGTGTTGGGATCCCTGGGTGGCGCAGCGGTTTGGCGCCTGCCTTTGGCCCAGGGCGCGATCCTGGAGACCTGGGATCGAATCCCACGTTGGACTCCCGGTACATGAAGCCTGCTTCTCCCTCTGCCTGTGTCTCTGCCTCTCTCTCTCTCTGTGTGTGTGTGTGACTATCATAAAAAAAAAAAAAAGATGTGGTGTTATGCGTGTGTGTGTGTGTATTACAATGGAATATTACTCAACCATAAAAAAGAAGTCTTACCATTTGCAATGACGTAGAACTAGAGGGTATTACGCTAAGTGAAATAAGTCAGAGAAAGACAATTATATGATTTCACTCACATGTAGCATTTAAGAAACAAAACAGAGAAGCATAGGGGAAGGGAGGGAAAAATAAAACAAGACAAATTCAAGGAGGGAGACAAACCATAAGAGACTTTTAACCATAGGAAACAAACTGAGGGTCGCTGGAGGGGAGGTGCATGGGGGGATTGGGTAATTGGGTGACAGGCATTAAGGAGGGCATGTGGTGTGATGAGCACTGGGTGTTCTATGCCACGGAAGAATCACTGAACTCTACCTCTGAAACTAATAATACATTCTATAGGTGGGATGCCTAGGTGGCTCAGGGTGTGATTCCGGGGTCCTGGGATTGAGTCCCCCTCTGCTTTTCCCTCTGCCTATGTCTCTGCCTCTCTCTGTGTCTCTCATGAATAAATAAATAAAATCTTTTTTAAAAACACACACACACACACACACACACAAAAAAAACACACACACTCACAACTTGAAAATTTCCATTAATTGTTTTTTAACACAACTTTATTGGGGTATAATTTATAAGCCAAGCAATTCACCTGTTTCCAGTGTACCACTGAGTGATTTTAAGTAAATGTGCAAGTGCTGCACTGGTCATTGCAGTCCAATTTTAGAACATTTTCATCACATCGAAGAAACCCCCTGTGTCCATTTGCAGTCACTCAGCCCAAGGAGCCACTAATCTACCTCTGTCTCCACAGATTTGACTTGCCTGGACAGCTCATAAACAGAACCGCATACTATGTGGCCTTTTTTATTCTGACTTTTATTGAATGCAATTATTTTTGTGGCTTATCCACACTGAATAGTATTCCACTGTTTGGAACACCACTGTATTCATACATCTGGAACATTTTGTTTATTTATTAACCAGTCAGTGGACATGTGGGTTTCTTTTTTAATATTGTGAATGATCCTACAATAAACATTTACATACAAGTTTTTTTTTTATACAAGTTTTTTAAATGCATATATTTTCATTTCTCTCAGCTAGACCTTAGGAGTGGAATAGCTAGGTTACATGACAATTTTATATTTAACTTTTTAAAGAAAATGTCAAATTGTTTCCCAGCGGGGATCCCTGGGTGGTTCAGCGGTTTGGCGCCTGCCTTTGGCCCAGGGCATGATCCTGGGGTTCCGGGATCGAGTCCCGTGTCGGGCTCCCGGCGTGGTGCCTGCTTCTCCTTCTGCCTGTGTCTCTGCCTCTCTCTCTCTCTCTCTCTATCATAAATAAATAAAATCTTTAAAAAAAATTGTTTCCCAGAGTGGCTATCCTGTTTTACCTTCCCATCAACAATGTATGAGGGGTCCGGTTTCTCTACATCTTCTCCAACACTTAATGATTTCTGGATTTGTTATTATAACAATCCTAGTGGGTATAAAATGTATCTCATTGTGATTTTAAATTTCCATTTTCTTGCTGACAATAATGTTACACATTTTCATATGTGCTTATTGATTATTACCATCTTTGGTGAAATAATTATTCAAATAATTTTCTCATTTTTTAATGGGGTTATTTGTCTTATTATTCAGTTTGAAGAATTCTTGCTCTAGGGCACCCAGCTGGCTCAGTTAGTAGAGCATGTGACTCTAGATCACAGGGTTGTGGGTTTGAGCCCCACGTTGGGAATACAACCTGTTAAAAATAAATAATAATAATTCTTATTCTGGATACAAGTCCTTTTTTTAATATTTTATTTATTTATGATAGTCACAGAGAGAGAGAGAGAGAGAGGCAGAGACACAGGCAGAGGGAGAAGCAGGCTCCATGCACCGGGAGCCCGATGCGGGACTCAATCCTGGGACTCCAGAATCGCGCCCTGGGCCAAGGGCAGGGGCCAAACCGCTGCGCCACCCAGGGATCCCTGGATTCAAGTCCTGTATGAAACATGATTTGCAAATATTTTCTCCCAGTCTGCAATTTGTCTTTTCATTTTCTTAGTGGTGCCTTTGGGAGTGTAAAACTTTTGAACTTTGACCGAGTCCGATCTATCAATTTTTTTTCTTTAATGTCTTATGTTTTTGAGTGCCGTAGCTAAGAACTCTTCGTCTAGCTCAAAGGAAGACCTGGTTTGTCCCGTTGTAGGATACGCTGCTTGCAAATAGGAGGTGACATTTCTAGGTATTGATGTGATTTTAGAACTCGCTTCCTGAATACTTCTTGAGGTAAATATTTGAGTTCATGTCTGATGAGGAATGGTTTTTTACCTTCTTTGTTTTTGACCTTGGGCGATTTCCCTTATTTTCTGGTCAGCTGTGGATTTATAGGTATCTATAATATTTTATCCAAAATTTATAAGTCTTTCATTGTGAGAAGTTGTTCCAATATCTGTTCTGCCTTTTATTTTTTTCTATTTTCATTTTTTTGGAAATGGGAGTCAGCCAAGAACTATGTTTTTATCCGCCTTCGCATTTTCCTCAATATCCAACCCAGTACCATACAGAGGCTGGATGCTCCATCATAAATGATGGTCACAGGAGTGTCCGTGCTATTGTCAAGAGAAAATATACCATCACACGAAGATAGGTTTGGGTATCATCTTTTAATTTTGAACTGGTACAAATCCATTCTCCCAAGGGAGGTGACACATGGTGGGAGTTTTAGTGGAGAGTAGGGGAGATGTGATGGGAGTGGGAGTGATGGGATTCAAAAGCATGGAGAGCCTCTCAGGAAAGCCACACCCAGGCAGGCTCCTGGGGGGACCCAGGAAAGGGACGGGCGTGTCCAGAGACAGGTCACTGCCGGTCAAGGTCACTGTTGTTCACTAGAGGGACTTCTGTTAACCCCGTCCAACTTTTATGAATTTTTGTACCAAGGGCAGTTTCTTGAGTGTCATTTTTCCTCTGAGCAAGTCTCTGAAGATTTGTTAGGAAGATTAAGTGAGGCAAGAGCAGAAGTTAAGCTTTCTTTTCTAGCTTTTGTGGTTTTGTTCTAAGGATCAAGGGTCCTTCTGAGGAAAGTAGGGAGGAAAAATAAATCCCAGCTATTTCCTTTGGGTTTTGGGGAAGAGAATCTTAGAAGGGACAGGACAGGCATGTTTCTTCACTTTTACTATTTGTTGAACACCTCCCAAGTGCCAGGCTCTGTGCTGTGAACATAGCAGATGAAGAACGGGCTCCCTGGAACTTCTGTTCCAGGAGCGGAGACTGATGTTTTCCCAAGAACCACAGAAATAGATGTCTGTGTACAGACTGTGAGGAGGGTTATAAATGAATCCGCTGGAGGGTGCAGGGACAGATTGCAATCAGAGGGCTGATGCAGATGGGAGATCTAGGAGGGCTTCTTGGAGGTGGTGATTCTGTGCAGAGGATGAGCCCTAGAGGTCAGGCTGATGTGTGCAGAGGAAGGAACAGCTGGAGGAGCAGTGTGTGTACAGTTTCTCATTAGAGATAACCTCTTTGCAGAAGATACTGGGGCTTTTGCTTCATCATAATGAGACCTGACATTTGGTGGTACTTCCTGGCTTCCCGAGTGTTCTCCCAGAGTGGGGCAGGCTGGCATCATCACCACTTTCTTTTTAAACTTTTTAAACTTTTTATTTTATTTATTTAATTTATTTATTCATGAGAGATACATAGAGAGAGAGAGGCAGAGACACAGGCAGAGGGAGAAGCAGGCTCCCTGCGGGAAGCCTGATGAGGGACTCGATCCTATGACCCCGGGATCATGCCCTGAGCTAAAGGCAGCCGTTCAACCACTGAGCCACCCAGGTGCCCCCATAATCACTACTTTCATGATGAAGGAGCCAAGGCTGTGCGTTGTCCTGTTCCCTGCCCAGATCACACACTGAAGTTAGGATGGAGCTGGGGGCTGTGCTCTGGTAGTTTAAGTGCCTCATGTTGGAAAGGAAACTTTGAAAGGTCCCCAGACACAAGTGGTTTTATTTCAGGCAGCAGTCTGGCAGCTCATTTGACGCTCACCAGAAATAACTAGCCGTTTCTCGAAATAAATGGCATTTTGAATAGGACAGAGGCCTAGGAGGAAGAGGCCCTGGCTGTAGATTTAACTGTAAGTCATCATCATAAATATAACTTGTTTCATCAGGCCTGTAATAAGGTTCCTCTGGGCAGAATGAGCTAGGATGCGGCTGTGGCGGGTGTGGGTTTGAGTAATGGGTGGGAGCACCAGGCTACTGACACCACCACACATTTCTATGGAAATTACTTTTAATATTGAGTTACTACAACTTAATGGCCACGTTTTTCTAAAGATTGGCTAAATCAAAGAACACAAACTCCTTTCATCACTCATAAAATTAGAGATGGAACAGCAGAAAGGGTCAAATCCAACCCCAGTCAATGAAAAACACAGTGTCGTGCCTTTCCTTTCATTGCTAGAGATGTTTAAATATGTGCCACAAAAGGGACAAAGGTACTGTTCCTCACCTTTGTTCATGTTCATGTTCATGTTCTTTGTTCATGTTCATTTTACCCCCAAAAGAAAATACTTTAAGTTAATAAAATTATTATTTATTTATTTTTAAATTCTTTATTTTTTTTTGAGATTTTATTTATTTATTCACGAGAGACACAGAGAGAAAGATAGAGGCAGAGACACAGGCAGAGGAAGAAGCAGGCTCCATGCAGGAGCCCGACGTGGGACTCGATCCCCGGTCTCCAGGATAACGCCCTGGGCTGAAGGCGGCGCTAAACCGTTGAGCCACCAGGGCCGCTCTATTATTTATTTTTTAAAAAATATTTTATTTATTTGAGAGAGAGAGAGCACAAGCAGGGGGAGCACTGGGCAGAGGGAGAAGCAGACTCCCCGCTGAGTGGGGAGCCCCGTGTGGAGCTCCATACCAGGACCCTGAGATCATGACCTGAGCTGAAGCCAGCCAACCGACTGAGCCACCCAGGTGCCTCTAATTTAATAAATTTAAATTAATTAAGCTTAAATAAGTTCAGTTCTATAATGTGAAATCCATAATATGTAATTTAATTTCTTCCTAGTGAGAGAAATTAAATAAATACCGAGGAATAAGATTTTTGTCAGAGTTTTGCTTTGGAGGAACACAAGTCTTTGTACCATCTTGGAATTTTTTTGTTCCCCAAGAAATCAATTTTTATCTCTCCCCCTGTTGAGAATTCATGACCTAAGGACAAGCATGGAAAGAAGACACAAACTGTAGAGCTACAACATCCTGTGGTCTTTAAAGGATGACACGACATGGAATTCAAATGGTCATTGTGCTGGTTAATATTACGTGTCAACCTGGCCAGATTACGGTGCTCACGTGTTTGGTTAAACACTCGTGTTGATGTTGCTGGGAAAGTATTTTGTAGGTGTAATTGATATTTACAATCAGTTGACTTAAGTCCTTATTGTGGGTGGGTCTCATCCAATCAGTTGAGGGCCATAAGAGCAAATACGGTTTTCCCTAAAAAGAAATTCTTCCAACAGCTTCAACATAGCAATCCTGTGTAGGCATCCAGCCTGCTGTCCGGCCCTACAGATTTCTGACTCATGACCTCCACAGTAGTGTTAGCTACTTCCATAAGGTAAATCTACTTCCCTCTCTTTTCATAGTGACATCTAGTTGTCATCTATCTAGCTATCATCTATATATCATCTATTCATCTAATCTGTCATCATCTATCATCTATCTATCATCTATCTATCTATCTATCTATCTATCTATCTATCATCTATCTGTAATTTTGGTTTCAAAGGAAGAAAATAAAATTGAGTTCCTCTTATGTGATCACCATTCCACTCTCACTGGACCCTCCTAACAAAGCTGTGACGTAGGTATAATCACCTCCATCTCATAGATGAGAAAACTGAGACACACAAAGTTGACATAAAACCTGCCTAAGGCCATGTCACTATGAATTGCCAGAACAAGATCTGAATCCAGGACTTCCTGACTTCCGAGCTCCCTGCTTTCCCTCCGAGGCCATCCCTTGCTCCCTGATCGCCAGGTAAATGGTTTCCCCTAAGCCTCCCACGGCACCGGGAGCAGGAAAGACTTTCCTAGTGGGGCCCGTAGCCGCTACTTGCACGGAACGCTTGGCTGCAGTGGGAAGTGTTGGCTTGTAGTATTGGTCTTCTGTGCATAAGAACCTTAGCAAGCACCTACTGTCGCTGTTCACCTTTTTCTACCCCGGTGGCGTGCTCTTCCCACTCTCTTGGGGCTGTTTCTTGCTGCAGCAGCTGCTTGTCCTGCACAGGGACGAGCAGCAGTCTGATGAACAGTTTCGGGTGTGAAGCTTCCTAGCGTTGGCCTTTTTTTTAAAATTTTTACAAAATATTTTATTTATTTATTCATGAGAGCCACAGAGAGAAAGGCAGAGACACAGGCAGAGGGAGAAGCAGGCTCCATGCAGGGAGCCCGACGTGGGACCCATCCCGGGACTCCAGGATCACGCCCTGGGCTGAAGGCAGGCGCTAAACCGATGAGCCACCCGGGCTGCCCATATTGGCCTTTAGACAAAGGACACGGGGAGACACAAAACCTGAACCCCCAGGACTGAATGGTGGCTTGAGCAGGTGGGCAGAACTTGAGCAGGTGGTGGACGTGGAGGCGGGATGGTCAGGGTACCGACAGGAGGGGACGGCACTCTCAGGGGGGAATGGAGAACCGAGTGAAAGCACAGTTAGCGGGGGTGCGAGGACAGGGCAATCCATCTGGGATGGTACAGCCGGGAGCCGTCACCCCCTTGCCCCGAAGGGCCAAGGGCCGGAGCAGGAATAGTCGGGGCCCCCCGGGATGCCGAAGGCTTGGGGAGGACCAGGCCCACCAGCACTCACGGGAGGGCCTGACTCTGCCTCACACGGGGCTTAGCTGAGGGCGAGCCCTGAGCAAGCTCTCGCAGAAGACTCGATTGTCAGAAGAGGGACTCACGTCCAGGGAGCATCCGTTCACATTCCCAGGCTTCTAAGGAAGGAAAGAAGGAAGGAAGTCCGATTGGGGGATTAAAGAGATTAGAGGATTTGTAGATGCTCAGAGGACAAGAAAAAACCCGCCCTGAAATTGGGGCACGTCTAAGCAGTGCAGCCAAAATCCAGCAGGTGGCATAAACAGGCTGCTCATTTGGAGGGACTTCCATTCGTCATAGTCTATCTTGAGATTTGGGGAGTTTGTTTTTTCTTTTCCGTCCCTCCCTCCCCGTTTACATACAGAACGGAGAAAATCCTTATCAAAAGACCCACTGAACAGGGGCTCCCTGGGTGGCTCAGCGGTTTGGCGTCTGCCTTTGGCCCAGGGCGGGATCCTGGAGTCCCGGGATCGAGTTCCGCGTCAGGACCCCGGTAGGGCGCCTGCTTCTCCTTCTGCTTGTGTCTCTGCCTCTCTCTCTCTTCCTGTATCTATCATGAATAAAAAAAAAATTAAAAAATACAAATTAAAAAAAAAAGACCCACTGAACAATCCAAATACATCATTTTCCCCCCTTTTTCTCTTCTCTCTTAGCGTTTTCTGGTCAAGATTCATGGTTTCCAGACATTTCTATGTGCATCTTCCAGCTATTTTACCAAATACATACTGCCCATTTCATCAATACAGAGATTAGAAGTTTTATATGATCTTTATTTAGCCACGTTAGATTATTTTTAAAACTCAAAGCAAGCTACTTTCCAGAGAGCCAGATATAAGGATGAGCCCATGGTATCTTTTTAAAAAAATATTATTTATTTATTCATTCATGAGAGAGACACACACACACAGAGAGGCAGAGACACAGGCAGAGGGAGAAGCAGGCTCCATACAGGGAGCCCGACATAGGACCTGATCCCAGGTCTCCAGAATCACACCCTGGGCTGAAGGCGGCGCTAAACCGCTGAGCAGGCTCCATGCCCAATGCAGAGCACGACACAGGGCTTGATCCCATGACCCCGAGATCATGACCCGAGCCCAGATCAAGAGTTGGACCTTTGGCGGAATGAGCCACCCAGGTGCCCCATTCCTGGGACATTATTAATATACTTTTCTTTATGCCATTGCCTAGACTTCAAAACCATCATTTAAAAGCAAGACACAAAATTCCACCAAGTAGATCTTTATTAATTAACTTTGCCATTTTGCCTAGGAAAGTCATATTCTTCTAACAAATATCCCTGTGTGGCAATATATGCTTAATCAGAAAATTACCTCCTTTTAAACAAGTTGCTTCACCATTATCGTTTCTAGCTGTTATTGATTTGGAGGTTATTGCACTAGACCTTCTTGCTTCTCTTAAGAAAGTTCTTTTGTAGCTGGGGCATTTGGCTTCTTTACATTGTAATGAAGTTAAGGAGAAGCAGAGTTAGATAATTCTGTCAAATTTAAGACCAAGCACAGAATGAGAGAGCAAAGTAAGAATTTCACAGCGATCAAGTCTTTCCGCTTCTCCCCTTCAGAGATCCTATCTCCCTATGAAAGGCTAGGATCAGGAACGCTATTGTCTGAGGCAGGAAAAATAACATTTCTGAAGCTAGTGAGCTTTGATCTGCACTTCTGTGCTCTGCATCGGAAGCCAAGGAAATCTAGCAGAGCTTTGCTTCAGAATAGAAGGAAGGAGTACACAGTGGTTTCTCCAGTTTGCCCGTGTTCTGTTAGGTGATTAGAACAAGGCTGCTCCAGACTTGCTGGTATTTTCACGGTTCTGGGAACATGATTGTTTTAGAGAACAATTTTATCAAGGAGCTCACTCTGTGGTTTTTAGCAATGG
Source organism: Canis lupus baileyi (assembly GCF_048164855.1). NCBI lineage: Eukaryota > Metazoa > Chordata > Mammalia > Carnivora > Canidae > Canis > Canis lupus. Next base: position 90,629,217 of record NC_132838.1, on the reverse strand, counting down.
ACGATGCAAGGATTTGCACCCTGTGAGAGACCTGAGTGCCCTGTGCATTTATGGTTAACTTGATTTTGTTGTTATTTCTGATGGTGATGGTGCCCCAGGCTGCGTAGCCAACTTGGTGTGCCAAAGACCCTGTGCGTGTGTCCGATGGAGCCAAAATCCTTTGGATACTTGGGGGTCACTCACCAAATAACTGGGTGCATGACACTGGCAGGACAAGGGTCTGCTTGTCTTACTTAGCAGCTGCTAACACCTACTTTAAAACATTTGGATCTTCTTTTATTATCTGACCATAAGCCTCCTGTAAAACTATATCTGTGTTCCATTGTCTATCCAAGTTATAAATTCCCTCCTGGGCTGTTTGGGCTTAGATTTTGAATACTGGAAAAATTTTAAAGCTTATCTCAAACTCCTCATTTTTACAGATAAGGAAACAGAATTCAGAGAGATTATAGGACTCACCCAAGGTCATTTAGCTAGTTAATATTTATTTAGAGGTTGTGTGTGTGAGTGTGCTTTTTAAAGAAATCCAACATTATTTTCTTTACTTCTAAATCAGCTTTGTCCCAAACAAAGACCAGGTTCATACTGGCAGATTTCACTGAGCCACTCAATCATTTTTCCTGGAAATAAAGCAAAGATATCTGTTGGGAGTGGAACTGGGTCCCTCAAGAACTCATGTGCTGGGGCACCTGGGTAGCTCAGTGGTTGAGCGTCTGCCTTTGGCTCAGGTCATGATCCTGGAGTCCTGGGATCGAGTCCCACATCGGGCTCCCTGCATGGAGCCTGCTTCTCCCTCTGCCTGTGTCTCTGCCTCTCTCTCTGTGTCTCTCATGAATAGATAAATAAAATCTAAAAACAAAACAGAAACAAAAACCTCATGTGTTGAATTCCTAACGTCTTTCAAAAGTTCAAATTCAAAACTTGGCCTGCTTTGGAAGTGGGGTCAGAGTAGGTGTAATTAGTCAAGTTGAGAAAAAGTGGAGCTGGAGTAGGTTAGGCCCCTAATCCAGTAAGACTGGTGTGCTCATCATTGGGGGAGATCCGGACACAGACATGCTCTTAGGGAGAAGGCTGTGTGAAGATGAAGGCAGAGGTCACGTTGATGAGTCTACAAGATGCGAAGATAGCCCCCGCCCAGGACGGATCCCTCCCTCACGGCCTCAGGAAGAACCCACCCTGCCTCTGTGTGTCCTCTCTTGATTTTGAACTTCCAGTCTCCACAACCGTGAGACAGAAAGTCTCTGTTGCTGAAGCACCCTACTTTGCTGTCTTTTCTTTGCAGCCTGGCGTGCTAATCCAATACCCACAGCTGCTGGTTATCTCATGAATTAGGGAGTCCAAAAATAATGTGACTGTGCTTTCGGGGAAACTTGTAAGACCCTCATTGAGCCCTCAAATACCTAATATTAATATAATGTTGTTGGAGGAAGCTGGGGACTGAATTTCAGCATCCTGGCTAATTCTTTGGATTTTTATGGGTTTTTGCATGTTCTAACCTGATTTCTATATAATACAGCACATGATAACGACTTTAAATTTTGTTCCCTTCCTTTCCTGGGAGCCATTCCCTTGTATTTTGGGAAGAACCATAGTCTTGTTCAATTTAAAATCTTTCTCTCCCGGGGCGCTTGGGTGGTTCAGGGGCTGAGCGTCTGCCTTGGGCTCGGTATGATTCTGGGGTCCTGGGATTGGGTCCCGCGTGGGGCTCCCTGTAGGGAGCCTGCTTCTCCCTCTGCCTGTGTCTCTCTGCCTCTGTCTCTTGTGGATAAATAAATAAAATCTTTAAAAAAATAATTCTCTCCTAAGTTGTCATTTTCTTTAGCAAGTTCCCAACATGTCACTGCATATTCGTGTGCAGTGGCATAACAGAGGGAGATAACAGCAAGAGGGACGTTTGTTTCCTTTTTAGGTCTACTCGCACCTGGACCAAGGACAGCATAGAACCCTTCTATGGTTCCCCAAAAGTCCTGCCAGGAGGTGACCCCAGGGGACCCCGATGCTTGGCTGGTATGACCAAATCTCTCTTAGGAGGACTCAACGTGAAAGTACAAAGTCTCAGCACAAAAGCAAGTACGGTATAACCTTTCGAAGCCTTTGTCCTATTAGAGACTATTTACCTGAGTTGGCAGGTAAAATTATGGCCAGGAGGTGAAACTATGGAGTGCAGCAAATGAAAGAATTAGTGCACTGTTCAAATTAGATTTGTCGATCAAGCAGGGAAACCTTTGCCCGCAGGGGCTGCTGAGGGCGGTCTCCCCGGTCTCCGGCCAAGGACACCCCCACGGCCAGAGGAGAGGATTTTTAGCACATTTCAGGGGGGCCCTTCCAGCATCCACCTGCGCGCTCTGCCCTGGCACTAGCTCAGGAAGGGGTGGATTCTGGGTGGCCTCTGCCTCGAAAGCCCTCCCAGCCACCCCCTCCCACCCGGCCCTCCACCCATTTCCTCACCTTTGGGGGTTTTGTTTTGTTTCTTGGTTGTGTGTGTGTGTGTGTGTGTGTGTGTGTGTTTCCTGCTTGGCTCTGATAATGATTCTGCTTATCAGACCACCTCTGGTTGGGGTCCCTGGAATGCTTTTGCTTTTTCAGAAAGCAAGGAAATTACCAAGAATTATCAAAAGGCAAGTCAGAACCGTGGCATTTAGAGAACAACCATATTACTCTGCCTGGCCTGGCCTTTGGAGAGGGGAAAACAATTGAACCAGTGGCTTTGAATACTGAGCCGCTTTGCATGACTCATTAAACTGCCATTTTGAACACTTTTGCCTCGTGCTATAAGAATGACAGACTCCTAGACCAATCTATATGCTTAAATTCTTTTATATCTGGAAAGCCTCGTGGTACAAGTGCCTTCAGACGTGAGCACAATCATCAATTGAAGTACAAGACAGTCATAATAGACCTAAATTTGATAAGCCATTTGAGCGTGACCCAGGCAGCCCGGCCTCTTAAATCAGGACACACACAACTAATTGCTACTCTTTTATTTATTATCTTTAATCCCTCATTGGATACAGTTGACTTGCTACTTCCTGGGATGAGGCCACAGCGAAAGCGGCGGAGGGGTGCGGAGGGGACACTGGGGGGATGAATAATTTTAAAATTACGAACTGATTTCTTCGTTACAAACCAGGGCTCAGACAATGTCAATTCCAGACATGTCCTTTACCCAGTGCAGCACCCTCTGAACTTGGGGAGGGCATTCATTTTTCCTTCCTTCTACCTCTGGGGAGGGGCAGAAAGCCAGGCAAGTCTAGATCCTGGAAGCCACTGGTGTCTTTCTGGCCCTCACCAAGGAATTAGCATACTTTCCCGGGATCTCCTTCTTGACACCCCAAAGGCTCACTCACACCTATATTATATTGAAAACAGGAAGCCTCTCTCCTGAGTGAACTTGCCCCTTCTACAGCTCTCTTCCAACCCACCTCCAACTTGGTTTATTCATTCCCGGTAATTTGATCAAGGCCTGCTCCTCTCAGGAGGTAAGATTTCGCACCTTGAACTGTCCGTTTTTTTTTTTAAGATTTATTTATTTATTCATGAGAGACACACACACACACACACACACACACACACACACAGAGGCAGAGTCATAGGCAGAGGGAGAAGCAGGCTCTTCACAGGAGCCTGATGTGGGACTCGATCCTGGATTCCGGGATCGCGATCTGAGCCAAAGGCAGCTGCCCATCCGCTGAGCCACCCAGACGTCCATGTCAGATGGTTTTGAGCTGACTTAGCCTAATCAATCACCAGGATTTGATTTCCCACGTGTGGGAAAACCACTTTCCTTCCTGCTTATTTAATAGCATCCGCTTTTGTCTTGATGGTGTCTGAAATTCTACTGTTAGGGATGTCATCCTTTGTCTCTGTTCCCTGGTAAAACATATATTTTCGTGGGAAGCCTAACACTTCAAGCATTAGCAATCTTTTACTGTTGAGCCTGAATAAGTTCACAGACTCCCTATTTTGAGAGGAAGCCAATTAAGGGAGAAAGGAGGGAAGTGAAAAGATAGGACGGCAGTGGTGGGGGAAGGACCACACACAGTGGGGAGATGAAGAGAATAGACAAACAACCCTTAACCTCCACTTTGGGGCTGCGAGGGCACTGATGTTGGGAGAAAAGGATTGGCAGTATTTGATACATTTATGTATTCCAAGATCCTTCTTTATTTAAAAAAAAACCTGTTTATTCCTGATTATAAGGCATTGGTGCTTATCATAAAAAACCTCATAAGATAGTTAAAAATAGGGATGCCTGGGTGGCTCAGCGGTTGAGCGTCTGCCTTGGCTCAGGGAGTGATCCTGGGGTCCTGGGATCGAGTCCTGCATTGGGCTCCCCTAAGGGAACCTGCTTCTCCCTCTGCCTGTGTCTCTGCCTCTCTCTGTGTGTCTCTCATAAACAAATAAAATCTTCAAAAAAAATATGTAAAAATATAAAAATGCTCATGATCTCACAGTCTGGACATATCTAATGCTTTGCTGCAATTTTATGTGATCAATATCGTATTTTTGTGTAAAGTTGTCTTTATTCCGTCTCTCTCAATTAACATTATGTTGTATTTATCTTCCCACAGTGGTTTTTCCTGCTACATAATATTCCGTTGCTGATTTAACTAGTTCCCTAACACTCTCCGCTATTAAATAGGACAACAGCCAACACGTACAAAGCTTTCTCAGTCCTTTTCCAAATGGCTTACATGGGTTAACTGACCACACCTTCACAAGGGCCCAATGAGAGGTACAAGTATTATTCATATTTTAGAGACGAGGAAATGGGTACGGAGAGAGGTATCTTGTCCAAAGTCACATGCCAGCAGGGAAAGAGGAGAGTCAGGATTCAAACCCTGCTGCTTGGCCTCCAGGGCCTGGGTTCTTAGTATTTCTGCACAAGAGTGATCATATCCCTAGGTTGCCCAGAGATAAGAGCTTCCAGGTCGGGGTTTCAAGAGCATGTTCAAGGCTCTTGAAATACTGCTCAATTGCTTTCTGCAAAATTCACTCGTTTGGCAATGAGTTTCTTTTTTTCCTTTCCTTTTTTGATGTCTAAAAACAAAAGTCAAAGACAAAACCACCTGTGTTGCCTTCACTGAATGGCTCTATTTACATCTTGCCTCCCCATCCCGGGCGGGCAGCAGGAGGAGAGCCGGAAAACAAAGGTTAGTCTGCGCAGGAGACCTCAAGTCCTTGAATTATGGCAGTTTCGGGCATTTCTGAAAGCACATTTAGATCGGGCGCATCCTGAGCCTTTGGGTTGCCTTGGAAATGAGGCGAATTATCAGTGTGCCTCCCTGTGGGCTGCTTTTCCAACCGCAGGCTGGGCTGGGGAGTCAATGACCAGAGTCCTCCAGCGCTCTATCTCTGGGGTACAGAGTGTGCGCTGGGCCTCAGGCATCCAAATGGCCTGGGGGGCCGGGCCTGCCGGAGCCCCAGCTAGGAGGCCCTGACTTTCACAGGGTTAGTGGCTTGTCTGCAAGCTTGATGCTTTTTTTTTTTTAAAGATTTTAAAAATTTATTTATTCATGAGAGACACAAAGAGAGAGGCAGAGACACAGGCAGAGGGAGAAGCAGGTTCCCTGCAGGGAGCCCAATACAAGACTCGATCCCAGGACCCCGGGATCATGCCCTGAGCTGAAGGCAAATACCCAACCACTGAGCCACCCAGGGATCCCTATTTTTTATCTTATGTTTGTATTCATTGAATTCAAGTGAACATCCTCGAATCCAGTGAACATCCATTATTATTATTGTTGTTGTTATTTAGAGACAGAGAGCATGCATTAGTGGGAATAGGTGAGAGGGAGAGAGAGGTTTTTTTTTTTTTGGAGAGAGAGAGAGAGACTCTTAAGCAGGCTCCATACTCAGGAGCTGGATGCACCTCTCTATCTCATGCCCTGAGATCATGGCCTGAGCCAAAATCAAGAGTCAGATGCTCAACAGACTGAGCTACCCAGGCACCCAAACATCTATTATTTTTAAAACTAAGTTAAAACCAATAGAGAATTGGCAGTGAGGTAGAGTACCTGGGGCATAAAAATTTAAAATACACAAACATACAAACTCACATTTACAAATAGGGATAATTTATAAAGAAGAAAACGAGATCTAGTACAATCAACACAAATCTAGTACAATCAATGCACAAATACTTACTGAGCTGGTATTTGGGTCATGGAAGTGTGTTTCCTCTTGCTGCATTTCCTAAATGTTTGCTAATGTAATTGTATAACTACTCTATAATATTTATATGCTTTAAATGTAGCTGTAATGAAAGAAGAGTGAAATTGCATTAAAAGTAAACCAAAAAGGCAACTCTGCACAGGGAGAGTGTACAGGAGCAGCATGAGTGAAGCCTGGGGTCCAGATTCCTGGGTCTCCCCCAGGCTTGCTGTGTGACCTGGGGCAAGTCACTTGGCCTCTCTGGGCTTTAGATTCTTTATCTAGCCTGGAGGGTTCTTAATCCTGACTGTGCATCAGAATCACCTGAGGAGCTCTTAGAACCAGCCCTGGCTTCTTTGGGGTGGGGCCTGGGTAGGCCCCCAGGTGATGCCGGTGGGCACATAAGGTAAGAACACCCATCAGCCTGAGTTCAGGGCACTGTTACCCTGAAGCCTCTTGACCCAGACCCAGAAGCGATTAGTGATCATTTAAATAAATAAATAAATAAGGTGATGTTTAATGCAGCTCTTGGAGAAGCAAAAGTTTGAAAGACACCATTTGGCTGGATCACCTCTTGCTTTGGAAAAGTGGTTGCTCTTTGCTCATAATAACCACTTTCTGTTGGGATTTTCACTCAGCATTTGGGTGTAAAGAGTATGCATTTTTAAAGCTGTCCAAATGCCTATTTATGCAGCAGACCATAACTCCTCTCTGGATAGGCTGCTATGCTTTATCAAATAAATGATACACATTTAAAAAACTGTCTGAAGGGGCATTTACCTGAGGGACTGTTATTGTGTTAGGATTTTTTTTTTTGAGCCCTTATGGTTCATTGGGTAAATAATAACTTTTAACCAATTTTTAAATAGACGTGTCTAGCAAGATGCCATTTAATCAATCTTATCCATTCTCATACCCTTCAAAGGGGGCTCTTTTAGGCTGTTTTTATTTTAAATTTTATATTAAGATACTTTACAAAAAATAAAAAATAAAAAGGATCAGATCTTTAAAAATGGAGCATAAAAGCAGCACCTGGCATCTGACTTTTTTCCCCCCTTTGGGTTCTTAGAACTTTATTTTTTCTTCTGTGGGGCTACTTCAGTTTCTGTCCTGAACAAATCCTCGTAAAACCCTCTAAAAAATTCAAGACATGTTTGCCTTTGAGGCAACAGGTCCTAACCCTGTCCTTCAGTGAGCATTCCTGATTTGATTATTTTTGGACAAAGTGGGGAGTTTGGGACCATTCCAGAACAAGGGGGAGTTATTTAGATATGACAGTGGATGGGAGGATGGGGTTTGTGTCAGCATGAGTCATGGCACTTCTGAAAGCAACAGAGTCAGGGATGGAGAACTGATCTGAAGACCCCAGTGGAGGACAGCCCCGGTGGCTCAGTGGTTTAACGCCACCTTCAGCTAGGCATGATCCTGGGGACCCCGGATCAAGTCCCACGTCGGGCTCCCTGCATGGAGCCTACTTCTCCCTCTGCCTGTGTCTCTGCCTCTCTCTCTCTCTCAGTCTGTGTGTGTCTCTCATGAATAAATAAAATCTATAAAAAATATTTAAAAAAATGAAGACCCCAGTGGAGGCGACGGGAGGCATGGGTAGAGAATTACAAGAATGTTTAGGGCATCGGTACAGAAACCCAACAACCTCATATGAATCACAGTTCTTAGTTGCAGACAACGGAAGTCACTCAAGCTAGTTCCCAGCAAAAGGGGTTCCCTAAAAGGTATTAACTGATGCACAAGAACTCTAGGAAGGCCACACCGGCTTTGATACACATGGGAAAGTATACAAAGGAATAGTGCAGCCACCGATAGTGCACCCAGGAGAAATGGGGAATGAGACCTCAAAATAGAAGGTTTTTTTTTTCTTTTCTCTCTTGGTTAATTCCCTTTTCAAGTACATTCTTTTGAAAATGTGCACGTCTATTGATGTGCACATTTTCAAATAGACCATCTCTTTGTTTCGTAGTTTTGTATTTCTTTTTTTGTTTTTATTTTTTTTAATTGGAGTTCAATTTGCCAACATATAGCATAACACCCAGTGCTCATCCCATCAAGTGCCCCCCCCAGTGCCTGTCACCCAGTCACCCCCCACCCACCTCCCTTTCTACCACCCCTTGTTCGTTTCCCAGAGTCAGGAGTCTCTCATGTTCTGTCTCCCTCTCTGATATTTCCGTAGTTTTGTATTTCAAAAAGCAAAATAAACATAAAAGCAAACTATGTCCAGACCTAAATGCTCTGCACAGAGGTGGTCCGGGGCCTCTGTGGAATCCACCTGCAATTCACTCAACTTCTCAGCACCGTTATTGTCCTTTGTCAAGTAGGGATGATGAGGGTCAGCCTCCTGGCATTTAAAAAAATTTTTTTTATTTATCCATTCATGAGAGACACAGACAGAGAGGCAAAGACACAGGCAGAGGGAGAAACAGTCTCCCTGCAGGGAGCCAGATGCAGAACTCGATCCCAGGACCCCGGGATCACACTCTGAGCCAAAAGCAAACGCTCAACCGCTGAGCCACCCAGGCATCCCATAGCCTCCTGGGATTTTTGCAGCAATGTAATGAGCTACTGCGTGTTAAATTATATAAAGCCTGGCCCAGGGCAAGTGCTCAGCTGTGAGGGCCTCCTACCAGAAAGCCGGCTACCATTCTGGGCTCTGCTAAGATCTTTGACTTTAAGATTACGAAGACCTTTTCTCTTTGAATTCCATGGCGGAAGCCAAGGCACCTGCCCAAAGGATCGGCCAGGGTAGCCTTCAGTGCTGCTTTTCTGGGTTGAGGTGGTAGCTGGCTGGCTCACCTACTTTGCCTCATTCCTTTGGGAATCCTTGGTAACTACAGAGCCATCACCACTGTCTTAAGTCATCATAACACCTTCCTCCCCTCAACCTCTCCCACTCCAGCAGAATGGCTTTAAACTTGCAAATCCTGGGGCACCCGGGTGACTTAGTCAATTGCGCATCTGACTCTTGATTTGGGCTCAGGTCATGATCTCAGGGTTGTGACATCCAGCCCTACAGCGGGCTCTGTGCCCTGCAGGGAATCTGCCGGAGATTCTCTCCCTCTCTCTCCCCCTCTGCTCCTCCTCCTGAGTGTGCTCACTCACTCTCTCTCTCAAATAAATAAATAAATCTTTAAAAAATTGCAAGTCCCAGGGTTGGGCGATTTAAAGAAAATACACAACTAAGATAAAATAGAAGAACAAATTCCCATAAAACCCTCTAAAAATATTTCTGTTACAAATCTGGATTAAATAATCTATTATACCTGAGTGCTCGCCTGCGGATCCTTCCCACTGGCCTCTTCCTCCAGAAAAAGCTAGCAGGTCTGAGATTCCGTGGGAGATTGGAGTTAGTGAGCTAGTGGCACCAACCACATGCCATGGAAGATACAAAGTCCAACCTTCATGTCTTGCCCAAGAATGCACTTCACTGGTGATATGATTGCTTTATTTTTTTTTTTAATATGATTGCTTTATAATCTCCACACAGGTTCTGGGGGGTCAGCGATGGGCTGGAGACCCCAATGCTGAGCAGATAAGTGACCCAGAGCCTCCAGGCCACCAGACCTCAGCAGGTTGCCAGTCATGGGGGCCCGAGTGGTGGCCCTCCTCCCATTTTGTGCCAATACTGGTCCCCTTTCTCTTAATATTCTCTCCCATTTGCTCCAGAGCTTTATTGTATCAATGAACTATTTTTACCCACTTTCTTTTTCTTTTCTTCTTTTTTTGAGTGCTTTAACTTAAACCTTTATTTGTAGTTGTTTCCTCCTCCTCCTCCTCTTCTTATTTGTTTATTTATTTATTTATTTATTTATTTATTTATTTATTTATTTTAGACAAAGAGAGAGAGAGAGGCAGAGACATAGGCAGAGGAAGAAGCAGGCTCCATACCGGGAGCCTGACGTGGGACTCGATCCCGGGACTCCAGGATTGTGCCCTGGGCCAAAGGCAGGCGCTAAACCGCTGAGCCACCCAGGGATCCCCCTTCTACTTCTTCTTCTTCTTCTTCTTCTTCTTCTTCTTCTTCTTCTTCTTCTTCTTCTTCGTTGAAGTTTCCCATATGCTGATTCACAGACCACCTTTTTTGGAAGACAGGTATAACCAGTGAAAATAAAAGGCAAAAATGTACACTCATCATTCAGCCCCTCCTGGCTACAAGGGGGCCTGAGAGTGCATCCTTGCTGTGCACCCAGAATGGGAGAAAATTGGAATGCCTAGTGAATGCCACCAAAGGCCACCGCACTCTACCCACCGGCCGCCCCGCATTCAGCCTCCCTTCCTGCTGTGCACAGGATATTCTCATCCCTCTCTCATGGCCCTGGGAACCCAGGCGTCCTATCCAGTGTCAGTATCCAGTTCAAAATCTGGGATCTCACGACAGCCTGTACTTTAGTGATTGAGATGCAGTCTCATCCACTTGGAAACCAGGGGGCTAGCATGCTGGGTTACCTGGGGACCCCCCCCCCCACCCGCCGACCCCACATGCAGCAGTGGCTTCAGGATAGGATTCATGCACTCACCACTCCTTTGCAGAAGGAGAACGGGGAGCTGCACAGCATCCCTGGTGCAAGGCCTGATGCAGACAGAGGGTACGCAGACACTCCTCTGCCTTTGCAGGGAATTCTCTTTCTCGAATGGACCCTGCCTGATTCAGGGGTCATTTCCCCATCTGTGCTGCCCATGGCCTGTGGCTCTGCTTGGTTTTTTTGATCACTGTCCTAAATGTCATTTGAATAGGACATGAGTAGAGGACACCCTTGGGGATGGGGAGGGGCAGCTTTCTCAGCCTGCTTGCTGCCCAAAGGTCGCTGAGGAACCAAGGGTCATTTAAAAATCTCAAGCAGTAGGGGATCTCTGGGTAGCTCAGCTGTTCAGTACCTGCCTTCGGCCTGGGGCACGATCCTGGAGTCCCGGAATCGAGTCCTGCGTCGGGCTCCCTGCATGGAGCCTGCTTCTCCCTCTGCCTCTGTCTCTGCCTCTCTCTCTCTCTCTCTCTCTCTCTCTTTGTCTATCATGAATAAATAAATAAAAAATCTTAAAAAAATAAAAATCTCAAGCAGTCACAGTTTTAGGAGAGGCTGGTGGTTAAAAAAATATATATATATTATCACCACAAAAACGCAGTCAACTTCTTACCTGAGTCTAGTCAGCCTCTTGTGGAGGAAGCCCTACCTATGGATCTTTCTAGACATACCTGTTAGATCTGCATTAGTTATTGGTCTTCGTGCCTCCACGTCTCTGTGGGCACTTGAGCTTATCAGGTTCAGGGGGGGAAAGACTCATCTTCATCTCTTTCTTCAGCCATGGAAACCAGTAGCGTTCCAGAAGGTGGTTGTTCCCCTGGTGGGGTCCAGAGGAAGGCCAGTAGTAACACCGAGCAGAGCCCCTGGCTGATCCTTGATGAACATGTAGTAGACATGAGAGATGAACATGTTGTGGGTTAAGCCACTTTTTTTTCCCTTTAAATTAAGAAATCTTTAAAAATTATGGTAAAATTCATACAACATGAAATTTACCATCTTAATCATTTTTAAGTGCACAGGTCAAGAGAGTTAAGTACATTTGCATTGCTGTGCACTGGTCTCCAGCACTCTTTTCGTCTTGTAAAAACTGAAAATCTGTACCTGTTAAACCAGATACCTCAGCACCTGCCCCCCAACCCCTGGAAATCACCATTTTACTTCATGCACCTAGGAATCGGACTGTTCTAAGTTCCTCATCTCAGCAGAATCATGCAGTATTTTTGTCTTTTTGTGACTGGTTTAATTTTATTTGTTTATTTATTCATGAGAAACAGAAAGAGAGAGAGAGAGAGAGAGGCAGACACAGGCAGAGGGAGAAGCAGGCTCCATGCGGGGCCTGAAGTGGGACTCGATCACAGGACCCTGAGATCATGACCCGAGCCAAAGGCAGACGCTCAACCGCTGAGCCACCCAGGCGTCCCAATGACTGTTTTAATTTTACTTGGCATAACGTCCTCAAGGTTCATCCATGTTGTGTAGGTGATAGAATTTTCTTTCTTGCTTTCTTTTTAAAAGACTATTTATTTATTTATATATTTGAGAGAGAGAGGGAGAGAACATGAGCAGGGAGCGGGGCAGAGGGAGAGGGAGAAGCCGACTCCCCACTAAGCCGGGAACCCAACATGGGGCTCGATCCCAGGACCCTGAGATCATGACCTGAGCCAAAGGCAGATGCTTCACTGACTGAGCCCCCCCAGGCACCCCAGAATTTTCTTTCTTTTTAAGGCTGAGTAATATCCCATTGCAGGTATATATTATACTTTGTTTATCCATTCATCCACCAATAGACACATGGGTTGCTCCTTCCTCTGGCTATGGAGAATAATGCTGCCATGTGCGTGCTTGTGCAAATATCTCCTTGAGACCCTGCTCTCAATTCTTTTGTGTATCCAGAAGGAGTCACTACAATTTTTCCGTTTTTTGTTTGTGTAGCGTAAGTGATCCTATCCTGTGCAGGACCCATGGATAGCTGAAGATGGATTGCACTTGTATTGCTTTTTTTTTTTTTTTTTTTTTAAAGGATGGGCTACGTATTCTTCCTGAGTTACCCAAATCGACCTCCCCCTTGGGGGCACCTGACTCAGTCGCCAGAGAGGAGGCTTGGAGCCCCCCAAACATGTACCCTCCAGTCAATCAGACCCTCCTGCCTCCGCAGAGTTCTCTTCCTCCCTCCTACTTCAGCCTTCATGCTTCATCCTTCCAGCCAAATGATTATTAACATTTATGTTTTTATCTCTAGCGCCTGGCAATGTGGTTGAAATATAACTACAATTTCTCCCTTACTATCAAGGATTTTCTGGGGCACCAGGGATGTAAATCTTAAATGAGGGTTGTTCTGGGCTCCAGGGGCATAAATATTAAAGAGGACACACTCGGCGCTGCACAGCTCCCCAGGCCCAGCCAGATCCCCTCTCCACCTCTCCACCCTGCTCTCCCCGGAGGGTGACTGTGTAGACCACCTCCCTGGGCCTCCTGGCCTCTGGTGTCGGTTTGGCCGATCGGGAGCCCCGGTAGAGACTGGGGGGCAGGACGGGAGTGAGGCTGGGGTCTCCGTTCCCCTGGACTGTCCTTTCCTGGCCCCGAGGGCTGCTCATGTCCCTCAAGGAGGCTCTTTTCCACATGACTCTTCCCTCGTGGCTCTGCTGGCTCTGGTACCGTGGCATCCTCTGTGGTTTCCCCTTCTGCCAGCCTTTATCTTGCCAAATTGTCCCTTATGAAGTCCCCGGGGAGCATCCCAGTTTGGCAGTGGCACCTGTTTCCTACTGAGACCCTAACTGGGCCACAGCTCTGTCCTATGAAAGACGACAGAGAGTCAGCAGTGATGCAACCTATGTCGTGATGCCAACGCTGACACAAGAAGCCGCAGGTGTTGTAGTGGGTGGGTGAGAGGCAGCGTTTAAATGAAACTGCATCTGCTGTCCCCAGAGCAAGACGCCTGATTTGGGTATCTTAGAATTCAGTCGCTCACTACTACCACGTTCATAGCAGTGTACAAATCTAGAACAGATTCAGATTTTAAGACTCTTATCATTTTGATAAAGAAAATAAAACAAGGGGCACCCGGGTGGCTCAATTGGTGAAGCATCTGCCTTTGGCTCAGGTCATGATCCTGGGGTCCTGGGTCCTGCTCAGAGGGGAGTCTGCTTCTCCTCCTCTTTCTGCTCCTCCTCCCCACCCCTCCCCCCGCTCATGTGCTCTCTCAAATAAATAAATCAAATCTTAAAAAAAAAAAAGTCCCACAGTTTCTTCTAGAGGCTGCCCTTTGGGGCTATGGTACTGTGTTGGAAGAGAACCTCAACTAGGATGTGGAGAACTCGGGTTCTGGCTTAGAACCCATTATTTTTGTAACATCGACTGAGAAATCTCATTTCTCTGGGTTTCCATTTTTGTATATTTGAAGAGGGATAAAAATGATACTTCTATCAGTTGATTCTTTAGAGGCAGGTATAAGTCAATCCACCTCCATCTGGCTTTCTAGAAGTTCATTGTTCAGCATCTAGCAACTTTAGCCTAGACTTTCTTACCTATCACAGCAGTTCCCCTGTAAGACCTGACTTGGTTTCAGAAGGGGTCTTCCCACCTACATCCTGCTGCCACCACTGCCTGGACCAGAGTCTCTGGTGGTGCAGGGAACACCGCCCAGGATGTCAAACCAGTTCGCAGGGACCAGCTCCTTCCTGGTTTCCCTTTACTCTCTCAGCAGCAGGAATGGACCCAAACCCAGTGAGGCCAATCAGTTTCTTCTCTTTAGGGATTTGGAAGTGGGACTCCACGAGCTGGATTGATGGACCGACCTTCTCCCCAGGTTCGGTCAGTGAGCTGTTCTACTCATTCTTTCATTTGTTCAGGAAGCATTCACTGTTGTAGTGACTTGTGGGCACTTTAGGTTATTTCAATCTTTACGACGACATCACAACGACATCACACCCATGTGGCTTTCTAGAGGTTCCATGGCGACAAGTCTGAAGGCAGGCATTCTTATTATCACCTGCGTGCTACGGGTGTAGACACAGAAGTCTCAAAAAGGGAAAGTAACTTGCTCAGAGTCTCAGGTGTAAAGGAGGAAACCAGGAGAGAGTCTCGGGCTTGATTCTAGGGTTCCTGCACATTCCCCTGCTGGAGTGTCATGGTGCTAGTTCTCCCATGACACGGGGGCGGGCTCGGTCTGCGGCTGGGGGCCAATGCTGGCGCTGGTCCTGGGGCTGGTGCTGGTGCTGTGCTGGAGCTGGTGGTGTGCTGGTGCTGGTGCTGGTGCTGGTGCAGAGGGAGAACTCCGCCTTTCCCGGACCGGGCAGTGCTGAGGATGGTGCAGTATCCAGATGTAGACACAAGGTGGCAGAGATCCCCAGGACACACAGCTCCCTTGGCCTGGGCCCCTTATGGTTCTGGTTTCTAGATTCCTGCCTTTTACATTAAGAAAATGATATGTACAACTATTCAGTACAGATGTAAACCATAATGTGTCATGATTTACTACAAGAAATGGAGAATTGTAGAGGGAAAAACAAATATGGAGAGAAAAAACCAACAGTAGTGACAGTTATCAGCAAAGATTCACTTAAAACTGTCTTTTTGGGGACACCTGGGGGGCTCACTGGTTGAGCGGCTGCTTTTGGCTCAGGGCATGATCCCACTCCTGGGATGGAGTCCCCCATCGGGCTCCCTGCGGGGTGCCTGCTTCTCCCTCTGCCTGTGTCTCTGCCGCTCTCTCTGTGTCTCTCATGAATAAATAAATGTAAACAAAATCTTTAAAAAAAATTTTTTTTTAGTATGGTTGTTTAGATGTCACAGTGCAAGAATTTATTATTAAGTGATATTTCGATTCCTTTTTTTTTTTTTTTAATAGAAGGCAAGTGCTTGTATGTCAGTGCAGAGCCTGACACAGGGCTGGATGTCACAATCCTGAGATCATGACCTGAGCCCAAATCAAGAGTCGGTCGCTTAACTGACTGAGCCATCCAGGAAGAGTATCTTTCTTCTAATTATGGACCAGGCAGGGTATATAATCTCATTTTATAGGAAAGAAGTCTACTCAGATGGTGTTTTACTTTAGTCTTACAGTGTTTTTGAATGTTAGTACTGAGACTCGTAATCAGGTGTTTCTACGACGGCAGGCGAGAATAGACCCATTGCTCCCTATTGCCCACAGAGTGAGTGAGGTTAGGGCAAGAGGCAGATCTCGTGTTGTTGTTTTTTTTTTTTTTTTTTAATTTTTTTTAAATTTATTTATGATAGGCACACAGTGAGAGAGAGAGAGGCAGAGACACAGGCAGAGGGAGAAGCAGGCTCCATGCACCGGGAGCCCGACGTGGGATTCGATCCCGGGTCTCCAGGATCACGCCCTGGGCCAAAGGCAGGCGCCAAACCGCTGCGCCCCCCAGGGATCCCAGATCTCGTGTTGTTGACCTAGGGAGCCCTCTTTGGACCTCACCTTTCTTGATATGAAGCACGGTATGTTCGGTGGCCTACAAGAGGAAAGAATTTTAGCCTTTTTTCCAAAGAGCATAGAACACACTTTCAGAGATGAAGACTCTCCCACTTTAGCCATAAGCACGGTCTGAAGCATTCTCCTCTGTGTGCCATCATTACTGGTCATGGAAGCTTCACTAGTGACAAGATACAGCCAGAAAAGCAGGTTCCAAGAGTCCGGTCTATGAGAAATGAGGGATGACAGCTACCAGCCAGAGAACAGAAGCAAGGACTCTGTGATGCTGAACTCCCTTCATGCCCTGGAACAAGCTGGGAAGGGAGGCCTGGGTTTCCCTTATAAAACTGGATTCATGTCTATGTTGGCCACCTTCCCTCTAGATGAATGGATATAGAAGGGGTGCACTGTTTTGGTCCACCCTGATTGTCTACCGATGGATCTGCTGGTAAGGAAAAGGCCACCCTTTACCACCCCGGTTGGGGCCATGCTTCTCCGCATGGCACAGACACATTGCTTGGTGAAGAGACCAGAAATGAGAGAACCTAAAGAGCCTCAGTGCTTTGTTGAACACACCAGGGGGAGAGTGTGAGTAACCTAATTTTATTAAAGTGGGTGACCTGTGTCTCTCTCTCTCTTTTTTTTTTTTTAAGATTTTATTTATTTATTCATGAGAGAGAGAGAGAGAGAGAGAGAGAGAGAGAGAGAGGCAGAGACACAGGCAGAGGAAGAAGCATGCTCCATGCAGGGAGCCCGACGTGGGACTCGATCCCGGGTCTCCAGGATCACGCCCTGGGCTGAAGGTGGTGCTAAACCACTGAGCCACCCAGGCTGCCTTTTTTTTTTTTTTTTTTTTAATGATTTTATTTATTTGTGACCTGTGTCTCTAAGGTCACAGGGACCCATGTGGTGATTGGGTTTAGCATAGTTGGAGGCTCTGGGAGGCGTGTGATGGGTTGAGTCCAAATTATGGAAGGCCAGGCTGAGGAAGACATGAGGGAACTACTGAGGGCCTCGAAACAGGGAATAGTGTAAGCTACTGAAGATGGACAAGCTGGTGGTGCAGAGACCACTTCCTGTGCTCTCCTTGCAATCCAGGAGTGAGGTGCCCTGGAGATGGGGACAGACCCAGAGGCTGCTAAGGAGGCAGGAGCAGGGAGCTTGGTGACAACCCAGCTCAGAGGATTGGGTGAGGTGCTGCCTGGGAAGTGCTTAGTACAGGATCAGGCCATGGGAGAGAACTGGCCGACATGGGCTGCTACCCCATGGTAGCAGGGGTGGGTGGGCAGTGACAGGGGTTGGGAGCCTGGAATGCAGCGTCACAACCCAGGGGAGGGTGGAACCAGACCCTCCAACACTGGGAGGGCACAGGAGTGCACAAGGGCCCCTTCCTCCTCACGCCCCACAGAGAGGTGCCAGGTTCCTCAGGCATGTCTTCTCACCACCCAGTGGCCTTCTTTCCTTTCTGCCCACCATCAGCGCAGCCTGCTGGGGACCATCCTGTGTTTGAACAGGGAAGGTCCACAGAGCAAACGTCTGCCCATCAGTCCAGCTATTGTCTGTGCTCATGGGGAGCACGGAGGACACTCTGTGTGAGCATCTGGGTGCCCTAGGGAGGAACACCAGTGACTGCAACTTGAAATGAAAAGCTACCCGACCTCAAGGAACAATGAAATGCCCCTACCCTCGGCAAAATCTGCTGGCCCTGCTGGAGCGCTTGGGGGGGTTGACCAGATGACCTTGTGTGATTCCTCATCACTTGCTTCTCTGGGCATAAGAGGCTCAGTGTAAAGCAGCTATGGAGTCTCCCTGGCTTTCCTTCCAGAAGCTTCTCTCTTCCTGACCAAGTCACATGACCTGAATGTGACCCGGGCAGGCCAGTGGGGGTGCTTGTGTGGCTCTTCTGGGGTTTGTGCGGCCCTGGCAGAGTGCTGTATTCTGCACGGCTTTCCTACGCCCACAGAGTCTGTCCTGCCCTAGCACTGGACCCAGTCATCTGGCCTCAAGGGCGCCCACCCACAAAGACTTCTGGGTGAGAGGGGGTATCACAGAACCCCAGAGGATAGTCCTGGAGCTGCAGCCTCTTCTGCTTGACTGTATCACCCAGATCTCTCTGGTATCTTTACTGCTCACAAAGGAGACATTGGCTAGCGCTGGTCGAGGGGGTGTGGGGGGTGGTGCGGGCCAAGGTGGTTGAAGAGAACAAATTCAAAATGGCTCAATACACACAACAGCAGAGCGTGTGTGTCCTCGTTTGCTATTTCAGCGATCTGCGCCACAAAGGCAAGGCTGGAAGGCAGCAAACTGGTGGCTTTCGAAGGGCACCTTGCAGACGTCTTATCACAGCTACAGCCCGATGCTCTGTGGCAGGTGAATAAGTCCTGTCCTTACTGACGGATCAGTTGAAGTCCTTAGACTTGCGGGTTGAAACCACCCACCACCTGGGGTGCTCAGCAGGCCACACTGCAAGGACACACAGTTCCCCGCGGCTCAGTCCTTCTAATAATACATTTTCTCGGCACTGCCAGTAAATAAGCATCCCTGCTTGTTTTGCTGGAGACAGCGGGCTTGTCTCCTGTATTCTCCCTCCTTAGGGTGGGGGTGAGTCCCTCATCACTTGCCTTTCCACGCAGAACAGACTTGGAGAAAGCGCCTGTGCTTTGGGCTTTTGTTCTAGAAAGTTCTGTCTTCCTAGTCAACAAGTCATATGACCTAAGTAGAACTGGGGCATGATTGTTGGATGCTTGCTTCTCTGACCCTTCTGGGGTCTGCAAATCCCTGGCCCAGCCCCAATGACAGTGACTGTTGTAGGCTGGCGCCCGAGACTCAGACATATAGAATCTGAGTCATTGTACTTGGAATAGCAAAAGCATCCCTGGAATGAGACTTCTGTCTCATTCTTTAGCTGAGCAGAGTCTAGAATAATTTAGGGAACAATTTTGGGCCTGAAGGGTTTACATTTGCCCTGTAGTTCCTAGGTCATCTGGCCGGGGGAGGAGACTGTCCCATGAAACCCATGCAGAGTTCAAGGCCACAGACACTGGCTGCAAAAAAGGCAGGTGTGACTCAGCTTGTAGTCTTTCCCCTGGAATAAATTTGTCTTCCCGGGTTAACCTCAGACAAAGGGCAGCCTGATTGATTTCCTCTCTGGAATTCGAGTCTCTAACACTAGAAATGTAAACCCAGGGATCCCTGGGTGGCTCAGTGGTTTCTCGCCTGCCTTTGGCCCAAGGCGTGATCCTGGAGTCCCGGGATCGAGTCCTGCGTCGGGCTCCCGGCATGGAGCCTGCTTCTCCCTCCTCCTGTGTCTCTGCCTCTCTCTCTCTCTCTCTCTGTCTATCATAAATAAATAAAAATAAATCTTAAAAAAAAAAAAGAAATGTAAACCCACTGGATGTCCTGCTTTGGTGAAGAACGCGTTTCTCTCTGCCAGACGGGCAGCATCTTGGAGTAAGTGCGGGGATTCCGGAGCTGGGCTCCTGGGCGGCCCAGCTCTGGCACTTAATAGCTGCGTGAGGTTGGGCAAGTTACTTAACGTCTCTGCTTCTGTTTCTCTCTCTGTAAAAAGGGGAAAGTAATGGTATCCATTTAGCGGACAGGTTTACGGTGAGGCGAAAATGAGTTAACATGGATAAAGCACTCAGAACAGTGCCTGGTATACAGTTAGGTGCTATATAAGGGATTGTTATTTTTCGCTATATGTGAATGCAAAATAAAGCAGAATGTGCAATAAAGGGGTGTCAGGCTGGTAGCTTGGTGTAGTGACCATTTGGGCCCAGGAGGCAGGAGACGTGGATGGACGTGGAATCAGGCTTCCCATTAAGTAATGGGTGACTTGAAGCCACGCAAAGATTTAGTTCCTTCATTTTTTAAGATTTACTATTATTTTTTTATGCTAAGTGAAAGAAACCAGACATGACCAGATGCGTGATTTCACTTATGTGAAGCATCCAGAATTCACAGGAAGTAGAACTGGGGCTACCCAAGGCGAGTGGGAGTGGGACGAGCTACTGCTCCATGGCTAGTTTCTTGCAGGTGAGGAGTTTCGGAGATGGACGGTGCCCATGGTTATTCAACAGTGTGCATGTACTTAATGCCGCTGAGTTACACACTCAAAAAGTGGCAAACTGCATATTATGTGTCTTTTACCACAATGAAAAAAAAAATCAAACATCAGAAGTGAAAATAAGAGAGGGAGAGACAAGCTTTGAAAGAGAAAGGTACTTGCCATAAACTTTGAACTTTTATAGTCCACGAGGCCGTAACTAGGGGTTGCCAGTGGGAAAAATGAGGTGGTGACATTAGCCCGAAAGCCCTGTCCAGCCCCAGCCTGCTGCCAGGTAAACTCCCTTTCGGCACCTTCATGCCCTCTGCTTCCTTCAGGACACCCACCTGGACAGATCTTCACAGCCCCTGTGCCTCTGCCCACTGAGCTCTCCTACCCACCCCAGGCTCCACCTGCCAACCTTCCTCAGGTGCCAGCTGCACCCCAGCTTGCTTTTACTTGTGTGTGGCCGTTTATCAACTACATTGTGATCCTCTGGGTGGGGAGGTCGGGTCTCCACTTTCTGCTGCCCCCTCCCCCCACGCCCCAGCCCAGGCCCGGACTTAGAATGAGTCGCAACAGGCACTTGAGAGGCTTCCTCCCTGCTTCCCTGATGAGGAGCTACAACCCTGGCCCGGCTGCATCACATGCTGGACTTGGGTTTTGCAAAGTTCGTAGACTTCTGCTCTGCCCACTGCGACCAAGACATCCTACCTTGGGACCCAGAAGGTACACGCGTGCATGTGCGTGCACACACACGGATGCAGTTCCATGAACTATTACTAACCGTTGCTATACGTAGTACAATCTCAAACTCTGGATTTATTGGATTTTTAAAAAATGATTGTAGTGACGCTTTGGCAAGCCTGACTTTCTGCTGGGAAAGCACACTCAGTAGGAGACTGGCCCGTGCATGGGTGCGTCCACCACTGGCCACTAAGGGGAGCTGACAGGTCAGGATGCTTGGAGATCAGAGTGACCGGTTGGTGGCTTAGAGGAAATCAGAGAGGAAGTCTCCGCGCTGCTGGGACCTCAGGATGCCCACGCAGGCTCCCACACCCCTTCACGCCAGCGGAGCCCATTCCGATTGAAGTTGATTTAGCTGAAGGAGCTTTAACTGGTTCACCTTTTATTGAAGGGTAGCCGTTTAACTGTGTTGTGTGCCGGGGGTTGGATTTTTGGCTCAGTGTCCTGACCCTCTTTCTCTTGCAGGACAGAACTCCTCTTCTGATTACACAACTGCCCTTGAGATGTGTGACCGCCACCTCGCCTTGAACAGCCTCATGGGGCAGGTTCTGAACCGTCCTCGGGGCCGGGTACCCTCCTCCCCACCACAGCAAACGAGGCCACTTCTGCTGTCCATCCTGGTCGTGGGGAAAGTGGGGCCCCTAGAGGGGAACGGAGGTGAGAGATCCTGGCCCTGGTGAGCCTGGGACCCATGGTGTCTGAAGAAGGCATCCCCATGAGCCCCCAGGCCACCGGCTGCGCCAGCCTTCCTCTGCAAGGGCCAGAAGGCCACCCTGTGACTGAGCGTTTACATAGGTCTCTTGTCTTACTAGCTCTGCTAGTTCTCCCACAAGCATGTTTCTTGTGCGTGACCAGAGTGATGATGCAGTCAGCTTGACCTTAACAGTGGAACCTGGGAACACAGGCTTCCATATTTTGAGGAGATTCAGTAAACAGTTTATATCCAGAGCAGTCAGAAAGGTTATGCTGTCCTTAGGCAGTGAGAGATAGCTTTCTTTTTGTTTTCTTTTTTTTTTTTTTAAAGATGTATTTATTTGAAAGAGAGAGAGAGAGCGCGAGAGAACAAGCATGCAAGCAGAGGAAGGGGCAGAGTGAGAGGCTGAGAGAATCCCACTTGAAACCAGCTCCCAAACTCTTAGGACAAGTCGTGTCTTCCAGCTGCTTCTGGGCTGCAACTCTCTGCCCACCGCTGCCAGTTCACAGTCACTGGCCGCCCTGTGGCAGGTGAGTCTTGTTTGGGGCTCCCCTGCGGCGGTGCTCATGGTAGTGATGACGGCAGAAACTTTCCATGAGGTGCCTACCGTGGAAAAGCTCTGCAAACACCAGTTAGCCTCAAGGAGGGACCAGATTTACCATCTCCACCCTTTCCCACAGGTATTTATGGAGGGTAATAGAAGCACGTCTATTTAGCAACACCCAAATCCCGGCCAGAACCACGCAGGGGGAGGGTCTTACAGTGAAAAATGTATTGCATTTCATGGCTCTGCCTCCTTCACTCAGTCAGAAGTCGAACATTCTGACTTGTGAAACTGCAGTTCTCACTAAGGAGGCCTGACCTGTTTCCAACTCTCCTTGAATCTGGGCTGTGACTCGTTTGGGCCAAGACCATGTCCAGGACCTGGTGGGGTGCCAGCTCTGGACCTAAGGCTGGGGAAGCTGTTGTCCACTTACTCTTCTTGCATCTTTGTCATGGCTTCGACAGCATTCTCGGGCTATTCAGCTGGAGGGTACGAGTCGCAGTGCTGCACACCTCAGCCACCTGAGCAAAGCCAGCTTCAATCAGCTGACAGCCCAAAGCACGACTGGCCAAGGTCAGCAGAGCCGGAGGTCAGTGGGCTGCTCAGACATGTGAGCAATAACAGCTCCTGGTTGTAGGCCGCCGAGGCTTCGAAGGCTGCGTGTTACATACAGCTTCACTGTGGCTACAGACAACCGACATGTCCACTGATAAGTCAGATGATGACGCACCCTCTGAAGAACTAGTAGCAGCAGCTTTCACCTTCAAATAAAATGGGTCCCTACAGATGGCTCTTCACTTGCACTACCTTGAGCTGAAGACCTTTCACTGGCCTTCAATTCTACAGATGTGATCCTGGAGACCCAGGATCGAGTCCCACGTCGGGCTCCCTGCCTGGAGCCCTGCTTCTCCCTCTGCCTGTGTCTCTGCCTCTCTCTCTCTCGGTGTCTCTCATGAATAATAATAAAAAAAAAATCTTAAAAAAAAAAAAGAAACCACAGAATGAGCACATCAAGAAGTAAATATCATTCTTTATCAGGCATCAGGTCAATGGAGATGGGAGAAGCAAAGCCAAGAAAAGTGATGCCTCCCCGTATTTGCACAACTTCAGATAGTAGGGGACAGACCTACCTCTACCCAGACGGGGTGGCTGTTTGCAGCAAGAGATGTTCTTCATGTTGGCTTCTGGATAAAACTCGTCTTCACGTAGAGGTCAGCGTATGTACAGATCATTGAAAGGGAAACTCTGTAAGACTTACTGGTAAGCAGTGGTGGTGTTTGGCTTTCCTAATTTCAATGTGGATCAGAAGCACAGATAAGAGTCTGGCAAGACAAATTCATGAACCAAAGTCCGTTGTTCTAGCCATCGCAGCCTCACTGGCCTCCTGAGCTGGAGTCTCCAAACTCTTAACACATAGAGACAAATAAATAAAAGTATTCTCTTCTACTGTTTGAAATATTATGCGGACCAGAAAACACTGCAGGGTTTATATGATCAACACCAAGCTTCTGGCTATTTGGTTATATATTTCGTCATGTACCCTGACGATGATTGAATGGGGCATAGGAAGGAACTTCATTAATGTTCTTTGGTCAGCCAAGGCCTGCCATCAATCAGTGTCAGCAGGTGCACTTCCTGAAAGTGAGTCTTGTCTCTGAGATTAATTGACAGATGGGGGAGGATATAAACAAGTTGCCTCTGTTTCCCTGTGAAACACTAATTTCTCCTTTTTTTAAAAAAAAAGATTTTATTTATTTATTCATGAGAGACACAGAGAGAGGCAGAGGGAGAAGCAGGCTCCCTGCAGGGAGCCCGATACAGGACTCAATCCCACGACCCTGGGATCACGCCCTGGGCCAAAGGCAGATGCTCAACCACTGAGCCACCGGGGTTGCCCCTCCCCTCCCTCTTCTTACTCATCTGTGACCCCAGAACTGTGGACATGCCCTATTTGTGCCTTTGGGTGGGGAAATCCCAAGTTGGTTTCTGGTCCCGTGGGTCCCAATGGCTTTCCTTCACAGATGTCCGTCTCTCAGATCCTAGCATGAGCGCCCAGAATGACCGCCGCCCTGGCTCTGCAAAGGGAAGCCACTGTGCCTGTGCCCGATGCAGGACAGGAAGAGAAACAGGAATTCAGGGGCAGCAGCTGGGAGCACATCAACACAGCCCACCCTCTCCTTAGTGTCTCACTGGGGTTTCAGGAAGAGACGGTGATTTTTTAAATGAGGATTTATGATGGGGTGCAGCCAACACAGAGGGAAACTCAGTGTGATCACATAAAGATTTCTTTCTTCCCAAGTATAAATGTGTGCCTCATTTTTCTTGCAAGACTGCTGTGATTCCAGTCAAGGCCCCTGGCTGGGTTCTAAAGCCCCATTCTGGATGAACACAGAATTTATGAACACTTGACATGTTCTACAAACTCTAGAAAGAAAGAAGGGCCAGAGGCAACAGCGCTTTTGTACGATTTTATTTTTTTAAAAAGATTTTATTTATTTATTCATGAAAGACACACAGAGAGAGAGGCAGAGATGCAGGCAGAGGGAGAGGCAGCCTCCAGGCAGGGAGCCCGATGTGGGACTCGATCCTGAGACCGCTGATCACGCCCTGAGCTGGGGGCAGGCACTCAGCTGCTGAGCCACCCGGGCATAAACCGAGAAGCCAAGGGTGTACAGCTCACGGGCTCACAGTGAAGTCTTGGTCGCTGGAAATTACAAACAAAGCCCACAGAGATTACTGAATACAGACCTCTGGGATGCCCATCCAGCAGGCACCTGTGGTTGACATAAGAGCATTTCCTTTTAATATTCCTCCCCCGTGGGACGCCTGGGTGGCTCAGTGGTTGAGCCTCTGCCTTTGGCTCAGGTCATGATCCTGGGGTCCTGGGTTCGAGTTCTACATCAGGCTCCGCACAGGGAGCCTGCTTCTCCCTCTGCCTATGTCCCTGTGTCTCTCTCTCTCTGTCTCTCATGAATAAATAAATAAATCTTAAAAAAAATACTCTTCTCCCGTGAGCAGTGTTCTTAATGTGAGGTCTCCAGACCAGCAGCATTGGCATCGCAGGGGAACTTGTTTCCAATGCTCGTTCTCAGGCCTCCTCTGGGATCTACTGAATCAGAAACTCTGGGCTGGGGCCCAGCAGCCTGTGCTGTCACAAGCCCTCCTCGGGACTCTCATGTGTGCTCTAGTCTGAGAACTACACGTTCATGAGATACCATCAGCCCCACCAGGTACACAGGAAATGGCTTTCCTTCCCAGAGACTAGTCGTGGTGCCCTGAGGCGTCTAGGTAACAGGCTCCCTTCTCCCCTGAGCATCGAGGATGGTAGCCACTGGCACGTTCCAGCCTCGGGAAAATAAGGAAAAGCGTTCACTGCTTTTCTGTGTTCTTGACTGAGCACACAAAGCCAGAGTCCCTGCTGTCCATACAGTATCTGCCAAGCCACTTGGGTACAGCAGCACCCACTTCCCAAAACCAATTTCTTTTTTTTTTTTTAATTAAGATTTATTTATTTATTTATTTATTTATTTATTTTAAATTTATTTTTTATTGGTGTTCAATTTGTCAACATATAGAATAACACTCAGTGCTCATCCCGTCAAGTGCCCACCTCAGTGCCCGTCAAAACCAATTTCCTTATCAGTGAAGAAAGCCTACACCACACTGTGGTGACACCCCCTGCTGGCGGGGGGCATGCTCTACTCTGCGAAGTCGCCAGGGGACGGGGGCAGGAAGGGGGAGCTGAGTCCATCTCAACACTTGCTTCCATGAACACCATGGCTGGAGAAGGGGACACGATGGCACGCTGGCTTTTCAAGCTCCTGCCTACAATTGACACATCACTCTCACTAATGATCTGCTGCCAACACAATCACATGCCGAAGCCTAACTTCAAAAGTAGGCAGGTAGTACCCAGAAAAAGCTCCGGGATATCTGGAAACAGACCAAATGATTACTATCCAAGGTTATGAGTGGGTCACAGCACCCCTTGTATACACAGCTGGGTATTAACATTAAAGAAACGGTGGGACCAAGTTGTTTCTAATTTTATGTTCACTCTCATTTTATTCCTGCTCACTTTTTTTTTTTTTCGTTTAAACTCTATGCCCAATGTGGGGATCAAACTCATGACCCAGAGATTGAGAAGATTGAGAGTTTACATACTCTACCAACTGAGGCAGCCAGGCACTTCTGTTCCTGTTCAGCTTCGAATCTACAAAATCTATAACCTCCCCACCTAAGAGCTTTTTTGATCAAACTTTTTCAAATTTAGGGGCACCTGGGTGGCTCAGTTGGTTAGACGTCTGCCTTCGACTTGGGTCATATGATCCCAGGTTCTGGGATTGAGCCCCGCATCGGGCTCTCTGCTCAGAAGGGGGTCTGTTTCTCCCTCTGCCCCTCCCCTGCTCATGTTCTCTCCCTCAAATAGATAACATCTAAAACTTCTTCAAATTAATTTTTTTTGAGAGAGCGTGTACGTGTGTAAGCAGGGGGGAGGGGCAGAGAGAGAGGAAAAGAAAATCTTAAGCAGGTCCCACGTCCAGTGCAGAGCTGGACCTGGGGCTCAATCTCATGACCCTGAGATTGCTACTTGAGCAGAAATCAAGAATCAGATGCTTAACCCACTGAGCCACACAGGGGCCCCTAATTTTTTTTTAAATTAAAAAGAAAATGAAGTTCATTTACATGCAGAAAAGTGCACAAATTTTGAGGATACAGCCTGTTGAATGACCACAAAGGCAACGTAAAGAGTATAGCTACCTCAAGGGTACAAAGCAAACCATTCTAGGGAATCACCAGTTCCTCACAGGCTCCCCCCCACTAGTGTCTCCCCCCCCCCAGTACTAATAGTCTCCTGACTCTCAATGCTGCCCCCCAATCACTTTTACACTCATTTGTTCAACTAGTACTGGTCAGCCAGGCACTAGAACTTCTCTGTCCCGGCAGGTGGTGTTCCAGACCCAAGCACGAAAGCTGAACTTGGGGAACTTCCTTCTGGAAGACTGGGTGTTTTGGGGGTGGTGGTGGTGACATCTCTTAAATAGGATTGAGGGACTCAGTCTAATTAGTGACTATTGTCTCTACTACCTGTTTAAGCACATCCTTTCATAGCGGAGCGGATGGATCACAGCCAGAATTTCTCTGCTGCCTGACACACGAGAAATCAATGGCCCGCCCAGCTGGCACTTGGTGTTGAGCTGCCTGACAACCCTGCCCATCTGCGCTCAGGGCTCCTCCTCATCCCATACAGCCTCACCCTTTCAGGTAGTTCTAGGGCTGGGCAAACTGGATCTTTCTGGGTTGGGGGTGGTGAACATGTATAAAACTTGTTTTTGGCTGCAATACAAGACTGGCATTTGGTCTTCAGAGTATTTCTTATGTAACTTCCATTACCCGAAAACGAGGGATGTAGTTCCCATTCCCGTGCCTATTAAATCGTCAAAGATCTTAACAAAAAGGCAGTGGGGGCAGCTGGTTTTCTAAAATGCCAGCTCCTCCGCCAAATGTCCTCAAAATCGGACATATCCGTACCAGCACGCACCCATAGAACGTGGTATTTTGCTTTCTAGCTTCTCTGCAAAAATCCTTGCAGGGATTCAGGTCAGGAATCTCGGGGACCCCACGGCAAGTGTTGGATTCCACCCTTCAGGCTTGCAGAGCACACTGCGACTTCCCGATTCCACTCCCTGGGAAAGCGCCAGTGAGTTTGGCGGGGAGGGAGTGTGAGTGTGTGCAGTCCTAGAACACCGTGGCCAACGGCTCAGCCACATCCTTTTGTGGTAATCATCTCCAGCAAAATGGACTGTAAATATATTTCTATAATCGGCTGGCTTCTAAATTACAGCCACGCTGAGTAACAACAGAGTAAACATATGATTAGTAATTTCCTTATGGCAGAGGATAGTCTCTGGCTAAGGCCCAGGGCCTAAAAAGAATTTTCTCCCAGTAGAAAAGAAAACAGAACACTCTATTCCAAAGCCAACACAACGGGTCACGGCCTTCTTCCTGAGCAGAAATGGTCCTGCTCCTCCAGGAAGAGGGGAAAGCAAAGATGCATGTAAGGAAGACCGCCGAGCAGTCTGGCTGCTCAGTCGCAGCCCCTCACGTCCTGGGCCACCCCTCCTCCACCGCGGCAGCCGCGGCTCCTGGCCTTCTAGAAAGGACTGCTCCAGCATTGCAGAAGTGCCACCAAACACAGAGAAACACCAGGTAGGGGCTATGCTGGCTCCTTATACAGCAAAGATCAAAGATGAGGCATCATATTTCTGGTTTTGTTCTAGCTCTCTCCATCCCGTCTAATTTGGCTGGAAGAGAACCATGGTAGTGTCTCCTAACTTGAGAGTAAAACCATTCTCAGTGTGCACCCAAGGCCACCCTGAGAAATACCTGGGATGCTGCTCCTTGGGGTGGGGCCCACGATTGGCCCCTCATAGCTCTTATAATCGGTTCTTATGCACGCAGTGAAGGCAAAAGTTCTCACAAAAGCATCATGAAAATCAAATGTGCTCTGCTTGCAGCAGGCTCCCTGCAGCCAAGAACCCATTAGGATGGGATCCTATCTGTGAGTGTTAGCACCTGTCTGCGGTATTTAATGCCACAAAGTCGGGGGTGAAACTGTCCCCCTTAGACTGCGGGGGGGGGTCCCCAAGAGTCCAACACTTGGTTTATCTGGGGGACCCGTCTAGACAGCACGCTCCTGCTAACTCACTCCGGCAGCAACACCCCCCCCAGCCCTGCCAACCCCCGCACAGGGTTTACATTCCTTAAGTCACAACGGAGGCAGGACGACTCGTGTTTCACTTTCTTAATGTTAGAAATCTCAAAGTTCCCACTGCTTTATTCCTTTTGTCTGGGGGAGGATGCCGGCCTTCAGCTTCTAATTCTACAGGGCAAGGCTGCCTGAAAAAAGAGGCTGCCACTTAAAGGCTTTGGCTTCTCCTCGCGTCAACCAGAAATCCACCTCAAGAGTCTCCAGGCCTACACTGGCCGCACTCGGGGAGCCTTGGCCAAGTGGCCTGCCTCAAATCCCTTTATGGACACGCACCTCCAGAAACTGCAGCGAAACCAATGGGGGCGAATCAGCCTAGGTTTATATAATGTGCCAAGATCCCAAGATAAAAAGCCTTCTAAGTGCCCAGAGTAGACAAGGCAGAGGAGACAAGGCATAGGCTGGCATATCCAGAAGCTAGATATGGATTGAAAGAGACCTCACTCCATGATAAAACAATCGCTCACTCTGTTACTGCAAAATTTAGTCTATGGCATCTGAATGCAGCACAGGGATGTAGGATTCATTTTCTCGTGCACGGACAACATGAACGACTTCCTTTCTCACACAGAACAACACCCTCAAGACCTCAAACCACCTGAGATACAGCCCTGCCTACTCAAAAGGGATGTCATGCCATTTAAGGGGCAGGAAACCCAGACCTACTTTTCTTTAAACACAAACGCTCTTCTGCTTTAATTTATCATGTTATTTCAGGTCTGAAGGAGCCTCAGTAATGATGTGAATCGAAATTTAGCCCCAATCCTGTAGCTAGTGGATCTGTCCTGGGATGGACAAAGGTGCTCATGCCTCCAGGTAGCTGCAACCTCACTTTCATGGTCCAGGTCCAGCACCCTTCTGCCCCAGACACCCCAGCATGGGCCCCGGGTGGGGGGCATCTCTTACCGTCCCAAGTAGGCCTCAACTCCTAGCACCACTTTTCCCAGCTCCTCTGAGTTCTTCCTCTAAACGACGCATTCCTCCCAGCCCGTGAAACAGGCTTTCCAGGACAGACACCGTGGGGCACACCTGCTGAAAAAAAATCTGTCCTCTGTTCTCTTTCCTGAGCTCAGCAGTGGACGAACAGATGAGAGGAAAGAAAGGTGTGAGAAAAGCCTCCGTGATATTTTCCCCGGGGCACCTGGTTCTCACAAACAGCCTGGGTTAAAATTCACCACCTGGGCCCGGGCCCAAACATCTCATCTACATTTCAGCCTTCATACTTCTTCATTTTTTGTTTTGAATTAATTTTTTTACGCTTCCTTATAACGGGATGGACTCAGTGCCCTTTAACTTTGTAAAAAAGACTGCAAGCCAGCAGCTGCACCCAAAACGAGGTGCAGAGGCCAGTGCTCTGCACCTGAGAACAGCTAACTTGCCTCCCCTCGGAGATTACCTGTCTGATGAGCTGCTTGCCAAATACGGTCTCACGCTTCTGATGCGCAATGGGCAACTGGGCAAGGGGCAGAGCTGTTTGTACAGGGTGGTGCTCTCGGGAGGGGTCCCCTCTCGGCCGAGGGCAAGGGCAGCTGGCCAGCGCTCCCCACCCGCACCCTCTGCCGGCCTGGGTGCTGCCACCACCAGAAGTCAATGGTGCCAGGCAGGCCGCTGTCGGAGACGAAGGAGGGACAGGTGGAAGGGCTTAATGAAATTTTATTTTGAAAATATGGCAAGAGTCTAAGGCACTTCAAACATTTAAATACACGTAAGACCAAAGTAAATGTGGCTTAGTAGAAAGGAATCCATAAATACGCAGAGAACTACACTAGGTTTCCCCAGAGGCAAATACAAGAGCCGGTTCCTCTAACACGATCCAACCTTTGCCATCAGACGTGGACTTGGGCGATGATTAATAAAAAACACGGTAACGTAACACGTAGTACTTCATGTCTCAGTGACTATGGAATATAAAAGTCGAAAATACTGCTGTCATTTCATATAGATACCTTTCATATAAAAAGTCATGTAATACAGCCACCTAGATCAACCCCACTGAAAAGATTTCCTTTCATAAGTTTTCTGCTTTTTAGAGAGTCCCGCTTTTTGAGTTTTAAACCAGAAATCTCCCAGACCAGGCCCCAGGTGCTGAAGATCGGTCACCTCCGCTGCCAAGTAATTACTTTAGAAGAGTAAATACACACACACGTCAACAAAACCATCCTGGAATGGACTTTTCAGAGAGCTTTCCAATGGAAAATTTATATTTACATCAAGTAAATATAAATACTCGTGGAACATTTTTAAATTTTAAAAACGCCGAGCCGGTGACAAGTGGACACTTCCTGGCGGGGGCCGGGGGAGGAGGGAAGGAGGAGACGGTGCCCGCTCAGGTCAGGTTACGACATCCTACGACTGTACATAACGGAGCAGAGACTCCACAGCAACAGAGCCGGGGGGCGGGGGGCGGTAAGCACACCCGAGGCAGAGGGAAGATGGCCAGGAGGGAGGCGGCAGGGGCCGGGGGCAAGCTCCTGCTGCCTCAGCCTCCGCTGTGCAGCTCCAGGCCTCAGCCCTCCCGTTCTGTTTGCTGGTGAGCTCAGGCACGATACATATACATTCAGTATCTGTCACCCCAACAGGAACATTTAGCAGCTTAATGGTGGCATGTAAATGGACGGTTATTTGTGTATCATCAGTCAAAGGAACTTCGGTGGGTGGGAGCAGGAGATGTCTTCCTTCCAAGCCTTGGGGTGCCCTAGAGACCAGGAGAAGGGAAAAAAAAAAGAATGCAGGGTTAGCACATGACCTCAGGCAGTGTCCTCTGTGACCTAGGAACTCTGTCCACCACAGCTGACAACCACCCAGGAGCCAGAGCGAGGACAGCTGGAAGGTGGGATAGAGACCCACTGGCAGCGGCCATGCTGGAGCCGGCTGGGCTCAGCAGGTGCCACATCCGACTGTTCTGGGAGGTCAAGGTCCTGCAAAGTGCAGACTCTTGGACCACAGGTCGCTGGTCACTGTCTGCTTTAGGAGAAAGCCCAGGAAAGGAGCAGTATGTACTCATGGGCACACGATGTGCCATTTGGGTTCATTGTGTTCATAAACCCTTCACGCGAGGGCTTTGGAGCATCTATCTCCTGGGGACAAGCAGAGGCCCAGCCCGTGCTGCGCTAACCTTTAGCACTCCCAGCCATCTGGGTATGGCAAAAATAGTGAACTCTTAAGTTCTAGGCTAAAACTTCCATTTTCAGAGTCGTCAGAAACCCCATGTCTCCCGTCAGCTCCTTGAAGAAGGGGGGACCACCCACCCGGCGGGCTCCAGCCCGTTCCCTAATGCCCCAACGCGCAACACTGACCGGAGACGGAGCCTTGGCGAAGTTGACGTGGGCGTACAGAAGAACCGCAATGTCCTTGTGTCCAGCCTCCAGGGCTATGGAGAGTGCGGTGCTGCCATCCTTAAATGGAAAAGAACAAGCCAGGGTGGGTTTTTCAAATTTCCAGATAGCTGACAGGTGGCCCAACAAATACTCTCTAAGATCCATGAAGTTTTTTATCCGTGGTTTGTGTCACAGAGGCCAGTGTGTAGGGGCGAGCCCTGTGCACCCCCAACAAATGCAGGCAGCCCTCAAGGCCCTTACACACCTGCTCTTCCCACCAGCTGGAAACCAAAGTTTCTTTTTTTCCTATCTTTACAGCAAGCAGGTAGTACCCCAGTGTACGTCTGGACAGCCTGCAGTTTGCCAAAGGTCTCTCAACTGTGCCCTTGGGGCGGGAACCGGCCCTCCAGCCCTAAGCACACCCGCCCAACGCTGCGAATAATATCTACGCATAAGCACAACGCCTGCCGCCTTGCAGAAACACATCTCGTGGAAATAGGAGGGGAAACACTACCCAGGGGGAAGTCAGAGCTTCCGGTGAAATAAATGTCTGGCTTCCATTAACATGCAGGCCTTCAGGCATGTGTAGCGGAGGGCAAGGCAAAAGCCAGCACCATTTACTTTCTGTCTGGTCTTAGGGTAAGGAAGGTCTTCTGGTCACTGGCAGCAGGAAGCAATTCTTGTCCTTACAGTCCTTCCCGCCTACCTGGAATTCTCGGGGCTACTTGTCCTGGGAAGGCCAGCTGCAAGGCCTCCTCTTCCGTGAAGGGTGAGGACGCAGACAATTAGCTGAGGGGACTAGCATTTCTGGAAGCCACTGTGGCTCTACCTACTTGTTACGTGTTGTTACTTACATCTACAGGCTGTTCTTTGCTGAGAGAGAGGGAAAAGCCAACAAACAAAAATCAAGACACGTGAAACACAAAGTCCTCCTGAGGAGAGGTGAGCTGGAAATGCTCCCTCCGTTCCAGAGGATGACGGGAAAGGTGCCTGGAACCAGCGCAGCTTGCTCACTGCTGGGGACGCGTTGGCCACCGTGCAAGCCCACCACCAGCCCCCCTGTCCTCGGTGCCAGTAAATGCCTGCTCTGATTTGCACTTCCTGCTGGCTCGGGCCCAAGGGAATGTGACGTTTAGTGCAAAAAGGAGTATTTTCCTTCTAACTTTTCTACATGTTTGGAGCTGGAGGAAGCTCTGGGCGAAACCCGTGCTCCACTGAGATAAACTTCCCAAAAGAACCAACCCAGCCTGACCTCTGCGACATCTGCACTCTGAACCCTGTCACCACCCAAATGCTAGTTTCTGTGCCTTCACCTACAGATACTCCTCCCCTTTGGCCCGAAGCAGCAGATCCCCTTACAGTGTTTTCCAGGCAAGGGGTTATCTGGAACAGGGACGGCGTGGGAACCGGGAGACCAGATGGGGGCTATGATGATGGAAAAGCCAGACAGGAGTGGAGACATGTGTTCAAAGGAGCCTGACGGTCTGCAGGGCCGAGCTGACGAGATGCTCGGGCCATTCACTCCAATGGGCCCCAGGGAAGGGCACGGCTGTCTTCATTTCGGGCGTGGGAGAGTACTTCACTGCGCTAACCATTGGCTCTAGTCAACCAGGAATTTGGCCTGGAACGACCAGCAACCCAGATTTCCAGACACTCTGGGGACCTGGTCCTCTCTTCTTCATGGACCTGTGAGTTGCCTACACTAAACCTACTCTGTGCCATAAATCTGTGCATTCCCCTTCCACGTGCTGGTGCTCGGACGCACCCGTCACCCCCTTCCTGTAATGACTGTGGGGGCTGAGGCCTGACCATCCTGCCTTTGGCTCTAGCTAACGGAAATGTGAGCTTGTCCAGAGGAAATGCTGCCAAGCTGGGCTGGGAAGGGAGGCAGCCCGGACCACCCCACGAAATCCCTAGCGAACATCTTGGAGGAAGGGCTCTTCTCCCTCCACCAAGGGGCCCTGGGGGGCAGGCCCAGCGGAGGCCATGGAGGCTCACTCACATTGTCCTCCAGATGGCCATTGCAGCCCGGCTGAGCCAGCAGCAGCTTGACGATCTCCACGTGGCCATGCTCGCTGGCGCACATGAGCGCAGTGGAGCCCTCATCGTCCTGGATGTTGACGTCGGCCCCGCAGGCCAGCAGCCCCTTCACCATGTCGATCCGCCCGTGACTAACGGCCAGCATGAGGGCCGTCTGTCCTGCCTGTGGGGAGGGTTGGAGGGGGGTGCATCAGCAGCTTATATGGGGGCTGGGGTCATGGGGGCAGGAGGTGGTAGGGGGACAGCGTGATGATAGATGGAACACAGCAGGCCAGGAGTTAACCTGGGGCTGGGTGGTGGCGGGCACGAGAAGGAGTTTCTAATTCTGAGCTCCCAGCCATGCAAGATCATAAAGTGACGAGTCAGTTTCCCTCCTGTCACTCGAGGATCTGTCTCATTATAACAAGGAGCCGGAAAGTTCAGAGGTGCTTAAAAGTCCAGCTGGGGACACATATGGACCAGGGCCACTCCGTGCCTGGCGTGCAGACACAACAGGGAGACAGTGAGGAAGCAGCCATCACCGGGTAGCCGATGGGGCTCCCGGGCCCTCGGATGCGGTCAGAGCCAGGTGTGCGCGTGGACTCAGGCAGCAGGTGCGCTCACCTGGCTGGCTTTGGCGTTCACGTCACCGCAGCCGAAGAGTTCCTCCACAACACGCATGTCCTTCTGTGCTTCCACGGCAGCAAGGGCTGCCAGCATGATGGGGGTGTACCCCGCCTTGTTCTGGTGATCCACGTTACACACATCTGCAAAGACACGAGGCTCGTCGGGGAGAAGCCGCCTGGCGGCATCCGTTCTCCCCACTGACCAAAAGAATGGGGTTCATTGGAAGAGGCCAGTGAAAGGGCTCCAAGGGCTCCAAGTCCCAGGGTGACTCAGAAGGAACTGAGAGAGATGTTTTCATACTAAAGGAAAAAAAAGGTTTTCCGGTATCCTGTGAGGCCAGAAGCTGAAGTGAGAGTAAGCCTTCACGGCACCTCTTGGTCACAACTGGTGGCTGAACGGCAACAGCCCAGAAGGGGTCTGAGGGGTTTGTTCTCAGGATGGTTGCTTTGAAGAGCCCATGGTAATGGGATGTGGACATTCCTCTGTGTTTAGGGCATCGTGGTTTTGGAACGAAGGCCGCAGGGAGAGCTACGAATAGCAAGGATTTGTAAAGGCTTGTGTAGGGAACAGACTATGGCATCACCCACTCAGAAATCACTACTCATTCTGAGACCCAGAGTTCCCTCCTCTGACTTGCTGGGGGCCCTTGAAAGCTGAATTCCAATCCCATGACACCTAGAGCTTAGCTGTTTAGGAACTGTGGTCTGAGGGCAGACGACAGAGGCCAGCGACCAACAGACACAGTGAACCAGACCTTTTCTGTCTCTGTAATTCTTACGGAGGCGTTGGGGTCTAAATAATCCTGTTTAAATTCCTTTAGCACTTTCTAAAAAAGTGGAAAAGAATGGGGAGTGCTGGGAGGAAGCTTTCCTGTGTGACCAAATATAGTTAGAATTGCTCAGGATGCCTCCATCACAAGGAGGTAAGAAGTACCATGAAAACTTCCCCTGAACTCAAAAACAAACAAACAAACAAACAAACAAACAAAACAAAAAAAACCCAAAAGCCCCAGCATAGTAGGGACATGACAGCATTTACACACAAGTGCATGCCTTTTAATGTAGAATAGGAGAAAGAAAAAGCTATGTGATGGAGGAGCATATGGGCAGATGAACTCTCTGAGGCTCCTCCTTATCTGTGATGTTTGGTCCTTGACAGATGCTGCAGGCACCTGTGTCCTATGCAACCCCAGTCTCACTTCTAATGGGGAACAGTACAGGGTCCGGTTATATCCAGCCAGGTGAGTAAGCAAAGCTATCCCATGGTGGAGCTGAAATCTTAATTTACCAAAAAACATCTTGTCCACACACATTTTCCAAGGGTAGATCACACAGTTACTTGCAAGAGCAATCTGAAATCTTGTTTTTTGGCTTTTCTGGATATTATCCACTTCTCTGTTTAAACAACAACGTGGGCTGACAGTACCAGCAGCTCTGTTTATAGTCTGGGAAGTCTAAAGGGAAGGAGGCTTGGAATTCCTCTAGGACGGAAGCAATTTTAGCCTCATGTAGCCCCATCTGTTGGGAATGAAGCAAACTTAGAAGGGGAGATAAATGTGCTTGGTGACTTCCATGCATGAATCTGATTTCCCTGAAATGGAGTAGAAGAAATTAGAGAGAGTTGGATCAAGAAGTGGTATGGGGGGGATTGGACAATTTTATTGCATAAGCTAAATCAAATGTTCTCACTGTGTTCTCACTAATTAGATCGAGGTAGCGTAAAAATTCTCTATCAGTCACATACTAGAAGTAAAAACACATATTTCCAAAAATAAATCAGAGGGACTTGGGGACTGTATGTATCACTGGCTACTGTATTTGAACAAAAAGTTGAGAGCTCACTACCCTCCAAGGAGACCCTTCTATGGGGCACACCCTTGCTTCGGGTCTACAACACGCAGTGGCTGGATTCTGGGATGGGATGTTCCAATTAGAAACCAGAAGTTTCACTGTTCTCATTCCTGTGGCTCAGATACAAGAAGAGCACTTTCCTCACTCTGTGCTGAGTCCCCAGTAACAGGGCATATTTTGGTGGCAATGGTCACGATTCTGCTACAATCCATGACAACGGCTTTGCACGGCCCCCGTCTGGGCTACCGGCACACTGCCCGCTGCAGAGTGGTGGGCCGGGGTCGTGGAGCGAGGACACAAAGAGCAGCCCGCCAACACCGAAGCCGTGACTCTGGTTGCGTGAGCAGAGATCTGTCCCCCGAGCGTGCACCTGCCCAGCCTGCGTGATGCAGCTCAGGAAGGGCCCCGAGTCCTGCTCATCGCCGGGGATACAGCTCGCCCGAATGCAGCTGGACAGCTGCAAGACGATCCCCCAAACCTCCTTCCAAAACGGACCTGGAATCTGTGTCACCAGCTCTGTGGCGAGGTCAAGCCTGCCCCCCCCCCGGCCCCCGCCCCCCCCAATGACTCAGGAAGGCTCTTCTTGCCACATCCTGTGGGAGAGCAACAGAAAGGGCCCCGGGGAGCGGAGCGACCAGCCTCTCGGAGCGACTCCCGACCCGGCGGCCCACGCACCGGCGTCCAGGAGCAGCTTCACGATCTCGAAGTTGGAGTGGGACACGCTGTAGTGCAGGGCCGTGTTGCCGTTGCCATCGGCCATGTTGATGATGTAGCGGAGCACGTCCGGGGAGATGGCCTCGAAGGCGGCTATGTAGTCGCCCACCATGGCCGGGCTGGCCGACTTCTGGCTGGACACGCGGAACCACTCGTGCTGCAGGGTGTTCAGACAGAAGCGCTGCCAAAGACACCGCCAAGCGGCCGTTAGTCCTTCTATTTATAGACCTTCCCGGGACCCAGCCGAAAGCCCGAGAAGCGAGGCCTTTTATAGTCAGAGTGTGTGCAGTTAGAATTGGCTGTCGACGGACAGCTAAGGAAACCCAGGGCCCCGAGAGGGCCTCAGGCTCCAAACGGGAGCATCCCTCCTGATTTTCAACCACAGACATGATCTAACTCTCTAGAAGAGGCCATATGGCACCGTTCAGGGGCTCTACCAGCCACGGTCAAATGCCGGCTCTGCTACTTTGTGAGCTCTAGTCTCCTGGGGAAGATACTTACTCTCTGCCTCGGTTTACTCATCTGCAAAATGGGGGCAATAAAAATACCTTCTCCCCACAGGGCTTAGGATGAGGACAAACGAGGCAATACACATTAAAAAGAAAGAAAAAAAAAAACTTAGGCCTGGCTCCACTGATTACTGAGCCATTAATATTATGTAATTATGCTGGCCCTGCACATGATTTTCAGAATAATCAGGACAGAAAAAATGACTTCACTCGCACTTAATTCTGCTGCCTTCTTCCTATGCAGACCACCCTCAATTCCTTCCACATCCCTGCAGCGCTGGGCTGAAAGGCGGGCAGTACGTAGCCAGCCCAATCCTCACTCCAACCCCAAATACAAATATTCAACCATGCAAAGGGATTAAAAAACCGGTTCAAGACAAATTACATCTCCCATTTAGGAGTCTTCTGCATCTGATCATGAGCCCTGCATGCCCTTGCTTAGGCTGTGGACACATGAACACGGGGCTTATTTCATGAGCAATCAAGTCAAACCCGGGCCACATAAAGTTCAATGCAGGTTGTGCATGGCCAGGGCTGGTGATGGGAAGAGCTATAATGCTCTGTCCGTGAGCCCTCTTTTACACGAGTCTACCGTTCATTTTTGCTTCGCTTTTTTAAAGAAAGATGGAAAGCCTGTATCAACAGCACCAGAACCCAGAAAGTCCCCCCCCCTACAGAAAAGTTGGAGCTGGAATTGTACTGGCTTCTGCATCTTTATCGTCCTGCTACTAACGATTCAGTTTCAGCCCATTCAATCATATTTTATGTCACTTGGTGAAAAGGGTCTTGGGAGGGAAAAAAATTCATCTAACGTTTTCTTTTCTTCTGCTCACATATTCAGATTTCCATTTCTGTGGAGTCCGTCCTTACACGGGAAGAAGGGAACTTGTGTCATCTGGGTGTTGAATTCTGTTCTGCTCTATCTGTGGGTGGCTGTCCTGTCATGGTTATTGGCTCTGGCCACTGTGATCATTCACTTGTCTACCACTTTCCATGGCACAATTCCTTAAGCACTTTTTCACCAAAACAGTTCAACTTAACCAAAAAGGTACTGACCACAGTGTTAATATACTTGGCAACCTGGGGCCAGAGAAATGGAAAAGTTCCTCCCTGAAGACCACATAACCCCGTATTTGGAGAACGGTAAAAGAAAAAATATATTGCAGCTATAATACCTAAGGTCTAGAAGAACCTGTTCTAAGTTCACATTAAACCTCGTGGGAAATATTAACAATGCTGTGACATTTCATGGTTTTGCTACCTGTGACCGAGGCATAGACAGAAATCTACTTTATACTGATGAAGTTCAACAGGTACTTCTGTGTCTGCCCTCGCCCCAGGCTAGGGATTTTATGTAGTGTCTTCTTCTGTAAACATCACCACTGTGTTCCTCTCTCAGCACACTGACTCAATGTCAAGACACAGCTGGCTCCGAGAAACTTAAGTTTCTACAGCAATATAAACAAATATGAGAAGAAACCATAATTTTAAAGAAGGATGTCATATGATAAGGTAATATGACACAGGATAAATAAAACAGGGACAAGTATTCGAGAGGTATGTTCTTGCCCCAGTACTAATTGCTAGTTAACGAACTCTTGACAAAACCCATAACCTTTAGGGTCTCAGTTAAAGTAGAACAGGGACGCCTGGGTGGCTCAGAGGTTGGGCGTCTGCCTTCGCCCAGGGCGTGATCCTGGAGACCCAGGATCGAGTCCCACATCGGGCTCCCTGCGTGGACC
This sequence comes from Canis lupus baileyi, assembly GCF_048164855.1. NCBI lineage: Eukaryota > Metazoa > Chordata > Mammalia > Carnivora > Canidae > Canis > Canis lupus. The sequence goes on along the minus strand of NC_132838.1, from coordinate 90,589,533 downwards.
CTGCTTCTCCCTCTGTCTATGTCTCTGCTTGCCTCTCTCTCTGTGTCTCTCCTGAATAAATAAATTTTAAAAAATCTTAGAAAATAAAGCAGAACAGACCAGAACAGCATGGCCTCACAGGCAGGTATGCTCACGTACCTCTCACACCCGTGACAGCTGTCCCAGTTCTTTCTTATAGACTGTGTGTTGTCCATGAGGAAAACTGTGCCTTTATGGGATGAGGGAATCCCTGATGTCCCTTCTAGTTCTAACATTTTTAAAAAAAATATTTTATTCATTCATTCATTCATTCATTCATGAGACACACACAGAGAGAGGCAGAGACACAGGCAGAAGGAGAAGCAGGCTCCCCTCGGGGAGCCTGATGCAGGACTCGATCCCAGGACCATGGGATCACAACCTGAACCAAAGGCAGATGCTCAACCCAGGTGGCCCTAGTTCTAACATTTTTGTTTCATGGCTTTATCATCTGGTGAGACTCATAAATCGACTTTCTCACTAGCTGCTGATTTGTGTTATATGGCATAAAACTTCACATTGATAAAATGTACAGATTCAAATGCCAATTCTATGTAATGTAACATGAGCATCTACGTCTTCCGAATGCACCAAGGAGAACTGCCAACCAGAGGCTGGTCTGGGTCTGACCTGTAAGAGAAGCTGCACCTCAAGACTTTCACCAACACACAAGGGAGGGACATACTTGGCAATGGTGTCAGATTCACCATCTGCCACAGAAATGCTCCTGTGTCCTGTGCCTGTGTCCTGTGTACTACTGAAGCAGCCACCGGCTTCTCTGCCATGTGCTTCCGAGTCTGTCAAACCAGGCAAAGAGGACAAGTGCAGTGACTCCTAAGTTTAAAAATAGTGGCCGCCTGCATTCCACATGAGAACATAATATGCACTTGCATAATTGAAAGGAATGCTGACCTCGGCCCAGAGAGGTTGCTTTTAAGAAACTGTATGCTAACTTAAAAAATAGAAAAAAGAAAAAAAAAAGAGAAAATTCTGGTGACTCTTCTCCCTGGATCACAAGGCTCTGTGAATGGAAGCAGAACACGTAGAGAGCTGACCACTGAGTACGATTAGCCCTCCCTCCCAGAGGCTTCATGCCTGAGCAAAGCACAGTGTGGGTTGGGGGGGATGTCTGATGTTGGGCCCAAGGGAGATGTTCGCAGTGTGAGGAGGGCAGTATGATGCTTGCTCCACTACACGAGCTAGAAGTATCTTGGGGGGGGGGGGAAGCATGGGGGTGCCAAGAGTTCAGGGGCAGGCGACAGACACCCTTACATTGCCATCTGCTCTGGCACTTTGTACCAACTGGGGACAAGGTCTGATGGGCCGACTCACCATATCTTTGCTGGTCAAAGCTTTGGGGTCATTTATGTTATTTTTCAGTAAGTGGCACGCAGACAACATCTTTTCACTTAATTCATACCTATAACGGGACAAGATAAAAGAAAGAGTGTTCAGGATTGGTCATCAAAGGAAAGGCATTTGTTTTTCAAACCCTGGAACCCTTTCAAAGGCAAGAGGCCCCACGGTGTGTGTGGTGCTTGCCTAGAGGCCACACAGGCATCCCAAGGACTTCCAGAGCTCATCAGGCCTTTCCCTTAAGGGCAGCTTTCAGCTTTACCTGTTTGGCCTTTTTGACGTTATGGGATAACACCTGGAGGAACCTTTTCTTCTAAGTTCTTAAAAATATTTTTACCCTTAAGGTGTTGACGAGGTCAGAATGACCACGTATCCAACTATGCTGACCCAGCAAACCACACATCTGAGCTTAGAGAGTGTTTAACCCCCCATGAAAATATGAACTTACGAATCGGATGACATGTGGTATATCAATCATAGCTCAACAAAACTGTTTAAGAAAAAAACCCTAGATGACAAGATTCCAAGCCATGTGAAAATACTTGGAAATATGAGCTAGAAATACTTACCTTGTGTTAATGCAGTTACACTTTCATTTGCAAGATTAGATAGAAATTTTCTGAAATGTTCTATTTATACTTCACACAGCGAAAAACCATCTTGAAATTTCCATCTGTTCTAGTCTCTGTTTTATAAGCACCGGTTCCACGTTTGCTAGCAGTCTTTAAAATGCACTACACCCCTAGGTACATGTTTCAGCCAACCAGAGTGTTTATTTGGTATCTCAGCTGCTTGTTTAGGAGACTCCCGAACCCATTCTTGGGGTGTTCCCTTTCACTCAAGGAGCCACAAGATGCAGACATGTGACTGATTATATCATGTCTGCAGTGAATGTGATCTTTGGCTGAGGCCAAAAAATGCGCTCCTCTCACACACAGCGATCCCATCGTAACAGTAATGACATCTGTATCGAGACAAATGGCTGATGATAAAATCTGAAACCCGAAAGAAATGCGCCGGCCACACAATATTCTAACATGCCTTCAAGTCTAAGCGGGATTGTTCAAACACTGGAGACCATCGTGGCACAGGACAGTTCTGTGGGCGGTGGCTCTGCACGTTAAAATGAGCTAACACACAAATGTAAAGGCAACAAAGGTGACAGCTTGATTAGGCCCTTCTCTTTGGGAAATCTCAGAGTTACCTCCCTCTGCACCTGTATTTATCAGCATCACGACACGACAGTCGTGCCTCTGCGTACGTACCCTCCTTTGGGGATGGGAGAGACCCAACCTGTAGTTACAGCTGCAAAATCTCCGAATCGGCTAATTCTCTCGCCAAAGGACATTGAAAAGTGGGAAGGGTTAGGGAGGGAAGGGGAGGGTACCACACCTCTCTCTGATTTCCACCTTCTCAGGTTCACATTCTGGAACCTGCATCTCATCTTCCGCCCCGGCGGACTTGAAACCTTCCATATTAACTGCATGCTGCCCTTCTGCCACTCCCCGGGTGTCTTCCTCCTCCTCCTCTTCCTCCTCCTCTTCCTCAGGAGGAAACTCAATGACATCACACTCGTCATCTGACTCGGAGGAAGAGCTTTCATCCGAGCTGGAATCATCACTTGAAGTTGTCTCATACCTAGGTGGCAATTGGGAGTTCAGGAGATGCAAGGTGCGCCCAGAAAGACCCCGGGACAGAAATTCTTACGCAGGGAAAGCCGCTAACAGACTCCAGACATTTGACCGGTGGCTTTAGACTCTGCATTTAGAAGTTCAAAGGAAGGTCTATTTAAAAATATGGTGGCTTTGAATGGGTTCTGACCTGAAAGGGGTAACATGTGTTGCCAATTGGTATCGTTATACTACTTGCAGGAAAAAAGAAATACATATATATAGCATGTCTGGCTTAGTGCAGGTCAAAGGAAACTTACTTCACGAAAGCCAAGTCTGCAGTGGTTCATTTTTTCTGTTCCTTTTTTTTTTCCCTTACATTCTTCCTATTTTGCTCCATTAATCGTCCCAGTGTCATGATGAACAGATTACCAGTGAACAGATTACATAAGTAATCAAGAGTTCCTCTGGTACATGTCCCGCTCCCCGCAAACCTCCTGGGCCACGCTACCCAATTAAGCTTCAAAGATTCAGAAAATAGGCCCCATGAAGTTAAATGTCAATCGTACGCTTTGCTATCAACGTTATCTCAACTAACTGCATCACTGCTTTCGTGTCGAGGCCGAGGCCGTGTCCAGATTAACAGATTAGCTGCTCTGATTCAACTGCAGGAGGGCAAACAGGCTTAACTATTTATGTGGCCCAATGAGAAGGAATAGACAGCCAATCAAACATTCTGGTTAGAAGGTAAACCACTGACGGCACAGCCAGATTATGGGTCAGGGGACAGGACCTACAATTTTGTACGTAGGCATGGAGAGCGAAGCCAAAGAACCCATTTTGAAGGAGTGGATGCCCGTCACCGGCCCGTGGAGAGATGCTCTCGCCTCTTTCTGTTGGTTTCTGAGTCTGACATGGGTAAGACCAAGCTGTCCAACACCGCAGGACACCTGCTGCCTGCGGCTTTTGTTGAAGACTACCATTTTCAGACCAGAGGCGGGAAGATGCCAACCGCTCAGCGTCACCAGGTGTCCTTTCGAGAGTGGCATATCCTTAGAGACAGCATGGAGAGGAGAAGAGAGAAGCCCAGTGCACCTTTCTGAGGGGCTCATCCGTCACCAAGATGTGGCTGCAGCCCATCCCGGGCCCCTCTGAGTGGGACGTGAGAAGACAGGAGGCCCAGGAGACAGACAGAGCACATACAGACCGCTGGTGGGCCATCTTTCCTTACCCTCCATTAATGCCGACAAACTGGAGATTCTTCTTCGCTCCATTTGAATCTCGGTTGCCATCCTTCTTCTTCATGATAGACTTGAGTGTGTTTTCACTATTTGTACATACTGCGAAAAGGGGAATCAAGCGGAGCAAAATGAACACAATTCACACCCATCCAAGTTAAGGGAGCAAGAAATCTTTTTTTCCTCACATTCATTTTTTTTTCTCTCATTCACGTAAATCTAGGATAGATCGTGGCACGTGCATATGAGAAATGTGCCCAGAATCCACTGGAAAGATGTATGCGTGTAAAGAAAATAATCTGCAGTTCTTTAAATGGGAAACTCCCCCCCATTAGTACTTCTAGACAGAACAAAAGCAGTGACAACTAGTGTTTAAATCAGGCTCCACTGTTTTTAAAGTGAAGTCGTATCTCACTGAGGCCTCAAAAACCACGAAGGCACAAAAATAGGGATTGTAATTGTTCTTTTCCTCCAGCTGAGATAATCTGGGGAAAAATTATGCCTGCCAGACAGCGAAGGAGTGAAATGCTATTTAAAATATTTCACAACTTTTTAAAAAAAAAAAAAAAAAAAAAAAAAAGGGATCCCTGGGTGGCGCAGCAGTTTAGCGCCTGCCTTTGGCCCAGGGCGCGATCCTGGAGACCCGGGATCGAATCCCACGTCGGGCTCCCGGTGCATGGAGCCTGCTTCTCCCTCTGCCTGTGTCTCTGCCTCTCTCTCTCTCTCTCTCTCTCTCTGTGACTATCATAAATAAATAAAAATTAAAAAAAAAATAAAATATTTCACAACTTACAAAATCTGAGGAGTTTACTTCAGGGGACGGCCCACTCCCCTCTGTAGCCATCTTTTTAAAAGATATTCTAAGCCAACCTTTCTAACACTTCTCAGGTTAATGGCTCTTCCAGGTCCATCTATGAGGCACTCGGCCATGGACTGCAGCGCCGGTCCCGGGATCCCCTAGCCGAGAAGGGCTGAGGGGGGAAGTTACCATAGAGGCCGGCGGCGATCTGGTCGTCCGTCAGGTTCACGGGGGACAGCGTGCTCTCCTGAGGGGGGAAGGCGTCCTGGCCGCCCGGGGGTCTCCCTTCCGTGGGCCCCACCGCCTGCTCGTGCCGCGACGCCTGACTGCTGAATGGAGCTCCTGCCGGAAGGCCTCCGCACCTACAGGTGTGTTCCAAACTTCCTGTCAGGAAGGAAGGTGCAGAAGCATGTGACGGAGGGCCAAACAAAACGGGCTAAACAAATTTTTAAAAAATATTTTTGCAACTCCTCATTTTCTCAAGTGCCTTTCTCTGTTTTCTTTTTTTAAATTTATTTTTAAGATTTTATTTATTTATTCATGAGAGACACACACGGAGAGAGGCAGAGACACAGGCAGAGGGAGAAGCAGGCTCCCCTCGGGGAACCCGATGCAGGATTTGAACCCAGGACCCCAGGATCATGACCTGAGCCTAAGGGAGATGCTCAACCACTGAGCCAGCCAGGTGCCCTCTCCCTGTTTTCTTTTTTGCATATAGGGCAGTCCTATGGAAGCCACCCAAACCCCACCCCAAGGCCTTCCTGACCCTTACCCTTCCCTTTGTCTCCACATCCGGGTCTGCCCAGGCCTGTCCGTCCACTCCCTCTCTTCTCTCTGCGCCTGGTGCCCCCGCCCAGCCCGGGGAGGACCCTCAGCGCGGGATCCTGATGGCCCTCTTCTTCTACCACAGCCTCTCAAACACACAGCTGCAGAGTGATACCCCAGCCCCACAAATCCCAGTGCAATCCAGCTCCAACAGACTTGTGCAAAGCTGAAAAACATTGCTTTCTGCTCAGGAAACGCCACCCACACTACTTGGCCACATATTCTGGACCATCCACAAGCTGGCTCATCTCGTTACCTCTCCACCTTTATTTCCCACTACACCTGGGGTCCCCTTGGTGGGCAGGACTGCCTTTCTCCCCAGGAATGGGATGCTGAGGGTGGGGGTCTTTCATCTTCCTGACAGCACGTCTCAGGGTTTGCTGCTCTACTGGGAACACTTCTTGCTCCCCACCTTCGTGGGGTCAAGCCCTCCATCACCCTCTCTTCTGAGCCTTCCCCAACCTAACTAAAAATGGCTTTCCTTCCCCTGCCTCTCCCAGGCCAGCTCTCAGACCCTCTTAGAGGATCTGGAAGACAAAGTGCTAGAGGACTCATGGGACTGCCTGAGACGCCCTTCTGTCTGTAAGGATTGTGAGGGCACGAAACCATTCGAATCAACTTTCTCTTCTCACAGCTACTAGAAGGCTTTTGTGTATTTTGGGTACTTAGTACTTGTTCCCTGACTAAAGCAGAAGAATCAGATTAGTTAAGTGCATATAATTAATGTCATAAGAATATCACGATATTTCCAATGTGGCTGACACGGAAAGATTTTTACAATGTATGGCATGAGAAAAGCAGGTAATAAGATTCTACATAAGTGATCCTATTAAAAAATATAAAAAAGTTATCTGGAAGCTATGGAGATTTTAACTTGTCCCTGTATTTGACATTTTTTATTATTTATTCATAAGAGACACACAGAGAGAGGCAGAGACATATGCAGAGGGAGAAGCAGGCTCCCCGTGGGGAGCCTGTGCAGAACTTGATCCCAGGACCCCAAGATCTTGACCTGAGCCAAAGGCAGATGCTCAACCAATGAGCCACCCAGGTGTCCCGACATTTTTTTTTTAGAGCAAATAATAACTGTGTTCAAAATCATTTTAAAAACTAAGAAAATCCTTTGACTAGCAATTTGCTTCTAGGAATTTTATCCTAAAGACGTACAAAAAGATACAAAAGGATTTTCATTGTCTCCATGAGTAAAACAGTGGAAAGAGGGAGATATCACAGAATGTCAACAAGAAACTGGTGAAATAAGCTCTGGCACATTTATATAAATAAATTCTATGCAGCCAAGAAAAATTTTGATGTAGGTGGACATTTTTAGCACAGAAAGAAAAGCATAATGTGTGAGTTTTAAAAACAGGTTATTAAATTGCTTGGGGCAAATAAACCTATTTTGGCGAAATTCTATTTACATGTATATATATTAGAAAAAGTCTGGAAGGACACACAGCAAACCTGTTTATGCTTTTCTAAGGCTAAAGAATTCTAGATTGTTACAATTTTTTTCTTGTGTTGATTTCCTAAAGTATGCATTATAAATATGTTATTAATACAAATAAATTTAAACCTACCCACAATGTCATATAAGAATATGATCATAACTCTTTTTAATGCTCTGAAATTGCTTACCTCCTCAGAAGAAAAGAAATTTAAATACTGATTGTATTTTGAGGCAATTAGGAAAAAAGGAACCACCATAGATTCTACAACAGTTCTCTTCACACTCTACTGTTATGAATGGGCTGGGATATTTGCTAAAATGCAGATTCCTAAGCACCTGCTGCCATAAGACAATTCTGTACATCTCTGATGAGCCCCCAGGGGTGGGCGTTTCTGACATCCCCACCGACCTGTCCACAAGAGACTCTGATGCACGCGGCCCACTATGGAAAGTACAATGACCCTCTGATTTAAAAAAAATGTGGAGGGAGGCAAAACTGTTCATAGTAAGACATTAGAAATCACCTAAATTGTTTTTTTTTAAGATTTTATTTATTTATTCATGAGAGACACAGAGCAAGAGAGAGGCAGAGACACAGGCAGAGGGAAGCAGGCTCCATGCAGGGAGCCTGACTTGGGACTCGATCCCAGGTCTCCAGGATCACAACCCGGGCCGAGGGCGGCGCCAAACTGCCGAGCCACCCAGGCTGCCCATGTTTTTAAAAAAGATTTTATTCATTTATTCACAAGAGACACAGAAGGAGAGACAGAAATATAGGCAGAGGGAGAAGCAGGTTCCCTTTGGGGAGTCCGATTGGGGACTTGATCCCAGGACCCGGGGATCACACCCTGAGCCGAAGGCAGATGCTCAACCACTGAGCCACCCAGGTGACCTGAGATCACCTGAATTTTAATTCATATATCCAAGCTAAGAATTCTGAACTTCGCAGCTAGACCAGAACCCACATTTCCTAATATGTGAGCGGGTATTGTGTCTGAGAATCAGTAGCACAAGTGGCCTTGTCCAGCTCTGTAGGCAAGGGGCCTCCCAGGTGACCCCACAAATCCACCTCCCTCCTCGGCACACACCTGCAACACTGAATGGAGCCCTCCAGATAATATTTAGTGCTCCTGTGACCTGATGTGCTCCCCCAACAGCAAAAACAAACCTCTGAGACTCCCTATGACTTACTCTGAGCAAAGTAAACAAAGCAGAGCATCTGCCTCTGTTCCTCCGTTCTCCAGCCCCACTCATCAATGTGGCAAAGTTACCTCCCCAAGGGCTCAGCAGTACAAATCCCCACGTACCAGCACACTTTTCCTGGAGAGACACTCTTGCTGAGCACGTTCCTATTCAAAAACCAGCGAGGACTTTTAAAATGCAAATACACCAACAGTTTTTTTTATTATTTTTGAAACCAGAGACGTACAAAAGCAGACACCAGTATAACGAATCCCCGCGTGCCCATCATGGGCTTCAACAGCCATCAGCACTCTCCCTGGCCCCAGCCAGCCCCCTCCACCCACTCACACGGGAGTGCTGTGAACAAGAACTAGAGGGCAATGGCTCCGTCCATAATTATTTTAGCATGTATTTCTCAAAGAGCTCTTAAAAAATAATTATAGTGCAAAAAAAAAATCCTAATTTTTTTTAAAGATTACTGCATATTTGGTCAGTATTCAAATTTCTCCAAGGTCTCAGAAAAAACTTTTGTCAGATATCAGAATCGGGATCCTTGTCACAAATTTCCACTGGTTGCTCTGGGTTTTAAGCTTTTGGATCTATAGATTTCTCTTTTTTCTTTTCCTTTTTAAAATTTGTTAAAAAGATTTTATTTATTTGAGAAAGAGTGAGCTTGAGAGAGCATAAACAGGGATAGAGGCAGAGGGAGAGGGAGAAGCAGACTCCTCGCTGAGCAGGGAGCCCGATGTGGGGCTTGATCCCAGGACCCCTGAGATCATGACCTGAGTGGAAGGCAGATGCTTACTTAACCGACTAAGCTGCCTACGCAACCCTCTTTTTAAAATTTAAATACAGCTTTCACAAGATATTTATAAGTTGAGGTATAATTTATATACAAGAAAATGCACAACTGTGGAATTGATGAGTTTTGGTAAATGCATATACCTATGTAAGCACCCTCCTCATTAAGATACGGAACATTTGGGACACCTGGGTGGCTCAGCAGTTAAGTGCCTGCCTTCAGCTCAGGGCGTGATCCTGGAGCCCTGGGATAGAGTCCCACATTGGGCTCCCCTCAGGGAGCCGATTTCTCCCTCTGCCTGTGTCTCTGCCTCTCTGTCTCTAATGAATAAATAAATAAAATCTTTAAATTAAAAAAGATACAGAACATTGCTAACAACTCGGTAAATTCACACTGCCCCTGAGAGTGCCCACCTGAGGCACTGCTCCTCCTCACCAGGGCTTAGTTGTGGGCTTCTTGAAGTTCTCCCATGTAGGGTCAAACCCTGAAGGGGTCATGGAGGGTCCTTCATAATGAATACACTGCTTCCCCTCGCCTGTGGGAGCTCTAATCATCAACTATTCCTACCCTCTATGGCTTCACGGTGCTCATGTGACTTCATCACTCTCACCTGTGCCCTTGTTTTCTAGAATGTTCTGCAGGCCTGGAATTTCAGCAAACGTCACCACATGACCTTTAACTGTAATCTTTTCAAGGCTTGCCCCAATTCTACTTCCTCTATAGCCTTTCTTGGATGGTGCTGGTCCACAGGGCTCTCTTTCTCCTTCCATGTCCTGTAGCACTTAATCATCCAGGCAAAAGCAAGCCCGCCCTCTGTTTTCTTGGCTTCGAGGGCATCTCCTCCATAAGAACGTAAGCTCCAGGGGCACCTGGGTGGCTCAGATGGTTCAGCGGCTCAGGTCAAGATCTCAGTGTCCTGGGATTGAGTCCTGCATCGGGGGTGGGAGTGGGACTGGGGATGGGGGTGAGTGTGTGTGTGGGGGGTCTCTGCTCAGTGGGGAGCCTGCTTTTCCCTCTACTCCTGCTCTCTCTTGCTATCTCTTTGTCTCTCAAATAAATAAAATCTTAAAACAAAACAAAACAAAACAGAACATAAGCTCCTGGAGTCCCTTGTGCTAAGGCCTTACTTAGTTGGCTGCCTCTTCAGTGCTGAGGAATGGAAAGCCTTCCATAAGTGCCTATGTAATTCGATGCAATGTCACCAGGGTTCTGTTGAGACTAACTAGCAAGTCAAAGAACAATGTTAAACATTAAACTAGTCCTCATTCACTGGGTCCAAAGGGAATGTGGCACTTTTATTGCCAGAAAATATTTTTCAGATGGGGCTGAAACTCTAGTTGCTCTCGAATGGCCCATAAACCGTCTGAACTTGATAAGGACCCATCAAAGTTAGACAGGACACATCAGTGACACATGCACCAGCACAAGACTGGCAGATGATAGTTGTGTTCACTTCAAACACAGGAAAACCACAAGAAAACCAAAATAAAGAGGTCAACCACAAAATCCCAATGGTCTCGACCCTGGCTGTACTTTAGGATCAACAAGCCTGGGGGGTAGGGCTCTTCAAAATACAGATATGATGGACTCTCTCTGTAGGCGGGCCTAAGGGTTAGTATGCAAAGAGCTCAAGTCATTCTAAGGTGCAGCCAGAATTGAGAACCCCTGAATTAAATTAAGGAATATAAAACCTGCTGAGGGGTGCCTGGCTGGCTCAGTCAGCAGTACAGCATGCAACTCTTGATCTCAAGGTCATGAGTTTGAGCCCCATGTTGGGCCCAGAGCTTACTTAATTAAAACAAACAAACTTGACTGCTGAAAAGCAGAGTTTAGACTTCCCTTTGGTTTCAATCCATCAACTTGGACCATATGAATTCTTAGGAATTACTGGAGTTTAGTTAACAGGCCTGGATCAGTAAGGGTAGAAGTCCAAGACTACTAGTAAATGCTATCCCAAACGACATGGGTAAAACAGAAGTAGCCACAGAATACCTGCAGAATTCCAGTACTCTGGGCCTAGATGCTCCAAGCTCAGTCACTGCTGGGGAGCCCGGGAACAGGGGAGTGGGGACAGCGGCGCTTTGGTCTTACAACTTATCATGACCATAAATGCCAATAAAGTACGGACCTCATTTTACAAGTTGACCAGATTAGTAATAACTAAAAGAGAGTGAGTCACAGGAATCTCTGGAAAATAAGAGCACCTGGAAGCATTTGTTCTAATTCTAAAGTACACCGTAGCATTTAATATATGGATAATTATACTAGCTAAGGCAAACTATAATGAAAAATAAGTCACTTTGTCAAAGTGAAAACTTTGTGTACGTTCCTGATTTGAAAACATTTAGAATGCAACATTTAGAAATGTTAAAAGCAAACTATTTTTGTTTTTTAAAGATTTTATTTATTCAGGAGAGACAGAGAGAGAGAGAGAAAGAAAGAGAAAGGCAGAGACATAGGCAGAGGAAGAAGCGGCAGAGAAGAAGTCCTGATGCAGGACTTGATCCCAGGACCCCGGGATCATGACCTGAGCCAAAGGCAGATGCTCGACCACTAAGCCACCCAGGTGTCCCCAAAAGCAAACAATTTTTATAAGAAAAAGCCTTCAATGGAAAATAGAACTGGAAAAGTGTTTTTTAACAAGATCATCCTCTCCAGTTTCCTCTGTGACGCTTCTCCACCTACAATTTGTATTAGTTCTTGGAATACAACAATGTGTATCTATACTTGTTGGAAAATGGATTTTAAAAAATGGCTTTTAAAAATTGCTCTGTTCACATATTCCAACTCTTCTTTCATGCCAACCCATACTTTTATTTCTTTTTTCAAGATTTTACTCGAACACTTGTCCTTTGTTACAAAATAGCTAAAAAAGAAAAGAGCCACACACATTTATTCCCTTCCAGAAATAGCTTGGATTCATAAAAATACCATTACTGGCTGACACAGGAGGCCACTGGGCAACTAAATTTGGTATAAAAGGAAAAAGTATGAATTTTCATCTTGTGCAGACAGAATTTATTCGAGAGTGAGCAAAACAGAAAATGAGCACAAATGGGGATAGGGGCAGAGGGAGCAGCAGACTCTTCAATAAGCAGGGATCCCAACGTGGAGCTTGATCCCAGGACCCTGAGATCATGACCTGAGCCAAAGGCAGACACTTCACTGAGCCACTCCAGTGCCCCCCCAGCCAAGTGCTTTCTGAAAGCACAACTACGAACACTGTGGCCAGCTAACTAAAGACATTTTTTTAAAAAAAGATTTTATTTATTCATGAGACACAGAGAGGGAGAGGCAGAGACACAGGCAGAGGGAGAAGCAGGCTCCATGCAGGGAGCCCGATGCAGGACTCAATCACGTCCTGGGCCGAAGGCAGGTGCTAAACTGCTGAGCCAGCCAGGGATCCCCTAAACACATATTTTGTCAAAACTGCAGCTTGACATTCTGGTCTGATTTTTAAGGAACATGTAGCTAATTTGTCAAGAAGTAGACCTGAAATTTTGGATTCATTATGGCGGCCATGCAATCACTTAGGTATTTTCCCCAAGTAAAACTAAGAATTCAAAGGAATCTGAACACATCTAGTTTTTCCAAAAAGAAAACGGCTTGAGCACAAATTCACGCTTTTCAGCCCACATACTGGCTTGGGGAACAGATAGGAGAGATTATTCAGGAAAGATCACCTGCTTCTTTGGTACGTACCACCTGTGGGAGAAGGTATGCCTTTGATGGAGGGCAATCGTATTCTGACTCAAGGCTCAACATTCAGAAAACTGTCCGAAAGGCCAAGGGATGTGGCCACCAATACAGTCAACTTGAACGGGAGAGTTTCAAGGGTGAGAGCTGCAGTTTAATAATTTCTAGGGCCATTTTAATCTTTTCCTGGGAACATTCCAGACAGCTGTCATGAATGTATCTAAAAGTGGGTACTTAGAAATTAAAATGCTAGAGTGGATGAAGAATCAGGTTTTCCTTCACCACAACCCCACCTACATTTAATGACATGTCATCCCAAGACGTGACCCAAAAAAGCCACACAGACAGGCTGCATTGACTAAAGTTAAGCATGGGTGTACTTCCAAATACAGGTAAGAACTTCATCTCCTCCCTAGACCTCAGGGGGCCTGGCTGCAGCTGAACTCTTGGAGCACTTTCTATTTGCACATTATTTGGTGGCTAACACATGCTGCCACAGGTTATCGTTCATATTTCTGGTATACGTGTCTTGGCTTGGATTGGTCTAACTGGATTGCAAGTTCTTCAAAGCACAGACCCTGTAAGATCTGTGTTGCAGTACCACACTTTGCACAGACTTGACAGTGAATGGGTAGCTATCAACTGACCTGAACAGAGAAGGGGACAGAGCAAAGTGTACATATCTTTACTGAGGGGCACGTGGGTCAATCCGTTAAGTGTCATGTCAGACTCTTGGTTCAGCTCAAGTCATGATCTCAGGGTCTTGACATCAAGCTCTGTGTCCGGCTTGGCGCTCAGCCCAGAATCTGCTAGTCCCTTTCCCTCTGCTCCTGCTCTCTCTCTCTCATAAATAAATCTTAAAAAAAAAAAAAAAAATCTTTACTGAGATATGAATGACTAGCTACTTGGAGGAGGAATAAACAGTTGTGGCCACTGTCCAATATCAACAAATTCACTACGTCCTTTATGACGGCACATCCAAGAACTCACTTCAGCTCTTAAAAACGATCCATCTCAAAAAAAAAAAAAAAAAAAAAAAAAAAAAAAACGATCCATCTCTATGCTTTAGCCAGAAACGAAGGGTATGCTCTAGGATTCAGAATATATGTCAAAGTAAACTTGCATCTCTTTCCAGAGTTGCATGTCCATGTCACCAATATCCATTTAAACCAATAAAGCAGGGCAGCCCCGGTGGTGCAGCGGTTTGGCGCCTCCTGCAGCCTGGGGTGTGTTCCTGGAGACCCGGGATCGAGTCCCACATCGGGCTTCCTGCACGGAGCCTGCTTCTCCCTCTGCCTGTGTCTCTGCCTTTCTCTCTCTCTCTGAATAAATAAATAAATCTTTAAAAAAATTATTAAACCAATAAAGCATCGGTTTTTAAGAGCAAGATTTTCTTTTTTAAAAAAGATTTTATTTATTCATGAGAGACAGAGAGAGAGAGAGAGAGAGGCAGATGCAGGGAGCCCGATGTAGGATTCGATCCGGAGTCTCCAGGATCATGCCCCGGGCTGAAGGTGGTGCTAAACCACTGAGCCACCCAGGCTGCCCAAGAGTAAGATTTTCAAACATGTGTCCACTGATGATTCACAAAGGTGGTGGACAGATTTTAAACCCTTGCAAAAGATTTTGCTTTGGGCGGGGGCACATTTCCCCAAGGTTTGTCCCAGATGTCCCACACAGATCAGCAATTTCAATTTTTCAGAGTGTCAGCTACCTCTTTTGAGAATCTGGTGATAATTATTCTATGTCTTCACAAAAATTGTTAGCACAAAACCGTTCATGAAGCAATGGCCCCCAGATTAAGAGGCCTTGCTCTAAGGTGGTTTATTCCAACAATTTGCCCTGTAACAGGGCCTGGGTGTGCCTACCAGGTAGTGGTGATGGTGGAGGGTGTGAGAGGGGAGGCAGAAAACCCATGAATTTTAGAAAAAAAAACCTTCTTAGATGAATCTGATGGGCAGCCTAGTAAAGAGCTACTTTTGGAGAGTAATTCTGCTGAAAGGGCTTCAAGCAAGAAATGGGGAATCCAAACTTCTCATGACACAGGAGGACACGGGACCCCCGACTCGTTCTCTTTCCACCAACATTGCAAGTTCCTGAGCAGCTACTTCTGGGTCAGCAGGCTCTCCCCTCCATCACACAAGGTTTCAGAAGCATTTTGTTTGGATTATAGCATGCTCTTGCAGCATGTATTTAAAAAAATTGTAATGAAAAAACCTTCAAGTCCTAGGACAAGTAAATGGTATATTATTTGAGCTGAGAGAAAAATCACTAGAAAGGATGTTTCTAAAATGACTTTATTTTCCTGATTCTGCTTTGGCTCAGATCTCTGTCTACCAAATCGCTTTCAGAGTTACGGGAAGGACTTCAATTCATTCTATATCTATCTATCTATCTATCTATCTATCTATCTATCTATCTATCTATCATCTATCTGTTATTTATTTATTTACAAACCCAAGATAACTGAGGGTGCAAATATGGAAGCTTATCTAAAAAGCAGTTCTGAGTATAAGAGATTAATTTTCTATAAATTGTGGCAGTTAAGTTACATTGTTACAGATAGTTTTGTTTGCATTTGTTCAGAGAGAGTTATATAGTATTAGGATAAGTGCAAGTCATTCATTTAGGATTTTTCTCTCTCCAGAGGGAAAAAGGAAAAAAGAAAGAAAGAAATATTAATTTAGTAATTCACTCCTCAAACCAAAACAATCCAACTGCTTTACAGGAAGAATAAACATTTTTTCCTAAGGTTTGTATGAGAATAGAAACTTATTTCCTCTCAACTTCTTTTTTAAAGATTTTATTTATTCATTCATGAGAGACAGAGAGAGAGAGAGAGGCAGAGACACAGGCAGAGGGAGAAGCAGGCTCCATGCAGGGAGCCCGACGTGGGACTCGATCGCCAGTCTCCAGGATCATGCCCTGGGCTGAAGGCGGTGCTAAACCGCTGAGCTACCTGGGCTGCACGCCCCCTCAACTTTGTAATTCCATAAAAGAAAATATTAAGTACAGGAAACTCATACCACGAGGAATCAAGAAGTGCTCTATGGATATATGCACCTTGATGTTTACTGCAGCATTATCAGCAATAGCCAAACCATAGAAGTGGCCCAAGGGTCCCTTGACTGATGAATGGATAAAGATGTGATATTAGAATATTATTTAGCCATAAAAAAGAATGACATCTTGCCATTTGCAACAACATGGATGGAGCTAGAGAGTATAATGCTAAGTGAAATCAGTCTCAGAAACACAAATAGTGTATGATTTCACTCACATGTGGAATTTAAGAAACAAATGAACAAAGAAAACAAGAGACTAAATACAGAAACCCGATGGTTATGTGGGGGAGGGAGGATGGGTGAAATATTTGAAGGAAATTAAAAATACACTGAGTACTGAATAATTATAGAACTGTTGAATCACTATAGTGTGCACCTGAAATAAATATAACATTGTATGTTAACGATCCTGGAATTCGAATTTTAAAAAAGATATGTTTTGGAAAAAAAGTATAGAGCATCTTTGGTCATGTGAAAAATACATAGAAAGAATATGTATGATTCAACTTATGTTAAAAAGAGATTAGATCCCTAAAATAGAGCCACATGCACACACACGTATACACCAAACACACAAGAGGTTACCCCAAGAGACCACGAGGGAGGCTTTCACTCTTTATGCTCTTCTGAACCATTAAATTGTTACAAGCACATAATCCAGTTACAATTTTAAGAAGCTGAATCGGAGGGATCCCTGGGTGGCTCAGCAGTTTAGCGCCTGCCTTTGGCCCAGGGCGCAATCCTGGAGTCCCGGGATCGAGTCCTACGTCGGGCTCCTGGCATGGAGCCTACTTCTCCCTCCTCCTGTCTCTGCCCCTCTCTCTCTCTACGTCTATCATAAATAAATAAATAAATCTTAAAAAAAAAAAAAGAAAAGAAAAGAAACTGAATCAGAGTGCTAGGCATTACAGTGCTACAACAAAAAACCTCTTTTGCCCATGAAAAAGGGACACTTCTTAGGGTGCCCAGGTGGCTCAGTTGGTTAAGTTTCCAACTTTTTTTTCCTAAAAGTATGTTGCATGCTAGGCACGCAGGGCTTGAACTCAGGACCCTGAGATCAAGACCTGAGCTGAGATCAAGAGTCAGAGGCTTAGTCAACTGAGCCACACCCCAAGAGTGAAGCCTACTTTAAAAAAAATTTAAAAAGGCAATGCCCCTAAATCTCCAACCTAGAAAAATTGAGGAAAAGTCTCTGGATTGGGCACAAATACAGGTAATTCAATGTAAGCTTTGTTTTTAGCTTTTATACAGACTCTGACTCAGAACTGAAAATTTACTTACTTTGTGTTTTCCCATTTTTACCAATATTTTTCTTTATCTTGATAAAACTATTAGTAGGGGAGGCATAATAAATTGAGAGGGAAAGGTGACAGCCAGAATTATGAAGATAAACATTTAGATTAAAAATAAAAGACCATCTGTCCAATCTTTGGCAATTTGTTCTATATCTACATTTCCATTTCTGGAAGTACTAAAAACAGTAACAGCAATGACAGCCAGCATTTCTTGAGCATCTACGCTCTGCACTGCAGACTATTACAAATGCTTTACTCATACTGACTCATTAAATCTTTACTTCCACCCTAGGAAGGAACAAAGACAACTTGTCCTACTGGCAGAGAGAGAATCTGAACCCAGAATGTCTGGCTTCAGAGCCCAAACCTAACTTTTAAAAACACCAGGTTCCCGAAAGTGATCATTTATATGCTCTTCTGTGACGTTAAACTCTAATTCCACATCGTTTCATTTGGGGAAGAATATGTTCATGGTCTACGTGCCTTTTGGAGTGTATTCTAGACTGTGGGAACAATATTCCACATTGTATGGAGCCACCAGTAAGCCCCAGTGCATTGTGACACACCTTCATTCTTCCCAGCTTCCAAGTGTTGAAAATCTCTACTAGATCGAGCTGCTTTAATGTTCGGTCCATATAACCACCACCAAGTAATGAAAGTTTAATGCTCTGGGTGAAGGCCCAAACCTAACTCCTTCTTCATGAGAACTTTAGAATGAATACAGGGGCACCTGGGTGGCTCAGTCGGTGAAATGTTTGCCTTTGGCTCAGGTCATAATCTAGGGTCCTGGGGATCGAGCCCTGCACTGGTGGTGGTGGGGGGAATCCCTGCTTAGCAGGGAGTCTGCTTCTCCCTCTACCCCATCCTCTGCATGTGCTCCCTCTCAAATAAATAAGTAAAACCACTTTTTAAAAAACTTAGAATACAAATGTGAATTGCAGAAATACTTCAAAATCATTCTTGTGTGCTCCGAGAGGAAGCTTCCACCACGACCAAATAAATGCTATTGAAAATATTTATGCAGGTCTCATAGATTCTAGCAGATTAATTAGATGTTCCTTTGCAGCATCAGATCGAAACAGCAATGTCTGGAACGTCAGTGTGCCTGGAAACAGACCACAAGGTACTGCGATGCAGCCAGACAAAACCCGCTCCCTGTTCCTGATGCTCAGGGTGTCAGGCAGATGACGGCAAGGGTACAGCTAAATATTTTTGGTAGGAATGTGAAACAGAAACCCCAGTTTGGGGAGGAGGGAGGAAGCCGGCAGGAAAACGTTCTTCTAGTGGCTGATCCACTGTGCCATCTGTGTCTGAGGATATTTAAGAGTTTTATTTTGACTTCACATCTGACATCATGATTTTTAAAAAGAAGTGGAAACAGACATGTTATTAGTTACTCAGGACTCTGCCTCAGTCCACATGTCATTGTAACCCTATTTATCCTAAAAAATGACCTCTGTGTGTGTGTGTGTGTGTGTGTATTTAAAGATTTTATTTATTCATGAGAGACACAGAGAGAGAGAGAGAGAGAGAGAGAGACTCAGGCAGAGGGAGAAGCAGGTTCCACAACCCCTCTGTATATTTACTGGATTTGATTCTTTAAAAGGCAACCCCCCCCCCCCCACACACACACACATCGGCTCACTCATTTTTTTCATCTACGACAAGCTATCGGCTCTACAGCATGTCTACTAAAAACTAGTAACGATTCAGGTGTGGAAGTAGAAACCTGGGAAGATAGAAGAATAATCAATTTTGGTCTATTTTCACCATTACCTTTTTGACTGTAAATGGAAAGAGGGAATTTAACATTTTTGTTAGGGGTTTGCTAACCAGCCTATAAACTACACCTTTTCACATCAAATTTAATTCGGTATGCACTATACAAATCATGTGAACCACTGACATTCATTTTACCTGAGGCATTTGGTCAGAGCGGAGAGTGTGTTTCTGGTAGCTTCCCAAACCTCAACAATAGTTTGGTTGTCAACAAAAGAAGCCACAGGCAATGCGCTATGAGCACCACCACCAATGACTACGAGGGCCTATCCTGAGCTCCCTGCATGTCAGTGGTGAGCACAATGACAAGGGTGGGTGCCCTTCGAATTCCCATTTTACAAAAGGTATAGAAAAGGGGGGCTTTCCCCTCTCCAGGCCATGCTGGTTTGAGAGAGCTGGAGAGCCAGAAACAGAGCCCTGTCCTAGGATGACATGATGACCACTTAGGGACACATCATGCAAAGGGAAGTCATTTTAACAAGGCCAGTGGGGAAATATTATATGCTGTAAAATCTTTCAGGGTAATTTCTCAATTAGTTTCAGTTTAAAGAAAAGGGTGGGGTGGGGGGTGAGCCCGAATCCCAATGAGTAAAGGAAGAGAGACAAAAATGTTAAGCACCTATCAAAATGAACCGTGGGAAAGGCTCCCTTCTCTGGCTCTGGAGGTCCTCATCAGAGAAGCCTTTCTGGACCACCCCATCTCTCCAGAAGCCCCCACCCTGACCATCACCAGTCACTCTCCCTATAACCAGAGTTCTTTTCTTCATGGCACGTGTTACCTCCTGACACATTTCAGGTCTACTGTTCATTGCCTGTGCCTTCACTGGAATGTGAGCCCCGTGAGGACAGAAGCCTAGGCCTTATGCCTGGAACACGGCAGGAAGACAATCAGTGTTTGCTAAATTAACACATGAATTAATGGAATACCTCCCCCTTCGTCAAAGCCTTAATTAAGAATGTTTTATGCCAGAATTTTTTAGTGATCAAGTACTGGTAACTATGGTAACAAACACGGTGGGACTTTCCCAGGCTGTCCTGTGCAAAACGAGCAAGGACGTAACGAGAAGACATTGCAGCAAGCCAGCAGGCCGGCCAACCCAAGCGTGTGCTTTTCTGCTCCTGGCCACTGTCCTCAGCCAGAGCCCAGCGACACCATCAGACAATGGCAATCAGCAGAGCTGCTTACAGGTTTCGGTCCTTGGTGTTCACTCTACGCACTACCATTCTGAAGCTTCCTCCAGGGTTCCAAAACATGGTTCCAACAGGTAAAAAAAACAAAAACAAACAAAAAACCCTACCTCCTGGAAGTACATTATCCCCACCTCTCCTCATGCCCAGGAGGGGTAAAGCCACCTTTAGCCACCTACCTGTGACTTTACCCAGACTCATCTTGGGGAAGTCCGGGTTCCTCAGTTCCTCCGTACTCGCAGACTTCATGACAGAGTTGATTGAGGACAGGGTGCGAATGAGCTGTGAGTTCAGAGAGCCAATCTGCGAGTGCGGCTCCCCAAAGGCCTCTGCCAGCTCACTGTAGTTCTCCGCCAGCAGCATCTGCTGCTCTGCCAGCAACTTCTGGACGCGCTCAATGTAGTGATCCAAGCCGGTCATCATTCCAGGAGGAGCCTGCAGCTGGGGGCTCTCCATGAACTCGCCAACAGGTTCATCCCCAACACCTACGCTCCTCCTGCTGGCTGCCAACCCCAAGGTCAACTGGGGAGGACCACAAGCTATGGTCCTCATCTTGAGACCAACCAGATAGTTGTCGTTAATATTTATCTGCCCCACGCCCGACTCTTTGGTCTTCACAGCCGATGGCCTGTCAAACCCAGCACTGCCAGAGAGCACTGTTCCAACCCCAACGGACCGCATCTTGGCGGAGGAGTTGACATCCTTAACCCGGCCTTCTCCTATAGCCACCGTCCGCGTCTCCACCATCTGGGTGCTGGTCTGCTTGTCCAAAGTGCTGACGGAAGTGTTGGTGCAAGATTCCACAAGGGTGGCCACCTCAGTGTTGGTGGCCTGGTTCACCTGTCCCAGGACCGTGCTGGTGTGCTGGCTTGCGGTCTGAGGCACTGCCGTGACAGCAGCGTCTACCTGGCTTATAGCCTCCGTGTTCACGCTGCGGGAGGTACACTCCTTGGGGGGACAAACCGTCACGTCAACAGAACAGTCTCCGCAACCAATGGACCGCACTTCTTTGAGATTCAGGTTGGTCTTGAGGAGCGAGAGGTCATTCACAGACTCCTCTGTGTTGCTGCCTGTCTCACAGACGCTGGTTTCCACGCCCACGCTCTTGTCACACATCTCCACGGATCGGCTGGTGCACTGGTCACGGACGTCCACGCGTTCCTTAACGATCCAGCAATTCATGGGCAGCTCGGGCCCAGCGAGCCTACTCTCCCGGCTGGGCTGGCAGGAGACGCCCACGCTGTGTGTCTGCACCGAGGTCCCGACACACGCGTCCACCACGTCCAGGTGATGGCCTGCCATCTGGTCCCTCGTGGGCACCACGGCCTCCACCATCTTGTCGCCAACCAGCGGCTGGGCCATCACGGCCTTGTCCACCTTCTTCCTCGATCCGGCGGCCTGCAGCTCTTGCTTCAGTTTAGTCATCTCGCGGTCATGCGTGGTTTCCTTAAGTTGAACTTCCAGGCGGTAGATCTTTTCCTTCAAGGCTTCGATGGTCTGCTGCTGTAGCTCTATTTCTTTGTCGGCCTCGGTGGTCACTCCCAGCATGGCCTCGGTCACGCTGATGGCACAACTCCTCATCTCGGTGGCCGTCCCCACGGCGGCGTCCCGCCGGGACCCGGCGGCCCTGCGGTACACGACCACGCTGTCCATGGTGTCGTCGGCGCCCACAGCCACGGACCGGCCCTCGGGGGCGGGCTGGCAGCCGCTGTCCTGGATCTTCCGCTCCAGGGCCTGCATGTCGGCCGCCAGCTGCCGGAACTCCCGGATGCTCTGCGCGCTCTGCTCCACGCTCTCCATCTCCTCCTCCTCGTAGTCGATGTACAGTTCGCCGCCGCTGCGCCGGGCCCTGGAGAGCTGTTCCAGCTGGGACGCGTTCCCGGCGCTGTAGGACCGCTTCCTCACACCACAGGCGTCGTTCTGGGCTGTGGCTCTCTGGTTTTTCAGCTGTGAGGCCAACTGTCTTTTCTCCTCTTGCAGGACGGAGATCTTCACCTGGAGCACGGGGATGGTGCGCACCTGCTCCTCGAGTTCCTTCAGGCGTTTCAGGGCCACGGCCATCTGCTCGCGGATGTGCTGCAGGTGCATGGGGCTCACGTTGGTCACGGGGGTGGAGATCCCTGAGCTCAGGGGGCTGTGGCGGATGGAGCTCCCCATGGAGGAGGTGGTGGCAGTAGCTGGGACATAGCCCCCATAATCCCCGTTGCCTTGGTATCCATTCTGAAGTTGGTGCATGGCAGGATTGTGGTTTCCCGAACCCAGAAAGGAAGACAACGAGCTCGTAGAGCCCATGCCTCCAAAACTGGCCAGCCTGGGCCTTCGGAACTCACCCGGCGCCACCTGCATGGTGACTCTCTCCTGTTCCAGTCTTCTCCGCGTCTCCATCAGTGTCTTGGTGACATGAAGGTTGTGCTTTGGGAGCTGTGGGGAGGGTGGTGGCAGCTGTCGACTTTCTGGGATGGTGAGAAAAGTGGGTGAGGTCTCCAGGGGGGCAGGCGGCCTTGGGACTGGAGTCGACGTCACTTGGCTTCTGGCTAGGAGGAAGTGGGGGCACTGCTTGTTGTCATCACTGTTGGAGGATGAGAGGGACTCAGTAGAAGTCCACACACCTTGCTGACCGGTCGTGGCCCGGCTTTCCGGGCATGGCACAGATGGCTTCCGCCTCTTCGGGATGTTCAGTTTTTTGATGGTGTTTCCTTTCTGTATGTCATCCACGTACTTGAGGAAATCCAAGTCTAGTTGATAACCGTAGGGGGTCTCCACAAAATAAGGATCTTTCTGTTCCTTGTCATGATCTCCGTTCAGAACATCCTCTGCTTTTCCTAGGAGAGCGAGAAGAGAAGATTATAATTCATGTGAGACGCTCGATGATTAAAAACTACTCTCTGTGTATGCTGCAGCGTGGCAAGCTAGCATGCTTTAAGAGTTGACGGACTTCTTTCTCTTCTAATCCTGGATCTACACTCTTAACAGCTGGGTGAGTAAGTTAATAAAGCCCTTGGAACTTCAGTTTCTCCCTGAGTAAAAATGGCAATACAAGTATTTACCTCATAAGGTTGTTACAAGAATATAATGAGACAGTGGTTTTTAAAGGGCCAAGCGTGTATGAAGTCCTTACTAAACACTTTCTTTTTGAAAAGAATGCACTGAAAAGACTTGAAAGCAAAGAAGTGAAAAGTCATGATAACGGACCAAATCGGTGCAGATCCAGGAAGCCCGGGATGTAAGTTCTTACAGCATTGCTCTTTTGCAGACTTTCTAAATAGCGAGTGCACCCCTGTACTTGAACACCTCCACAAGAGTATGATTTGCTCTGACGCCCCCCCCCCCACCCTTCCTTGCTGAGAGATCCGGGACACAGGACAGTGAGTGATGAAGTCTAGCAGCATGGGTGCAAGAACACAGTCGGAGGACAGACCTCAACTCTATTTAGTGTCTTCCCCTTTAAAACCACCACCGCCACCAAAACCCTGCCCCAACCAGAGAAAAAGTTTCCTCCTCTTTGACTTCTTTGGGATAAAACATTCGCTATCCCGAGAATACCTCGTTTTGTATTTGTAACACATCCAAGCAGATGCAAGAGAGAATGAAAATAAAAGCAAACCTATATGCCAAACACTGGATCATGTGGCATTCAGTAAATGCTACTTCTGGCTAAACCAAACATTTAGAAGAGGAAACGCAGGAACTTTTCAGGGCACAGACCTTGCTCCTGACCTGAGCTGTGCATTTCAAACTGAAAAGCGAGGCCGTTTTTGTTTGTTTAAATTGCAGGATTAAGTAATGTGTTTCCCTAGAGTCCTAATAACAAGCTCTGCATTTTTTGAGTTATGGAAAGGACCCAAAAGCAAGGAGTGAAAATGCAAGCCATTTGTACCCCTGTTCCTACCCTGGGGGTAAACCTCCCCCCACCCCGACTGCTGTCAAGCAATTTGGGTTGCCTGCCTGCCTGCCTGCTCTTCCCAGTCCAAATACTGCTGAGCATTTACACCTGATGGTGTGAATGCCCGAATGCTCTGAGCAAACCTTTCGCCTCCTATTCACCCTCTTTCCTCTGAAACGTTGGAAAGAAAAATACAAAAAAGACTGCCAGGTAGCAGAGTAAAAAAGGTGGTGTGTTCTTCGTGTCCTGATTTAAAACAATAATAAACTGTTCTTGCCGATCGCGTTTGGCACTTGATTTTATTTCTGAAACGTGGAAAGAGAATTCTATTTGAACGAGGTGCTCAGCCTCAATCACTTTCTAACCTAAGTAAGGGTGAGCTGACCACGAGCAGGCACCCGGACACTTGGGGCTCATGCTAACGCAGCCCGTCTTCCCTTCCTTATTTCTTTCCTTTTTAACTCCACATGGACAACACGTTCACTCAAAATATGCAGCCGGACCTGTTTCCAGGGCTGTCTGAAATTCCACAAGCAAAGAGAAGCTGCCGGCTCGGGTGTCAAGCAAAAAGCAGGCATATCTGGGACGCCTGGGTGGCTCAGTGGTTGAGGGTCTGCCTTGGGCTCAGGGTGTGACCCTCGGGGCCTGGGATCCAGTCGCATATGGATCCCTGCAGGGAGCCTGCTTCTCCCTCTGCCTGTGTCTCAGCCTCTGTCTCTCATGAACAAATAAATAAAATGTTAAAAAAGAAAAGCAGGCAGATTTGACCCACGGAGCCGGCCATTGGCCATTCTAAAATTGAGCCGAGGCTCCTGCAGCCCACAGAGGCGAGGTGGGGGTGAGGGTGAGGGGTGATGATGGGGGCGGGGCCGCTCAGCCCAGAGACCAGGCCGGCGTGCACCCACCCCCTCTGCTCACCTCTGCGCTCCTCTCCCTGCTGGGCCCACAACCCCCTCAGGGGCGCACACCGCCCTCCTCCGGGGCACACGCCCTCCCTCCCCGGGCACACCCCCACCCGGAACGCACACCTCCCACCGAGGGCGCACTCCCCTTCCCGGGCGCACACACTCCTACTCGGTGCAACCCCCCCTCCCGGGCGCACACACCCCTGCTGGGCGGACCCTCCCCTCCTGGGCGCACACCTCCCTGCTGGGCGCACACCCCTCAGGGCGCACCCCCTCCCTCCCGAGCGCAAACACCCCTGCTGGGTGTACCCCCCCTGGGCGCAACCCCCCTCAGGGCGCACATCCCCCCTCCGGGCACACACCTCCCTGCTGGGCGCAACACCCCCAGGGCGCACCCCCTTCCTCCCGGGCGCACTCCCTCCTCCCAGGCGCACAGCTACCTGCTGGGCGCACCCCCCACCCCCGGGCGCACACCTCCCTGCTGGGCGCACTGCCCCCCCCCCCCGGGCGCACCCCCTTCCTCCCGGGCGCCCGTGCGCGCCGCTCCCCGCCGGCCTGACCGCCTCCCGGAGCTCACCTACCCGGCGCCCGCTGCGCGCCGCTCCCCGCCGGCCGCGCACCCCTCCCCGGGCGCCCGCTGCGCTCCCTACCGGCCCGGCGCCGCGGCAGCGGACCCGCCCGCTCCCCGCCCGCTCCCCGCCCGCTGCCCTCCCGCTCCCCGCCCGCTCCCCGCCCGCTCCCCGCCCGCTGCCCGCCCGCTCCCCGCCTCCGGGCCGCCCGCCCCTCACCGGCTGGCTCGCCGCGCGCCGCGGCCCCCGCTCGGGCGCCCTCCGCGGGTCTCCCCGGGTGAAAGGAGGTCGGACGTTCGTGCGCGCTGCGCGGGGCCGCGGGCCGGGCCCTCCCCGGGGAAGTGCCTGCGGCCCCGGGACGCCGCCCGCTGCTCTCCTACGGACAGCGGAAGCCGCGATCCGGGGAAACGGCGCGGCCTCCGTGCGGGTCTTGCAGACGGACGGATAAAGCCGCGACTTGAGGCCTGCGCGCAGAGGCTCGGCGTGGGCGGCACCGGCCCCGGCCCCCCGCGGGGAGAGCGCGCCGGCCGCCTGGGAGCTCCGCAGCGCGGGGGCCACCGAGGCGAGCGCCAGGCGCAGGGCCCCGCAGTCCCGCAGGTCCGCGGCGCGCGCCGTCTGGCCCCTGGCCATGAACCAGTGACGGCCGTTCTCTCCCCAGTGAGCCTGTGCCCCTGATGGAAAGGTCTTGGACCAACCTCACCTGTTCCCAGTACAACAGCAGTCCACGCTCATATATGTAAAAAAAAAGAAAAATCACCTACAGGCCATTGAAAGAAGGAAACATGTCACGTTTCCCCACTTAGTGGCAATATCAATATTTTGGTAAACTCCAAGATTTTTCTGTGTATTTCTTAACATGGTTATCGCACCCATTTTTCAGTAGAAAAGGTTAACTTTTGTTTTTATCTATTTCTCTTCAAAATGCCTTCTTTAAAAACAAGAAACAGATTGTATTTATTTATTCATGAGAGACACAGAGACGCGGGCAAAGAGAGAAGCAGGCTCCCTGCGGGGATCCCAGGACCCCTCATCATGACCTGGGCCAAAGGCAGACACTCAACCACTGAGCCACCCCAGCATTCCTTCAAAATGCTTTTTTTAAGATGTACCGATTGAATGTCAGGATTTAGAACACAACAGAACGCATCACATTTTTTCAGTGGAACTTAACAGGCCGGCCCATCTCTGGTTATTTCTTTAGTTCACAAAAAGGCATATCATGCTGAATTATCCCACAAAATGAACTCTGGACTTGTAAATCTGGAAATCAGGAAAGGTTAGAATTTAACCATGTTAAGCTTGATCATTTCCTAATGCTGCTTACGGCAGACGATCCTAAGGACCTACAACCCAAGTTTTAGCCTCCAGCAACCCGTGTTTCTCGTGGTGTCATTTTTACAATCAACTGTCCAGCGCATGTTGGGCAATTAAAGACATCCAGGGTCATTCTTTACCTCTTACTTTCTAGTGTATCTTCACATACAGGAACACATACATGGCACTTATTAGGGGCCTGAGTGACTTCCCAACTTCTCCCCATATGTATGTCTTGTCTCTCTGTGCTTGCCTAAGTACCTGGAGAGCAACAAATTTAATTTTTTTAACAAATTTAATTTTTAAGATCTCCTTCACTGCTCCCCCTTTCCAACCACACACATCAGTTAATAAGAGGTGGGAAACAGAGGAAATGTTTAAACATGTTTACTGCAGGGACAATGGAACATAAATAAGTTGTGTATAATCAATTTTTAAGAACATCTTAATACTCTGTAGGCAGAAATTGCTCTGCATTAGTATTTAAGACAATTCTCACATGACGCTGCCTCAGTGGTTATCTTTAGGTTGTAGAATCCTAGAAGGTTTTTATATTATTTTTTATATTTTATAAATTTTTGACATGTAGTTATTTGTCTTTTAGAAAAATATTTATAAGAAGTTACTAGAAAACAAGAGAAAATGTATTGAAATAAACTCCAAGACAATTCGTTTAGGAGGGGGATGAACAGGACAGCCATGGCAGATAGCCAGACGTTTCTCAGTACGTGTTATCTCATCTTTGAAACTAATACGACCCCTGGTCTAGTTGGGCATATATAAAGACTACATTTCCCTGGTCTCTTTTACTGTTAGTATGACCCATATGCAGAAACCTCATAAAACAACCCCCTGGAACCTCCCTTAGAAAAGACAGGAATAGTTAGTTCTTAGGCCTCCTTTCTTCCTTGTTACTTCATTCATCTTGCTGCCTGGAATGCAGATGTGATGACTGGAACATTTGCTGCTTTACTGGACCATAAGTTCATACACAGAGATGGCAGAACAATGTGCTAGAAAAAATCTGGGTCTCTAAGAGCTTTGATGATCAGAGCTATTATACTATCTCTGGAAAGCCACCTCTATAGTTCTCTGTCAAAGAGATATAAACTTCTCTTTCGTTAAGCTATTTTATGTGGTGGATCTCTGTTCCTTGGAGCTACTCTGAATTCTAATGGATATAGCAATCTCTCCCCTGTGTCTCCCCTCCTGCACAAAAAATTAAGACCAGATCTTGAAAAGAAGAAAAATGTTAAACGATGAACTGGGGAGATGTTACAATAAAACATTTTATTAGAGAAATTTTTATTAGTTCAAGAATAATCAGGAAAGAATAAAAACAGCAGTTTTAAAAAAATCTCTAAATGGGTTATAAAGAGATTTTTAACTGCCTGAAACCTTTTTTTTGGTGGCGGGGGGACTAACAAGGTTATGCCTGTTTATATATAGCCAAAAATCACTAGCTGTGTCTGCAAATGGAATCCTGAAAGTAACAGCTTCCAACCAAATATCCTGGAATCAGAGGGCCGTCCCCTGGGGTTTACAAGAATTTTCTAAATGTCTGGAAATCCAGTGGTGGAGACTGCTCCTGGCACCACCTCTGCCTTCATTATATAGTATTTATTAAAAGCTTAATTGGGTGCAGAAAATGGCCCTATTCAGTGGAAAGAGTAGGAGGAAGGATTATAAGAAATAAAAGGAGGTATAGTCTAGCTGGAATATAAATGCCAAACATCCTAAACACTAATTGAGATCAGCTACAAAGGCATATTATCAACAAGAACAATATGATCGTATGTGAATAATTAATCAAAACAGAATGGAGTTAACCAAGAGCTGACTTTTTAAGATAAGGCAAGCAATGACACAGTAAAAGGAAAGAGGGGGTGGACGGCCAAGAGCCAGGGCAGAGAGGGCTGGTACAGCTTGGGAACATATGAGTTCAGAAGAGAGGGGGATGGCTGGGTATGAGAGAGGCCACCAGACTCAGGTCCCAGACTGGGGCATCATGTCCACTTAGAGTTCCCCTTAGGTGAATACCCAGCCCCATGCTAGAGGTTAAAAAGGCATCGATGAAGACTGGCTTGACAGTGTGTGCGGATTAGATCAAGGTAGGCAAAGAGATTAAATTCAAGGGGACCAATTAGAATGTTATAATCCTCAATTGTGAAATGAGGATGAACCAAATAAAAAATTTCTTCATTCAACTTTTAATTAATATTCATGAAGAAAAACAATCTTAGTAATAATATCCATCCATCCATCCATCCATCCATCCATCCATCCAATCCATCTATTGTCACTTACTATTTATCAGGCACTGTTCACACAGTGTGAACAAGAGTTGAGGTTCCCAAAAAAAAAAAAAAAAAAAAAAAAAAAAAAGAGTTGAGGTTCCCACTTTCACAAGGCTCACAGTCTAGTGGGGAGTGGGGTATATAGGAATAAAGCCCCAATAAAGTACAAAGTAGAAATGAAGCAAAGAGGTAGAATCACCAGCATTTCTATTGTTGCGTCAAGATAAGTAGATGGGTCACTCCACGTGGGTCCATGGCTTCCTGGGTTGACATCATCTTTGAGCTGACATACTTCCTAAACACAAATGTTCCCTGAGTCCCTCTCTTCCCTCTCTCATGACGCACTTTGTACGGTCTGCAATTTGGAGTAACCAAACACCAAATGAGACACTAACTAGAGACAATGTCCCAAGTCCAGACCGAAATTAGAGACAACGTCCCAAGTCCAGACCAAATTCCCCTGTGTTCAGAGAGAAGCTGAAATCAACAAACTGATGGTAATTCTACTTTTTAGATATTTACCACCTATAAAACTTAGCACTCCGTGAGAGAGGCCCAATTTATGGCCTCAAGAAAAATTTAAAATCTCCTTGTAGTTTTATCTGCATTAGTAAGGTGTAATGGAGATATGGAGATCTCAAAAATAACCTTTTTGAGAGAGAGAGAAGGAGAGAATCTCAAGCAGGCTCCATGCTCAGTCCCATGTGGGACTCGATCTTGTGCCCCTGAGATCACAACCTGAGCTGAAATCGAGTCAGCTGCTCAACCGACTGAGCCACCCAGGTTCCCAACTTCATCTCTGCTTTTAAGCAAGCTGTATGCCCAATGTGGGGTTGAACTCAAGACCCTGAGATCAAGAGTCACACGCTCTACTGACCCAGCAAGCCAGACGCCCCAAAAATAATTTCTTTTAGATGAACAAAAAGTATTATATGATCTTACTTTCCAAACAATATTTGGTTTGAGCAGACAAAAAATATATTGATCGGGAGGTGGGAGATTAGACTAGATGTAGTAAACTAGTCACAGTATTAACCTAGTAGTGGTGGTTCTCAAACGGGGTGGCGGGGGGTGGTGATTTTTGCCTCCCTATGGGCCATATGGTAATGTCTGGACACATTTTTTTTTCTGGACACATTTTTGGTTATCACCACTGGAAGGGTGGTGCTACTGGCATATCGTGAGTGGAGGCCAGGGCTGCTGCTGAACATCGTACAGGGCACAGGACAGTCCCACCCTCCTCGACAAAGGATGATCCAGTCCAGGATGTCAGTAGTGTTGAGGTGGAGATGGCCTATGCTAAGGACACTGAGCAGAGTAAAAACTTCCCACAGGGCGACTGAGAATGTGGGCCATAGAAGTCACAGTCTTGAAGACCCCCACTTCTCAGTGGGACCGTAACATCATGTTCCAGTGACAGGGTGAAAAATGCCACTTGTAAGAAAACACAGAAATCCTTTTCTACACATTCTACCACTGTGAGCCATTCTTTCTCCCCCCCACCTTTTTTAAAAGATTTTATTTATTTGAGAGAGAGAGAGAGAGCAAGCATGAGCTGGGGGAGCAAAAGAGGGAGGAGCAGACTCCCCACTGAGCCGGGAGCCCAATGAGAGGCTTGATCCCAGGACCTCAGGATCATGACCTGAACCAAAAGCAGACGCTCAACCTCCTGAGCCACCCAGGTGCCCCTGAGCTATTCTTTAACATGAGCAAATATTAAAGGTTTCTGATCGAATATGTACTGGTAGATTTTTAAACGGACAAGCCTTTTGCTATTATTACTTTATCTATTAGGATACAATGACTTCTCTGTTCTGGTTTCCCTGTTGCACACTCTAGGCCCAACTACTGACTGACTGACTGTACCATGAAAAATACTTACACCCATGTGCCCCAACTTCCACACTTGGTGTGTTTGTCTTCACCAGATACTCTGCTGAAAACCGAAGAACTCTGCTAATTCCCATAACCTGCGCTGTCTCCACTCCCACGAAGCACTGAGGCTTTGCCCCGAGAGCTGAGTCAGTCCCTGAGAAGCACATAATTATCATGGATTCCCATATTTAAAAGCAGCTGAGTTGCAAGCATCCTGTTGTGGGAAGCAGTCAGAAAGGTTCCGCATTAGCTAGGGCTGAGAGGCGGGAAAGAAAACCAGCAGGATGAACGAGGGAGGAGGGAAGAGGGGAGAGAAAGAGAGAGAAGTGCTCACAAAGTTAATTACTCAAAGTACAATAGCAACTGAGTTATTATTAGCAAATCCACTTTTCTGGGCTCGCACCAGTGGCAATGAGGAAACAGTAAAGTGCACTAGATCCTTCTGGACAGGTTTCACAGGAAAGTTCTCCTGATGACATTGTCAGCACTAAGACTTTCGGCCCCAAGGACCTTCCCTGTTACCAAGTCTCCAAGCAACACCATGTGGTGGAGAACGCACAAGAAAAAGGAGCACCATGTGAGTGTCCCTCATTCTGCTTTTTTTTTTTTTTAAGATTTTATTTATTTACTCATGAGGGACACACAGAGAGAGGCAGAGACACAGGCAGAGGGAGAAGCAGGCTCCCTGCAGGGAGCCCAATGTGGGACTTGATCCAGGGACCCCTGGATCATACCCTGAGCCAAAGGCAGACGTTCAACCGCTCAACCGCTGAGCCACCCAGGCATCCCCCTAATTCTGCTTTATTTTATTTTTTTTTAAAAATTTATTTATTCATTCATGTGACACAGAGAGAGAGAGAGAGAGAGAGAGAGAGAGAGAGGCAGAGACACAGGCAGAGGGAGAAGCAGGCTCCATGCAGGGAGCCTGATGTGGGACCCGATCCTGTGTCTCCAGGATCAGGCCCTGGGCTGAAGGCGGGCTAAACCGCTGAGCCACCCAGGCTGCCCCTAATTCTGCTTTAAAATAACAAAAGACAGATGAGATTTCCTCCTGTTCTTTCACTTACCAAAGAGTTACTTTTGAACCTGTTCTTTGTCCCTCCCAGTTAACAAACCCATCCATCCGTTCATGCACGTCAGGAGCACCTACCAGGTGTCAGAGCCTGTTCTGTCAAGCCTGGATTCCTGTTCCCACGAACGTACCTGATGTCACCTGGACGTCCCCAGGTTGCAGCAATTTTACCCAGCTACCCACGTGCTTCGTGCATGGAAAGCGACGAGAGGAAAGAGAGCAAAGGTGCAAGCCAGAAGGGCGTGGGAAATGCCAGGCCAACTGAGCGGTCACACGCAGCCTAAGTACGATTTTATGGGCTTGGCCTGTTCACGCGGCTGGGCTGTACTGTGGTCTTGTTTCTTATCTCTGTAACTCTTTTTAACTTCTTTTGGATTCTCCCTCTAAATGTTTACGTTTCCTCTCACGGCTGATCCCATCTCTGCTTTTTTAACCTTTGCCCACAGACATTAACCCACACCCCATCCCCGCATCTTCTGCTGTCTGCCATTATCACCCCCTCTCCATGATGGCTCCATGATCCCACACCCCATAAAGGGCCTGCTGATCTAGGGAAGGTGCAATGAGTAGGACGCAAGAAGGATTTGGTCCTCTCACTCAGTAAATATTTATTAAGTACCTACCGTGTGTGCCAAATCCTGCTGGGAGCTACTAAGCCACTCAGACCTAGAGCTTGTCTGGGAGAACCTGCAAAGTGCAGGGGGAGACACCCGGGGGCTGTAGAAATGAAGGGCCAGTGGTGAGGAGCACCATGAAAGTCAAGTACAAGGGAGCACGCTGGACAGAGCTGTGGGGGCTGTGGGGGCCAGAGGTGGGGGGCTCCGGGGTGCTCTGCTGTATTTGAGGAGTGCACTGGGCACCGTGTAGGGTGTGAGCTTGCACGGGAGAAGAGGACAGGAGAAGCTCTAGCTAAAGAAACTTTCACATGACAAACCTGCCAGTTTTAGACACTGAAAGGAGGGCTCAGCCCCAAGAGAGGCAGAGAGGGGGTTGCGCCCCAGCCATGCAGAGCCGGGGGAGTCAGGTTTTTGGCTCCGAAGTGCACTGGGAAGGTATTGAAAGGTTCCAAGCAAGGGAACAAAATGACCAGATTTGCATTTTCTTTCTTTTTCTTTTTCTTTCTTTCTTTCTTTCTTTCTTTCTTTCTTTCTTTCTTTCTTTCTTTCTTTCTTTTTTTTTTTAAGATTTTATTTCTTTATTTGAGAGAGAGAACAAGAGAGACAGAGTGAGCATGAACTTGGGGATGGGCAAAGGGAGAGGGAGAAACAGACTCCTTGCTGAGCAGGGAGCCCGATGTGGCGCTCGATTCCAGGACTCTGAAATCAGGACCTGAGCCAAAGGCAGATGCTTAACTGACTGAACCCCCCAGGTGCTCCCCAGATTTGCATTATAAGAAGACTGCTCTGGCTAGATGCTGGGGTATGGATTAAAATTCCCTTTAGCATTCTCTAGTAGGTTTCCACGGATTGCTCCAAGCCCCCATGAATTTTTCTCCCAGCATCACAAATTCCTTTGCATGGAGTGAGTTTCAAAAACAATTCGATAAGTGCTAGCCATAGTGTTAAAACCACCAGAACTTAGAATTTGCATTTTGGGACGACCTGTGGCCTACTGAGAAGACTTGACAACCCTCAGCTGCTCTGGGCTGGGCTGGAGACCAGGACGGGCTCTCGGGACTCGTGCTCTGGGGCTCTATCCATGACCTCATTACACTGTTAAAAAAGAAAATATTTTTCTTTAAACCAGTGGATGACTCACCACAGAGAAAAATGATAGGATTTCCTTTACTGAAGGTCATTAAAACATGATAAATCTAATCTGGGAGGGACACGTGTGGCATGGACGAGGGTCTGAGTTGGTGCTCTGAGATGCAGGGTACAAATGGGCTCGGTGCTTCAAACTCTAGGATGGGAACTGTAGGGACCGAACATGTTTGTGAAGCAAAAACACTGCCCCTGACAGCCAGCAAGCATCTCTGCACAAGACGGAAAGACAGGCAGCACGTTACTGCCACCCCTAGCGCTCCCTCCCACCCCATCCCATACTTGACCCACACCTGCCCAGGGACTGATTCAGCTAAGGGCAGAGGCTAAAGATAGAGGGTAGAGTCTGGAAGAACCTAAGCAGTACACGCTAAAAATCCAAGACTTCCACTCCCTAAACTGGTCTCTGAGCAGCTCAATTTCAAGCCAGGTTGTCCCTAGCATCACCTGTCATAGTCTGCCTCTATGACAAGGATCTCGCTGCAGGTGGCTGCCATGGCATGAGGCACACACAACAGCGAGAACTCAGAGAACACACACTTGCCCATTAGTTATTCTCAAACATCAGCACACGTCAGTCAGATCAGCTATTTAAAGACAGTGTCAGGACACCGGGCTGGCTCAGTTGGTGAAGTGTCCGACTCTTGATTTTGGCTCAGGTAATGATCTCACGGTTGAGATCAAGCCCCACATGGGCTCCACGCGGTGATTGAAGACTGCTCAAGATTTCTCCCTCTCCCCTATCGCCACTTGCTCTTGTGCTTTCTCTTAAAAAAAAAAAAAATACAGTGTCCATCTGGCTCAGAAACTTTCGGGTTCTCACTGTCCCAATCCGGGAAAATTTCGGCATCAAAATGTTATGATTAATGATACAGCAGATTACAACCTGGCGAATAAAACAGGGACCTCTGAGCCCATGATGTTATAATAAATAAATACACTAGATGCCAACTACTGAATAAAGGAATTATGAAAACAGAAAATCATCACATAACAACCGTTATAATAGTGCCTGGTTTGGGGGGTATTTGAGTGGCTTAGGGGTGGAGCATCTGCCTGCAGCTCTGGGTGTGATCCTGGAATTTCAGGATCAAGTCCCACGTCGGGCTCCCCACAGGGAGCCTGCTTCTCCCTCCACCTATATCTCTGCCTCTCTCTCTGTGTCTCTCATGAATAAATAAATAAAATCTTTAAAACAAACAAACAAACAAAAAAAAACCAGTGGCTGATTTGGGAAGGAATCATCATCACTGGATCCTAAAGCCGATGACCAGAGACTTTCTCCCGACGACCCGGGTACTGCTGTGGCATCACAATACCTTCCCATAAAGTACTGATCAATCACAAAGGGAAACATGGGGGCTCTGTGGTGCAGGAAGCTGACAGACAACCAGGTGGACCAGGTGGTCAAGGCTAACATCACGTGCCCCTCACAGCAAGCTCTGAGAAGAGCACAGCATCGTTTCTGTGGTGTTCCTACCTAGAAGGAATGGTGAGTCTGGAAATCTTGATGGATCCTACCTGAAAGGCATCCTGTAGAATAGAAGGGCTCTCCTTAAAACCAACAAGGTCAAAGCTCCTGGGAGGCTCAGTCCGCTAAGCATCTGACTCATGGTTTCAGCTCAGGTCATGATCTCAGGTCATGAGATCGAGCCTGGTGTTGGGCTCTGAGCTCAGTGGCGAATCTGCTTGAAATTCTCTCTCTCTCCCTCTCCCTCTGCCTGCCCAACCCCCACCCCAGCTCACTCTCTTGCACACTGTCTCTAAAATAAATAAGTAAATCTTAAAAAAAAAAACAACCCAACTATCAACGTCATGCAAGAAAGGGAAGGTCAAGATCTGT
This sequence comes from Canis lupus baileyi, assembly GCF_048164855.1. Lineage (NCBI taxonomy): Eukaryota > Metazoa > Chordata > Mammalia > Carnivora > Canidae > Canis > Canis lupus. The sequence goes on along the minus strand of NC_132838.1, from coordinate 90,553,709 downwards.
TCTCTAAAGAGATATGGGCCAGGCAGGCCTCCACACACACGGAACGAAATGAAGCAAATGTCCTGAAATTTTAACCACTGGGGGATCTGAATCTGGGTGAAGGAGGTATGAGAATTTCTTTACATTTTTGTTAAGTTTGAAATTATTTCTTAATAAATTGTATCCATATACATATAGGTAGAGAGAATGAGAGATAGAGGTGATGGTAAGCTTCCTTCGCTTGCGCCATCAATGTCTTTAGGGGAGGAGAGCAGGGAGCCACTCCCCAGGAGCACTGCCAACCCTCTGGGTTGCTCCTAAATGCAAATAATAAGGCAGCCTGGTTGTTTTTTTTGTTTGTTTGTTTTGTTTTTTTTTTATCAGGGCCTGGTGCCCCTGCTCTTCTGAATTACATACACTTCGAGGAATTTGACATTTGTTTGAGGTATCCCTGGAAACGGGAAGACCTTCTTCATTATTAATGTTGTAGATGGATATGCCAGGAGCCCCATCAGAGAGAATAAAGTCTACACGCTCCTTTCTGTGGTGCTGGAAGTCTTCGACAATTTGGCCCCAATCTGGCAGCTTCCATTTCCCTTCCCACCCAGAACCTCAGCCTACGGAACGACTTTCTAGCCTATCCACCTTCACTCATTCTATTCCTTCCACCTGCACTGCCCTTCCTGTCTGTCGGAATTAGCTGCATGCCACTGTCCTGGCCCAACCCAAACAGCCCATCCTTCGTCAAAAGCTTCACTTATCCCCAGCCTGCTCTGTCCTGCGAAGAACTGGTCACACTCTTCCCTCGGGTCTCAAACACTTTCCCTGCATATCCTGATCAGCAGGCACATGTAGGTCCTTTCCCCACCGGACGGATGACGTCTGGGGCATAAGGGAGGGTGCGGGAACGAAATAGAATTCCTTTTTCCATCCCTGAGTGCTTGGCACATGGTACACTCAGTATGTGTTGAAATGAAAAACTCTGCATCAAGGCATCTACAGATTAGTAAGGGATGGCGGAGAAAGAGACGTCATGATGAAGAACAGCCATTCTGGGGCTGGGCTGCCTGGGTTTGAATTTTGGGTCTGCCACTTTCCAGCTGCTGTTGGCAAGTCAGATCCTATTTCAGCTGCATAATTGTGAAAATAACAGACCTGCTTCACAGCGTTGTTGTGGACTGCTTCGATGGATGCCTGCAGTCTGTTATTATTACTTACTATGACTGGATCACCCTCTGTTGTTTGGTGAGGTGGCCCAGATGATCCAGAATGCCTTCCCGCTATCCTGATGCTTCTCTCCTACTCCATGAAGCTAGGGATTGAGGTGTTTAGAAAATGAGTCTGCTGAAACTTTGAGGTCTACACTGGACTGTGCTTCTGGGAGTGAATGGGGGAGATGCTGACCAGGCCCCACAATGGGGTCATGCTTGTGTGCAGGGTGCATGGAGCACAGAGAGCAGGTGTTGGGTAGGGGCAGACGAAGGCCTGGCCCAGCATGAGCCATGCAGAAAGGAGGTAAGATAAAACAAAAGCAGAAGTAGAGGAACATCCCTAACCTTTAAGAACCAATTATGGCCAAATTAAAGCATTCTCTTCTCATAATAAGGAGACACAAATCCACATTAATTTTTCTGGCGCAAAACCGCTGAGCCACCCAGGCTGCCCGTTCTAATTTTTCTTAACAATCTCATGCTCTCACCTCTACTAAAGTCCTAAGAGGAAAGCACTCTTTAACATACTGTGCAGACGTGGCCTTTGGAACCACAGAGCAGGGGCACCTGAGAGGCTCAGTAGTTGAGCAACTGCCTTCGGCTCAGGTTATGATCTCGGGGTCCTGGGATCGAGTTCCGCATCAGGCTCCCCACAGGAAGCCTGCTTCTCCCTCTGCCTATGTCTCTGCCTCTCTCTCTGTGTCTCTCATGAATAAATAAATAAAATCTTAAAAAGAAAAAATAAAAGAACCATAGAGCACATCCCCATGGCAGTCTAGGTTGGCTTGCCTGAATTGGGGAAGGTGTAATTTTCATAAAGCAAGGAACAGGAGCTATAAATATTTCCCAGGTCACAGACAAGCCACAGGCAGCAGGGACCTGAAACAGCACAGGGCAGTGACGAGGTCTGCATGTGTAAAATCAGAGGCTTGGTGGGATGCTGTAACTCCTGGAAGTTTCTCTGACTACACTTCCCATGGAATGTCGCAGGTCTGCGCACTACGTGATGCACCGGAGAAAGCAGGGCATTGCACCAGGTGTCAGACCAGATGCGCACAGGCAGACACTGGTGGTCTCATTCTCTGCGCATTTCACTCTGTAGCATCCTTCCAGATGCATCACCACAACCGGCCCAGCCTAACCACCCCCAGACGCAGCTTCCTTTTGCCGTCGTTGGCTCAGGGCATGCCGGAAGAGTCCAGAAGCCGGGCTGCAGGTGAGCAGCTGGAGGGAAGCAAGTGGAAAGGGAGTGGAAGGGCTATGTCTTCATCAAAGGCACTCTGTGTTCAGGAGGCACATGACACACAGGGGCCTTGAGGCTGACACAACAGCCCTCTTCTCCAGCGCCAACTCTCAGACACAGCCACTCTCTGTCCCAAATCTGTCTGGAAGTAGCTACGGGCACTTCGGGACCTGCCTTTTACCGCCCCCCCCCCCCCGCCCTCCCCAGGCAGTGCTTTCTCATGTTCACTCTCTCATCTGAAGAGACACTGCCGAAATACAGCCTGAATCTGTCCTGCATGCACAGAAGAAGAGAGCTAGCCTGGGGCCTACAGGCTGTTTTCCAAACTTTCTTCAAAAATAACAGGTTGCTCTAAGTGTAAATAGGAAATGTGGCAGTTCCAAGGAGAAGTCTGTGGAAAGCAGAGGAGAGGCACAAGCTGGGACAGTGAGGCAGAAAGGGCTTTTCTAACAAAGCAGCACAGGAAGGTTTTTTTGGGGGGTGGGGTAGGGTGGGATGGGAGAGAACTGAAGTAATTGTATGAATCACAGCCTGTATTTTGTTTTATGGTGTTTATATAAGCACAAGAAGTCAGCTTTAAGGCACACAGAACAGTTCCCCATGAGAAAAACAGAGCTGAAAACAAATGACCAAAAATGGATTTAGCCACACACACACACACACACACACACACACACACACACAAGGGGGACATTCTGGAATTTAAAGAAACCATAAACACAAACCTTAGCATATACGTACAACATTTCACTCGCGTGACAACGACATCTCTATGTTGAAGCCAGAGCTCGAGCTGCAATGATCAGTGGACCAAAAAGTCAAGTGCTGAGTTATCCTCTCCAGCTTGTAATCAAAGCAAACACTTCATAACACACAGAGCTTGAGCTCATACTGCACCAGCACCCCCGCTCCCCAAACTTCTCGCTCGCCTTTTTTTTTTTTTTTTTTTTGCTTCTTTTGGCCTTGCTTACTCACCTCCCCAGAAACAAAGTCACTGTGATTTTCAGCCAGCAGGAAGCCAAGTCTCCAGCATACTTCCCTCATCATTAAACGGACTACACACAGCAGCAGGCAGAGAGCCCAGGAGCTGCCGCAGAGAATTTATTTATACCCATTTGGAATTTCCTGACCAACTAACAGCCTCCTGGCTGCGGGGTCTAATTCCAGCACTCCAGGCGTCAGAGAGACAGCAAAACCTACCAACCAACAGAATCGCCAGCAAGGACCTTAACAGCAACAAATAAAGAGGTGAAGACAGATCTCTCCCAGACCCCTTCCGATTTTTCCAGCACCCTATCCTCATTTTCTTTAGACACTTGAAATGCTGACCTACAAATACCGTTGCAAACCTGCTAATTCTAGGAAGGACTGAGGAAAGCGACAAATGCTTTCTGCTTTCTCCCCTAACTTTATTCCCTCCCCCAAAGCCTCCAGGGTTGAGAAAGGCTCCCTGTTATAATCCGAGCAACAGCTCAGCAGCCTGTCTGCTTCGGGTCGTGATTCAGTCCTACACTGAGCCCAGACTGGGTGAGAGGCGAGGGGTTCCTCTGCTTGCTCTAGTCTTCTTTAATGCAACGTGTGATTTGAAGGCTAAAAACACTTCTGGTTGTAAACCACAGACCCGAGCTTTTATTTATTTATTTCAAATTCTCTGACACATTTTTGTCCAAATTCGATCACATGACTTTCAAGGACGCAGACTCAGGCCCCAAACAAGTGCATTCTGTTTTAGGATGACATCTTTCAGCAGCATGTGGTTTATATGTTTTAAAACATTAAGAATGATATGTTGCTCCAATGGTTTAAATACATCATCTGAAAAAGAAAGGAAGGAAGGAAAAAGAAACAGAAACAGTACTTTAAAACATACTGTCTACTTGGCCTAAGAACACTGGATAAAAGCGACTTTAGAGGAACAAGATTTACTGAGCTCTGTCTATGGGGCAAACAAGCAAAACCCGTTCTAAACAATAAAACAGAGATTAACAAAGATTAGGGAAGACTCTAAATCGCCTGCTTTGTGAAATTCAAAAAGGGTACAGCTACGTGTGTGGAGAGAGGCAAAATTTTATAAGAATCCGCTGAATTAATCTTGTTTGACTGGTTCATTTTAGTGGCTGTACACACGCACCTCAGTCCATTTACCTTCTGATTCCATTCTCCTGGTCCAGGTCTGGTGGACGGATGGTTATCTTTAGGACACACATTGTCCTGTGTGAAGCTACAAAGACTAAACTTTTTTTTTTTTTTAAAGATTTAATCTATTCATGAGAGACACACAGAGAGAGGCAGAGACATAGGCAGAGGGAGAAGCAGGCTCCCTGCAGGGAGCCCGATGTGGAACTCTATCCCAGGACCCCGGGATCACGCTCTGAGTCGAAGGTAGATGCTCAACCACTGAGCCACCCGGGTGCCCCCAAATTTACTTATTTTAAAAAGCATATAGTTTGATGAGTTTTAGTAAATGTATAGTTGTGGCATCCATCCCCACAAACCAGTTTTAGAAAAAGCCCATCATCCTAAAAATCCCCTAATGCTTGTTTTATCATTTGCTTTTCACCAAGAAAGTAAGTTTTTTCCTCTGTACTTATAAGAAAACTCTGGTATTACTCAGTCATGTGATTATATTCCAAACTAGGGATTATTATCCAAAGACTTGTTCTTAAGAACTAAATGGAAGAATGCATCTGAACGTAGTTATTTCTCAATCCTGCAAAAGAGATTACTGTTGAACTTTTATTTCATAAACATTGTGTTCTGGTAAGGACACAGCTTATTCTAGAAAAAGAAAAAAAAGGAATATAGATTCTTCCCCAAACAGCTGAAGGTAATTGTTTTGTATGTGTGCTTCCATTATTAAGGAGAGGTCTAGCAGAGAAAGTCATAGTATACAAATGACTATCTAGCCCTTTACGAAGGATGACAAAAGTCCAGAAGGAAGAAAAATTGAAGATAGGTGCTCTTTCTGCCTGGAAAGCACCAATCACACAGCCTCTCATGGTAGGGAGAAAGACACACCTGCCTGCCTTTGCTCTCTTAATTTACACACAAAAGCAGCATCCAAATGAGAGGTGGGAGGACTGGGTGGGTCCAACTGGGTGCAAAGTATCCGGGAAGGGTGACTCCCAGTGAGAGGGGGGAAATGGGCCAGAGGAAGCCTCCTGGGTCACCTGGCTGGCCGAGTCATCTCCTGGGGGGCGGCTGCAGAGCTCTGAGGCTGCAGGAAGCATACCTGAGCCTGCAGCTCTGGCTCCTGCTTAACAGGATGACTGCAGCAAGACTTGTCTCGGGACGCCTGGGTGGCTCAGCAGTTGAGCACCTGCCTTAGGCCCAGGGCGTTATCCTGGAGTCCTAGGATCAAGTCCCACACCAGGCTCCCCTCAGGGAGCCTGCTTCTCTCTCTGCCTGTGTCTCTGCCTCTCTCTGTCTCATGAATAAATAAATAAAACCTTAAAAAAAAAAAAAAAGACTTGTCCTCTTGGAGGTCCTGACCCCTTGTCTAGAAAGAAAACGGACATGCATGGGATCCCTAGGTGGCGCAGCGGTTTGGCGCCTGCCTTCGGCCTAGGGCACGATCCTGGAGACCCGGGATCGAATCCCACATCGGGCTCCCAGTGCATGGAGCCTGCTTCTCCCTCTGCCTGTGTCTCTGCCTCTCTCTCTCGCTCTCTGTGACTATCATAAAAAAAAAACAAAAAAAAAAACAAAAAAACAAAAAAAAACAAAGAAAACGGACATGCAGTGAGGTAGTGAGGGTGACAGTGAGTTACATTATGGACACCTTAAAATGTACATTTCCCGACCTGGCCTCAATGTACCTTCCTCTCCTAGTGTGGTCCTCTTCTCTGGGTTAGTGAGTGCTAGCACCCCTCCACCCCCCAACAGGGCACCCTGTAGCTGGGCTCTGAGGCTCGGGGCCACCGTTCGCCCCCATCTATCCCGATCACTCCCAGCATGCATGCAGTTCTTCTGGCCCACGCTGTGCTGGGAGCTTCAGACCAATGTGAACTCATCTCCCCATCCTGAGCTAAGTGTGATTACTGGCATTTTACTGAGGATGCTTCTGTGGCCACTGCTGCGTGAAGGCTACCTGGCACTGAAGGGCTGCATCCGAGGTATGCTCTCCCCCCCTTCACCCTTGGAGGGCAGAGAAAAGTGGGGGTGGGGTGGGGGGGAGGAGAATGAATGTGTTTTTGCTTGGATTGTTCCTTCTTTTTCTACTGCATTTCCCCTGATCTTCTCAGACAAAATCCTCCTCCTCTGCACAGACCAGCTAAGTATCAGCTCTGTCCGAAGTTGTCTCTTAGCCTTCCAGCCACCTCTTCCATCCAGGCTCTCAGAACAGCTCCTTCATCTCTCTGTTCCAATTGGTACCCACATCTCACATCCGGACTAACTTAGAGGAGCTTTGTCCTCTTCATCTCAACGAGCACTGTGTGTCCCCCCTCCCCTGCACCTCCCTGCACTGCAGGTGCCCCGGGCCTGGCAGTCAATTCAATTCCTCCCAGAGGAGCCAAACTCTGCGTGTTACTCTTTTCCTTTTAAAGAGATGTACAGGGATGCCTGGGTGGCTCAGTGGTTGAGCATCTGCCTTTGGCTCTGGTGGTGATCCCAGGGTCCTGGGTTCGAGTCCTACATCAGGCTCCCCGCAGGGAGCCTGCTTCTCCCTCTGCCTGTGTCTCTGCCTCTCTCTACGTTTGTGTCTCTCATGAATAAATACATCCTTTTTTTTTTTAAAGACACAGATTGAAATCAGGATGTTCTCACTCCCAGGGAAGGCCTGGGTTATGTTTGCAATATTTTAGCCTCCCACCCTCACTCCCTGGATCTGTAAAGAATCCAAATACTTCATTGTGCTACTTCCCTCCTGGGCCCTCAGGCTGGTGATGGGTGTGACACCAAAGCTGGTGTCTAAGGGAACCCCAGGGAGGGACAGCAGTGTGGGCAGGGCTCCCATCCACATCCCCAGTGGCTCCTTCTCCACCCAACCTCCACCACAGCCCAAAGGGCTGACAGGGCTCCAAGGGGATTACAGGACAGGTCCAGCAAGGGCTTCTAGCTCTTTCTTGTCCCGGTAAGTGTGTACAGTGTTGGGTTTCAGAAGAGGACTCCTCCTTTACACGCCTGGATTGGAAGGATCTGCTTTTTCTAAAATGTAAGGGGAGATTTTCCAAGCAGAGGCCACAGTCAATGAGAGGAGGGTGTGCCCAGCAGGGGTGTGAGGTTCTGGCCAGGGGCGTGAAATGATGATGAGGACATTGTGGGTGACTGGCATATCAGAAAAATCGCCAGGAAGAAATCCTCTGCCTTCGTTATACCTTACTCAACAAGGCGCATTTCCTTGAGCACATTTAAGTCTTAACACCAGAGTCACACCGAATCTCTACACGTCAGCCTTTCTTTACAGCCTGGGGTGCCCCAGGATTATTACTTTCATCAAATTTGGACAAGAGACCACCTCAATATATTTTCACCTGCGTCTTGAAATCGGCATTTAAAAAGCCTGGGACAAAATGGATTGAGGCATGAAATAAGGGGATTAAAACTTCAAATTAGATGACCACAAAGACTATAAATGCTGCAAACAATAAAGGTCTATTTAATATTTATTTGTTTACGGATAATAATTATAATTTATTAATTATAATTTATTTAATAATTATTTACTTAATGAAATAACCGTTTATTTCCTCCCATCTAAGAGGGCACCTAGATCTGTTAAGAGACCTTCCCAGGAGAACTGTGGGAAAGAACGCAGCCAGACCAACCGGCCATACTCCCAACCTTTGAGGCCACCAACTTGGTTTCTCATCCACAGTTCCAACAGCCCGCCAAACCTGACCAGGTAACCAGCCTGGGGCAAAAAGAACTTAGTAGAGCTCCAGCTGCTCCCTCGGGCTTGGTCACTAATGAGAAAGTGGTCATGGGAGCTAGAAAGAACCTTCCAAATGGCCTGTGACAATCATCTTCCCTAGACAACCACATTATGCCTGGTCACCTCTCCCCGGGACCCAAGGCACTTAACAGACAATGACATCTGAAGCCTGCCTCAGAGCATGTGATGGAGAGAAAGCAAATGTGAAGGTGAGGTAAGAGGAGGAAGCCTGGCAGTGAGCGTGTGCCACGGTATGAAAGCCACCTGTTCATCCAGGGGAATAGGCAGGTGTACAGGCTGGGAGAAAGACGCATGGGGAGCAACAACATGAGATGGGCAAATGGCAGGGCTCAGTTCAATGGCTTAGATTCTCAGGCAGGCCCTGTGCCCCTGCCCGGCTCTGGATCGGAGGCCGAGCTTCATGCCATCACAAAGTAGGCGTGCTGCAAATACGTGCTGGCTAAATGTGGAGGCTGCTGACTCTACGCTGAGTACCGAGCAAGCCACAGTGGGCACACCAAGGGGCAGATGATGTGACTCTTGCCTCCTGAGACCTCAAACGCTTACAGATTGGTGAGGTGCGTGACTGTACCTCTGCATTAAAATACACAGCTCTCCAGGAAGAAAGAAGAGGAAGGGGTGAAGTCCCCTTGGGAGTACCTGAGAACTCGTGTTGGGACAGGTGAGAGAGGAAGCAGATCTTGAAGGATAAGAAGGGCTTACAGTAGCAGGTATGGGAAAGACATCCAGGCCGAGAGAGCAGTGCTTGGAGCAAGCCCCTCGGAAGGGAGCAGGATAGGTGGGCTGGGAACCAGCAGTGGGGTTGGTGCAGAAGGCCCCATTTGCTCCAGGACTCTCTGCCCCGAGCTGGTCTCCTGCTGCCTGGAGCCCTGGAGGGCTGGGGAGGCCCACCGTGATTTTTGCAGGCACCAGGGCTGAAGAAACAGAAATAGATCATGAGTTCTGTCCAAATAAGGCCAAAAACAAAAGTCCAGAGTTAAGAGGAGCGAACAGAGATTAAAGTTTGTGAAAGCCAAAAATGTTTGGAGAGACAAAAAAAACAAAACAAAACAAAAAAAAAACCCAGAAGAATACAAAGTTCAATGGTCCTTAATCTTGCCAGCCATCCTTAACCAAAGTCATAATGAAGTGACAGTTAGGAAAAGACAGACCAACTTTCATAGGACCTTGGGGTTGGTCCCTGTCACAAAGAAAAGGGAAACAGTTGCCCTTCTGCTAAATACATTTTTTTAAAGATTTTATTTATTTATTCATGACAGACACACAGAGAGGCAGAGACACAAACAGAGGGAGAAGCAGGCTCCCTGTGGGGAGCCTGATGTGAGACTTGATCCTAGAACCCCGGGATTATGCCCTGAGCCAAAGACAGACGCTCAACCACTGAGCCACCCAGGGCCCCTGCCAAATATATTTCTGTGCTGTCATTTAAAAGTGAGCTCCTGAATGAATGAATGAATGAATGAATGAACTCACTGCACTAAAGTCTTTTTACTGAGTTTTGTATCCTTCTGGTCATTCCAGAATGAATGAATTCCTGATTTCATTCAATCCAGCACTATTTGGAAAGTCTGCTTTTTCATCATCAAAGTGGCCAAAGCACAGAAAACCAAAGAATAACGCCCTGGAGGAAAAGCCCCCACCTTTTGGCCACCCACCTCACCGCCCCTTCTGCCCCAGTTACCTTTCTGGAAGATTTTCTGTCTGGGGATTCTTCATTTAAAATCAGTATCTGTGCTAGTTTCTAGCGCCCCAGTGACACGTGAGCACCCCCTCTCAGAGAATCCACGGCGCCTGTGTGCGTGGGGGACGCCTGAGAGTGTGCAAGGCCGTGTCCTGGAGGGAGCTGGTGGGAGGTAACCAACCCCAGAAGCTTACGAATGTGCTGTGACCGTTTCCCCCTCCTATCTGTCCCCGGGGCGGATCTGGAAGCCTGTGCAAAGCCTGGTATTGATGGAAAAACTTGGTGGCACAGGGCTTTGGTGTTTTGCAATTTTTTTTTCCTGTAAGCTACATTGTTGGAATGGTTGGGCATGCAAACCGTTCCCTCCGCCCCTACCGGCCCGCGGACTTCCAGGTCTCCACCCTGGTGCGCTGTGACAACCGGTGTATCATCGGGCTGACTCACCACTTGCCGGGGCGGAGTCCCTGTCGTGTACATGTGCACAGAGCCGGCAGGTACTACGGCCTCCCTGCCAGCTCCCGGCAACACAGACCAGTCTTTGTCCGCCCAGCTGGAGGGGGACGCGCCAACTGGGCTGCCTCAAAAACACATCTCCCTGGTGTGTCACTGATTTGATTAATGCATCCCAGTCGGTCAATCGGGAAAGCCGGGGAAAAGGAAAGAAATCAGCCACGCTTGGTGGGTATATGGCCTGAGCTGAGGAGGATGCTGGCGGCGGAGGAAGACAGAGGATTCTTTTGGTTTTAGTTAGAAGTAAGAAGTGATGCACTTTTAAATATGGGTGTGAACACACTATGCGTTTGGGCTTAGGAATTGTTAGAAGTCTCGCATCTCTCTCTTTTGTATGTCGAGCCTATGGAGATGTTGCTCTCCTTTTCTTCCAGGAGACTCTTAAATGTGCCCTTGGGCCTGCTTGTCCACTGACACTTAAAATGCCTTCACCTAGTGGACAGCCGTTGCTGTTCGAAAAGGCATTCCGAAAAGTGGGCAGGGATGGGAAAATCTGACAGCCCAAGCTGAATCAATGTTTTCACAAAATTATCTGCAAAGCTGGTGGGATTTATTCACGAAGCCAAATACTGTGAGACTAGGTTCAGAAAACCACAGGGCTGTCTCTTGATTCTACCCAACAGAGATCAAGTCCAAAGTTTGAACAATCCCTCAGAGAGAAAACTTTTTCACTTAAATGAGATCACGAAAAGGGACCTAAAATAAACTCAGCACTTGTTACTATTCATAGCAAATTGCTTCCATAAACCGTCACTCTAAGCGCCACTCTTTTTTAAATAAAGGCTCACAGGGCGAAACTCTACCAACCTCCGACCCAGCCGGGAGCAAAGTCACAGGTCACTCAAATTTGGCCTGTCACAAATAGGACAGAGTAAGAGTATACAGATTTGGGGCAGCCCGGGTGGCTCAGCGGTTTAGCGCTGCCTTCAGCCCAGGGCGTGATCCTGGAGACCCAGGATCAAGTCCCACGTCGGGCTCCCTGCATGGAACCTGCTTCTCCCTCTGCCTGCGTCTCTGCCTCCCTCTCTCTTTTTCTGTATCTCTCATTAATAAATAAATTTTTAAAAATCTAAAAAAAAAAGTATACAGATTTAACTTCGGGATTGAGAGCACATCCCATCAGTCTCCCCATCTATTTATTGGCCCAGTTTTCCATCACGCTTATACTTCTGCTTTTCTATCTGTTGGTTAGAAAGGCTTTCTATTCATATTAGAGAATATTATTTAATCTTTTCCAAGAGCTGTTAAGATTAGAAATCTGGTCACAATTTAAAAACACATCCTAAAATAACTGCATACTTATTTTTAAGTTGTGAGATCACTTGTCCATACAGAACTACCAGCTGAGATGATGGTGAGATACAAATGGGCTGCAGGTTTAAAGCATTTCTTGTCTTCTGGACTCACAATGAACTGCACCCCAAAGCAGAACCAGGCTTAGCCTCTAAAACATGAACACACTTTTCCTAAATCATATGGAAATGAGTAAATTAGTTCCAGCTCATTCCAAAAATATCCAGCAGAGAAGCCAAGAGAGGAAAAACAGGATCTTCCAATTTTTTTTTTTTAACTTCGACTATCTACAAGTGTGTGAATGAATTCTATCAAATCTCATTTCCTGGCTGGCTCTTCTACAAAGTTTTTATTAGAGGAGTCTACTCAATGCAATTTTTTAGGTATGTTGCCAGAGAAGAGCAAGAATTTACAACCTCTGTGAATTTGAGAATTATGCTGATATTTTTCGCAGCAGATCAAATCAAACAGCCTCATGTAGAGAAGGACCCCAAAGCAGAAACTGTGAGCTACAGTCAGTCATTCATTTCCCAAGCCCACACAAACTCTTCTCAGGAACTACATAAAATATATGAACTGGAATTATCTGGGACAGGAAGAAGGCAGACCCTTGGAAAAGAAGCTAACGAGCTATACCATAGATGGGCTCAGCTGGCCCACCCAAGTCCTTCGAGAAAGAGGGGGAATGCATAATCAGAAACAAATGCCAATACTCACGATGAGAAAGAAGTCTGCGAATGAGCAGGGCTCCGAATATTCAAATCGTACAGCTTCAGACTGAGAGCAACAGCTCAAGGTTTTAACATCGTAGGGCATCTCCCTACTGGGTTTTTATTTCGTGTTTTTTTTCTTGTTTGTTGGCACCCACGGAGCATCTGGGCAGAAGTCTCCAAAGGAAGGGTGTATCTCTGCCCAACACCTGGGACTGGCAAGAGTCTGGATTCTACTCTACCTACACCCAAGTAGGCTGGTACTTGCTGCCAGATAAGGCATCTTTCCTCAGCTCAACTGCAGAGTTTAATCGCCTGTCTGAAATTTGAATGATGCTTAACCCATTAGGACTCGCTCACGGTCTGGAGCAACAAAGCTTTAGAAGGCGAAGCTGGCTACTGGTTAAAACGGAAGCCTTAAGAGTGTGTAAACCAAGCAAGCCCCAACGAGGGAGGGACTCTTCAGAATGTCTCTGGGGGCTGGATGAATTCTGGGGTTCTGATTCAATCAGAAAGGCAAGATTCTGAAATCCAGGTGTGTGTAGGTGGTCTTGGCATTTTACCAGCTATGAAACTCAAATGCAACTAATAACTTAAAAAAATAACTGTCTTCTGAAACACCATTGCTATAAGAAAATAATGATTTCATTTGTAAACTTCAGTGTGAAATGAGCCTTTAATAAACAAAAAACTAAGTTTCATTTAAAGTTGAAAGGCATAGTCTAATTGAAATCCGATTATTAAACATACCAAGTAAAAGGATGAAGCTGCATGATGTACTAAATACTGCTATGCTTATCAATTTGTCTCTATGAGATAATTCACTCTAAGAAGAAAATAACTTACCAACATAACCTCTATCAGGGAGGACATTTTACTCACAACTGTTCTACTTTTGGGTTTCATGTAGTTTCCTGAAATACATACTTTCCCCTTGATCTATTTAATAAGGACTTCACAGACACCACACTTTTGATTTTTGACATCAACAGAATGTGCCAAACAAAGGAAAAAGGCTCTCTGTGTTCAATGTCTGGCTTAGCCATTAGCTATCTGGGTGAGCTGGGCAACTTGTGTTTTGTGATCTGAAAGTAGGGACAGGTGAATCATAAGGACCCCCAGTAGCCCTTCCCCCTGTTTTTATGTCAGGAAACTTTGTTGTAGCCTCAGCTCTTCTGATGCACCACTGAACACACCACTTAAAGGGGAATGCAAAACACAGATAGGAACACACATTCAATCCTTTGGCAGACTTTTGCAGGACACCCTGGAAGGTCACGGATGGTACTCACAAATTAAAGCAGCCTCGGCTTCTCATCAGCTCCCCTTCTGCCTCTCGAGTAAGGCTAATGGAGACAATAGGCCTAAGACTCACCAGCACAGATACACCACCTCTGCCAGGCTGAGATTTTCTTTACAGATGGTCTCAGAAAACCCCGGGGCGGTTCCAGCCAGACCAGTCAGGGCAAACTGGTCTTGCACTTGACAAACAGCAGGCAATTCCTGCTGTTGGCTTCTCGGCTGGCCGTGGGCTCAGAGTTCTGTTTGAGAAATGCTGCTGCCCAGGAAAAATATTTACACAACCGAGTGGGCTGCACAGCATGGCAGTGTTTTCTACTTGCTCGGCCAGGAGTCTGTGGCTCTGTCTGACCAGGTCTTATCAGCGGCCTTTGTACCTCATTTAAGATCAGCATGGAGACAGAACCTGGAGCCAAATAACTGACCAGAGTAACGATAAGACTTTGTGAGATGTATTATATGAATTTAAAATGACAACCAAATTTTTAACACAGTTCAATAAGTACCCTAAGTAAGAAAATATATAGCTATCTGGAAAAGATATTATAATTATATAACATATAAAAATAAAAATATAAATACAATATGTAATATATAATATATATGCTTAAATCTGTATTATATACTATATATTATATATATAACATATATAGATGCACTTGAAAAAAAATATATATAGGCTGTGAAAGCAAAAATAGAAAGAGGGGGAAAAAAACATGATAAACTACCAAGGGCAAATATTAGCAAAAATAAGGCTGGTGATAGTAGGCATAAAAGGTTACTCCTTAATACTGATTTATTTATTCAACTGTAATACAATTCTTACCTCAAAGTCACAGTATCTGACAGGGCCTGGCACAGGGGTGCATAAACAGGTGCTTTTCAGACCAAGAACTCAGGACAGAGGTAGAACAAGAGGGGCGGCAACTCCCCTGACATCTGACCAGCCTTACATCATAAGAAGTGTTTTTCTGGCTATTGTTTTATTTTTCCCTCACAACACTCCTGTGAAGAAGGTGGGGTAGGTATTTTATCTTCATCTGACAAATAAACCACTTGTTATTTAGCTTCTAAAGGATCCGAAGCTCTAATTAACATTTCACAACATTAATTAGTGTTTACAGAGGTAAACAGTGCATCGCGATTCAGAAACGCGATTTGCAACGCGATTCAGAAACCCAAGAGGCAGCAGACCATCCCCCTCCCCGAAGCAGAAATACAGCTATTTTCTTCACCAATTACACCCATGTAGTTCCTAGGAAGCCACAGAAAGGGGATCATCTGTAATGCTTGTACCTCATCACATTAACAAATGACAGTAGGGGACTCTTTGTCAAACCCTAGTAAAGTGTGTGCAATTCATGAAAACAAAACTGGACCAGTCACCTGGAGTGGGATGGAGATCTTGTGGAAGATAGGCAACACAAAGACAAATGATTGACAGTGACCGTGTGGACAGTGAGGAGGAAGAGGAACAGGGGACAGGTGCCCAGGTGAGGCTCCCACGTGCAGTGAATAAGAAGAGAGGACACCCAGCTAAACTTGAATTTCGAATACCCAGTGTGTACTTTTTTAGTATAAATCCGTCCTCTATTTAATCCGGATGCTCTGTCCACAGAAACCCTCCGATTCTACTACAATGCAAGGTCCTCAAAGGTGGGAGTTTTTGCTTGTTTGTTCACTGCTGGATCCCCAGCACCCAGAACCGTGCCTGGTGCCCTGGAGGCATTCCATAGTACCGGCCATGAACTAGGGAAGTGTATTTCTTTTCTTTCTTTTTTTTTCTTTTTTAAAGATTATATCCATTTATTCATGAGAGACACAGAGAGAGAGGCAGAGACACAGGCAGAGGGAGAAGCAGGCTCCCTGTGGGGAGCCCGATGCGGGACTCGATCCCAGGACCCCAGGATCATGCCCTGAGCCAAAGGCAGATGCTCAACTGCTGAGCCACCCAGGTGTCCCATATTTTAAAATTTTCTAAAATGACCATCACATATATGTATATATACACATGCATATGTGTGTGTGTGTGTGTGTGTGTGTGTGTGTATGTGTATAAGTGTGTATGTATAACTAAAGTAATTGTGTATGGCTAAGCCTCTCATCAGATTGCTTATGGAGGTCATGGTGACTAGAATAAATACTACTGTCCCTTGCCTGGTCCAGACACCTGTCTGCAGGAACCATTCATCCCCTGACACCCCAGCACTCACTAATCAGAGAGCATCCCCTTGCTTCCAAACTCAGTGCCCAGACCTGTTAGGCAGGGGGAAAGGTTATAGCTCGGTCATCAGACTTTAAGAACAAAGGGGACACTCTAGGACAAGTGGAGTTGAAAAGGAGCTGAGGGCAAATGAGGTAGGTATCTAAACCCTTGAAGACAGGAATGTGCCAGAGAGGCCAGAGGGTCAAGGTCTGAGGGCCCCAACAGTTCCAGGCCCCCCTTTCTCTGAATGTGTGAATTCAAGTGAGGGCAGGAGTGGGATGGCAGAGCATCCATCACAGAGGACTGAAACTCACCCACAACACTCAAGAAAGTTCACAATGCTTCAATTTCCTCCCTTATCAAATACTTCACTAGAGAACCAAGGAATAATCCTGACTTGACTTATTTAGGTAAGTGACTGAGTTTCTCTGCCATCACCTAGGGATGGTGGTGGTGGTAACCATATAATCTCCTAGGATTACCGTAAGGATTAAGCAGGATAATGCAGGCAAGGCATCTAGGCCACCATGGTACACAGTAAGTGTGCATTAAATGTTAGCTTTTGTCATTCATATTTTCTTAGTGACAGCTGTCCTGAGCACAATCTATAAAAGTCCCGAGAAGCTGGGCAGTAGAAAGGGCAAGTGAAAGAATAAATAGAGAAAGATCAGTTGTCCCAGAATGCACCACCAAGTATGGTTGGGTTTGGTCTGGGGCAAGCTACAGTGTTCTCACCAGAGGGGATGCTTGCAGCTGGGATTGCTGCAACAGAAAGTCACAGACAGGTTGGGTATGCACCCTTCAGAGGGCTCCTGCTGCTCCTGTCTTTACCAGAGCTTTCCAGCTTACAGGGCACTTGTAAGTCCATTTCTGGCCCTCATGTGGTCCTAACCCTCCAGGTAGATGTATTTACTGACGTTTTACAGGTGGAGAAATAGTCCTGCCCCATATTTCATGGTCAGTGCTGCAGATGGGCCTCTCATTCAGGGCAGAATGTGCTCAGACCAGGAGAGCCAGGACTGGGTTCAGCCACCACACAAGAGCTCCCACACACACAATCACTGCTCTCACACATTCTGCTCTTTGACAGGTTACCCAAGACTGGAATGTACACCTGGCCTGCTATTTTGGACAGGTGGTGGTCTCCCGCCATATACCATCTCTTGAGAGGCTTTTCTCTGCTTTTGTTCTATAAATTTCTCCCAAATCTTGTATAAGCAATGTTGGAGGAGATATGAAAACTACACAGGTCTCTCATGTAACCAGAGTAGAACTAAGAACAAAGTCTTTATGATTCACGATATGGCTTGTTGCATATTCTTCTCCGGGAAAGTGACTTCAAATACTATGCTCTTCCCTAGCCCCTCTTTCTCTTTGTGTGGCAACATGATACAAAAGCTGCCCGGGAGTGGATACTAGGAACTGGCTTGAAGCATCCGGACTCATTTCCCCTCTCGTTGCTCAATCTCTCATCAAGAAGGAAGAGAGGAGTACACATTACACTTGGATCAGCATTCAGGATCTTACATTTATCTTTCAACACTTCAATAGAACTGACTGGGGTAATAATTTACCTAACTGATTCCTGTACATAAAGACTCTAAAGATAAAAGCAAATTATCCAAGAGATTTAAAAACAAGAAGAAAGCACAAACCCAGCTTCAATGGATAGAAAATCTTTGAAAGCCTAGTTATCTAGGCAACTCGCTCATGTATACCCATTATTCAAAAAAGAAATTAAAAATCAGGTTGAGCAAAGGCATACACTTGCTCTTTTACACACACACACACACACACACACACACACACCACAGACCACAGAGTTACCTGAGGCACAGCCGTTAACCTTTGTGATGTGTGCCATGCTGGCTGCAATCCAATGACAGGTCCAGAAAGAAGTAAGGAGTCATGCAAATTTTATGCATCAAGTTCCCAAACGCATTCAACCTGAAACAATAAAGAGAGCCCCATCAAAGCGGATCATTTAAAAGTATGTACAACACTAAATCTTAGACGTGTGTTTATAAAGATGGCTGCCAATGGAGAGAGCGGATCTGAGGTGGGGGGGAAGAGGCAGCCCATGAATGGTGGTGGTGGCTGCCCAGCCCTGCCACCCGGTGCTGAGAGGATCGCACACCCATAGATGTGCCTGGGGACGGGCACCCAGGGCAGGTCTACAGACCCGACACTCTCAAGGGAGACAAAATTGGTTCTCAAAAAACATGACATTTTTAGGAAGGTGGCCTTTAAACACCAATGGCCTCCTAGTGGGTTATGGCTCCATAGCCCCTCACAAACCATCGTTTCCAAATGTTGGCTTAACAATTTCATTCACTAACTGCACTTTCAGAGTAGTTGCTATTGTACCAAGCGTTCACATTTTTAAAGGATTAGTTCATGGGAACCCTTGGAGGTATTTCAGTCTTGCAAAATATAAATCTGATCTGGTCACTCTCCTCTTAAAAAAAGTCTTCCCTGTCTCCCACTGTCCAAGCAGATAACCTTCAGGTGACATAGCATGGCACACGGTTTGGAAACACAGGGTTCATGTTGGGCACCGTATTTCTTACTTTATACGGATCTTTTATTTAAAAGTTAATCGAGGGACACCTGGGTCGCTCAGTCGGTTAACCATTCGGCTCTTGATTTCGGCTCAGGTCATGAATCTTAGGGTCGTGGGATCAAGCCCTATATGGAGCCCTGTGCTGGGCGTGGAGCCTCTTTAAGATTCTCTCTCCTTCTCCCCTCTCTAAGAAAATAAAAAAAATAAAAGTTAACTGAGATCACTGCCATAAGATGTATTACAATCACGGAATTGAAAATAAAAAAGAAATGGGAACAAGAAACGAACTCTGCTCCAACCCTGATTTTTCGAAATGCCTTTTGGAAAATGCTGGCAAAGAAAGCAAACAATGGTGCAGATAGAAGTATTCCATTTCTGCTATGCCCAGATCCTAACTCTAGACCCATGAAACCCAAAGAAATTGATCTAATGAATTCCACGTTGAGATTTCAAGCAACAGTTCAGAATCCCCAAACGACCTGCCAACAACAGGAGGAATGCTAACATAACAACACATCCATATACAATGGGTTCTAATGCAGCCACTGAAATCATTTAAGAGCTTTGAATAATGTAGTAAACTACTCAGGATGCCTGGTGGCTCAGCGGTTGAGCGTCTGCCTTCGGCTCAGGGTGTGATCCCAGAGTACTGGGATCGAGTCCCACATCGGACTCCCTGCATGGAGCCTGCTTCTCCCTCTGCCTGTGTCTCCGTCTCCCTTTCTATGTCTCTCATGAATAAATAAATAAAATCCTTAAAAAAATGTAAAATACTCAAAGGACAGTGATAAATATTGCATTCTGTCATAAACCCAATATTGTTAAAAATGTGAAGGTATGTATTTACATTATTTACACATTGATTTAAAACCATTAGAAGTATACCAAATTGTTTGTTATGGTTGCTCCTGGGTGATGATGCCATTAGGGATGAGTTTAGCTCCTCTATTACTTTTGTATTACTTTTGTAACAGTAACTTAAAAAAAATTTAGAGACTTCTTGTCTTGGGTTTTATTTGCTTTAAAATGGACAGGAGAAAGAAAAGAGTATTTTCGAAATGCTACACGAAAGGGAAACTACCAGGCCACAGTCATGCAGATGGTAAGAGGTGAGAAATACTAGTCAATCAGAGGAAGAGATGGCTGATCCCTGTGGTCACACAGGCTGAGCATGTCTTGCTGTAGAGCCAGTGAATTTTTCTTCGCTGCCCGAATGGGTTTGCACTGGAACTCACAGCTAACACACTGTTCCCTGGCTCGGTGGCGTCTCCAGCTCTGGTGACAACCACCAAGCCCACCCGCAGGGACCTGATTCTCGGCCTCCCACATCAGGCCTCAGGGCTCCCTGCTGGTCCCAATTTTTGGCCTGGCAGCACACCAGGAGGACAGGACGGCTTGCTTCTTTCCATGTGGCAATCACATGACATTCTGTCGGAAACAGGCACCGGCTCAGGTCCAGGGCACTGAGTTTGGGAAGCAGTCACCCCTGTGCAGGCAAACCTCGCTCAATCAAATGGTGGGTTTTAGGGATTAAATTAAAAATATATATATATATATATAGGGACTGGGAGGGCAGAAGGAGGAGGAGAGGTAGCAGGGGGATGAGGGGGCAGAGAAGAGAAGCCCAGCTTCTGAAATTCTTCAACTAATTACACTTTTAAAAGCCAACAAAAACAAGACCTAAGCAAAAACCTTGATTCCTGACTCCCTTCTAGACCTATGTGCTCGTGCTCTTGCTTCATAATGGCTTGTAAATACCTCCACTTAAACTCTTGAGGGCAAACGGAAGGCAAGAAGAAACAGGCTGTGTGTGTTATGGGTGCGTGAAGTAGGTGTCAAGGTATTCGGATGGAGATGTGCCCAGAATCTTGGGAGTCAAGCTTCATTACACTTCGGTCCAACGTTCCTCTCCTGTTGGTGAACCTCCTTCACCTGGCAGAGGATTTTTATGCCAGATCCAAACTGGCTCTCCCACCCTCCCTCCAACTGAACAATAACCTTCAAATGAGGAGGAAGCCCCAAATGAGGAACTACAAACATGCCACTGGTATGATAACATGACACGGCTGTCGCTGGGCGTGGATCCTGGTGGCGTCTGCACAAAAACAATGGCTTTATACTGTGTATTGATTTTTCCCAGTTATTGCTCATGCCTGACAAGTGGCCTTAAACCATGAGGACTTAGTCTTCCTAATGATATGCAGATACTTATGTCAGGGCATTATATAAACCAGAAAAGGTTTGGCCATGATCCATTCTCTGTTACAGATCAATAAACTGCTTCTTTTCTTCGCCAGAGAAGACTGCAAACAGTAAATCTTCAGTGGTACAATGGTGGCTTAGTTCTGCTCACTAAGAAAAAGCACTTCTTTGAAAGGCTTTGGGAAAATACATCAATACAGAAACTAAAGAATTTGTCTTCTCTGTTTATTTCAAGAGACTAATCTGGAGAACATTTTAGTAGTTCCCTAGTATAGTGCAGAGAATAATACAGACACTGCATGAATTTGCCCCATAAATACTTTACATCACGAGCTTACTATGGAACAAATGTGAAGAGCAGCTTGCTAAGTCTTATTCAAAGGATGCAGTTATGAAAACAAACAGATGAAACTGAGATCTGATATATAATCTAGGCTGGCACTGCCAACCACCCAAATGTCACTGCCTTGGGTAGAGTCCAGATAATGATGACGGGGACACCGCGGACGACCATGCAGATGACAGCTGGCATTTATCGAGCTCTTACTACTATCAGCTATTGAGATAGAAACAGCATCTACTCTATGGTGCACCATTATTTTAAGGATCGCCGACTGAGAAAGATGTTCATTAAATGGCCAGAAAAATGCTCCTCAAACACTAATTATTGTAAGACATAGCCTCATATTAGAAGTGCTCAAAATGTGAGAAATGTGCATCTTAGAATTTGCGAAATGATGGGACATTCAAGGCGCTTTGAAAAGCACCTAACAGTTATCACCTCATTCAAACCTCACAACAACCCCATGAAGTATAAAAATTAGCTCTCCTCATTTTACAAAAAGGAAACCGTGGCCTGGGGAGGTTAGAAGACACCTGGCTCAGAGAACTAGTAAGCGAGAGCGCCGAGTCCAGAGGTAAACCATCCAGCACCGGTGGTCATGGGCACTACTGCTTTAACAAGTATGAATTTACGTCCATAAATAAGAGGAGCCCCTCAAGGAGGTCACCTGAGGGATGTATCTGCTTATGGCAAGGATGCTTTGCTCAAATTCCTTTTAGACAGAAAGTTGTTTCAGAACGTTCTGGAGTATTGTTTTGGGAGCATCTTCCATCTTATTCCCTGAGATTATGTGTTTAAGAGTCTGAGGAGGGACTCCTGTGACACCCAGGAAATGTCTCAGGACATGCCTGCCACACTCTGGAGTGTGGAGACTCCACAGGACACCAGCCAGCCTGGCTACCCACCTCGTTCCTTAGACTTTGCTCTGGATGTCATCTGGTTCCTTCAAAAAATTAAGTACCTTTTCAACCAAACAACATTCTCCACCCTGGAGGATAGGTGGGAGGCTCCCAGTGGGATCATAGGAATTTCAAAAATGGATAGAAGCTGGGCAGTGAAATTGGAATACGAACCCTGCTGCTCCAAGGACAACTGGGAAAGGTGAAACAACTGTTTTGACGGGCAAGGTCTGGGATGTCTTTTGCAACATGTCATAGGAATTTTTCTTTCTTTTGCTTCACAAAAATAACAACATCAACAGTTGTACCTAAAATCTGGAAAAGACAGAATCTGAAAAAATAATCACTCATTATCTCCTTGGGCCAATGTGGCCACCATGACCACCTGAGCTGATTTCTGACTCTGTATATTTTTATCATCTTACCATGTTTTAAAGACCTATAACTCCTAGGATTCATGTCAGCCGCATTTTTTTTCTACTTGGAGACGTAAACTAAACACTGTATCATCCCCACAAGTTCGCACACTAGTGCTGGAAGCAGACAGGCACAGAATCAAAGGAGAAAGCCCTAGAAGAGCAGTGTACACACAGTTAACTATTCCACAGCTTGGAACTACTACTTTGCCCCCAAAGGCTGCGAGTGGCCAAAAAAAGGTAACTATTAGAGACCACTTGGCCTCAGTCTCAAAGAATCAATGAGTGTTTTCCAGGGGGAGAAAGAGGGAAGGGCATTCTAGACAGAAGGAACAAAGTCAAAATCTTGACATGCAAAGTCAAGAGCTACATGATGAGGCACCCAGATGGCTCTGTCGTTAAAGCATGTGACTCTTGATCTCAGGGTTGTGAGTTTGAGCCTCACATTGGGTGTAGAGACTGCTTAAATAAAAATATTAAAAAAAAGGGGAGGAGGGCGCCTGGGTGGTTCAGTCAGTTAAGCACTCAACTCTTCATTTCGGCTCGGGTCGTGGGATCGAGCCTCGCACTGGGCTCTGTGCTCAGCAGGGGAATCTGCTTGAGGGTTCTCTTACTTCTTCTGCCCCTTCTACTTTCTCTCTCTAAAATAAACACATAAATCTAAAAAGAAAAAAGAGAAAGAAAAAAGAAAAGAAAGGAGAAAAAGAAAAAGAAAGTGTGTGCTAAGTAGAGCTGTGGCTAGAGCACGGTCTGCTTACATGGGGGGCTTTGCTGTAAATGAAGTGAATTGCCTAAGAAAAAGAGGACCAAGGCCTGAATCCTAAAGAGAAGAGTCTACACAAGCCAGAGTGGAAACACACACACACACACACACACACACACACACACAAATACCTTTACCCTAATGAAACGTGCAAAGCTCATTTATTTCTTCAAATAAGTCTGTCTTTCAAACACTCATCCAAAAACCTGTCTAATTTATTATACACAATCTATTGTTGCCCAGATATTTCTGTCCAGAGTTTAATTAAACGTACTTAATTAAAAGTATGTTTGAGTGCAAACTTTGGCCACAGTTCATCATCAGATTATCTTCTGGTGATTTCTAACACCGGCTCTTACCACAGAAACTATGGTGGCAGTAATGTTAACCAGCTCTTGGTTATTTTCCAACCAAATTACCTAATTATGACCCAAACCCATTTACCTTTCTCAAATACAGCAGATAATTTTCTTGGTATGGGTGGCGTAGAGGGGAAAGGAGATCTTAATTATCCATCACGATCTAAGTTGGAATCCTGGACACTAGTTTCATTTATAATATAGGAAAATGATGGGTTTTGCCCATTAGAAAAACTATTTTTGCCATGTTTGCTCAGTTATGTTTACAACTTATTTCTTGGGGTAACATGTAAGAGGCTAGAAGAAGTTTTTCTATCACAGAAACGAGTTAAAATGAAGACACTAAAGAGAAAATATGGGAGAAACAACAGTAAATGAATTCATTTATTCATTTATTTGTTTTTTTAAAAAAGATTTATTTATTCATGAGAGACACAGAGAGAGAGACAGACAGAGAGAGAGAGAGACAGAGAAACAGGCAGAGGGAGAAGCAGGCTCCATGCAGGAAACCTGATGCAGGACTCGATCCTGGGACCCCGAGATCACGCCCTAGCCAAAGGCAGATGCTCAACCTCTGAGCCACCCAAGTGCCTCTCATTTATTCATTTAACAAGGAAGCCCGCAATGTGCCAGGCACAGAGGATGGACCTACAAGCAAAGGAGATGCCCACGTCCCCACATGCCTCCAAATCATCTAACTAGAGATCTGTGCTTTAGGTTGAGAGATAATTGAGGTCTCACAGTATGCGTAACAGATTAGCTCTACTATAAGCCAATTCCTTGCTCCTTTTTCCTGCCTTATGAAACTCAAACTAGGCTCTTAGAAAAACAGCCATATTCTAAGTGGTCTAAAGTATGAAGACTGCCTCTCCTACCTCTACTCCATTCTCAATGATAGAATGCCTGTGCTGTTTCAGGAATTGAAAACTTTGTTGTTTCCCCAATGGGGGCACAGACCTAAGATGTTGCATCGCAAAACATTCCCATGTTAAGATCTGCCTCCTTGTGTTCCTAAGTGGGCACAGCCTTGCCTAGCCCTCCCATAGACCCTCCTGGGCCATCCACGACCACTCTAGATTGTGGAAGTGCATCGGGATCTTTCTGAGAGTATGCATAAGGACAATGCTCCTAACCAACAGGTTAAAGCCACTTCAGAGCCGCAAACACTTTCAGAGCCTGGCACTGGCGCTGTACCAGCAGGTTTGCTGGAACTCACACTGCTTCCTGAACACTTAAAGGAAAGGCTGTTGGTAAATTTTCTTTCCAGGAAATTCTCAGTGAAGAGAGTTTATCAGAACATACCAACCTAGGCTGAAAAGTAGTTGTTTTCCTCTGCGGAAAAAATGAAAGGGGAGATAAATGAAAATTAGAATTATTGAAGTTTTTTTTTTTTTTAAAGCTTATCACCTTTATGCTTTTTGTTGACCTCAGAGGAAAATACTCTTATGATTCAGTAGAGGCACACAAAATAGTACGTCCTGATTTGCTCTGGTTCATTTCTAAAGGGTTGAGGGAGAAGAGACCACAGCAGAAACCTAACTCATTTACAAGTAGGTCCTCGTTAGTGAAGTCTTGCTCTTAGCAAGCAACCCTACTGCCAGTAGCTTACGAGCTAAAATGTCAGTGCTTTTGCCTATTCAAATATTAAAGAACCCAAATGTAACAGCCATGGCTGTAAGAGAATTAGTTTATTGTAGCCTGAAAGGCTTTTGTTCATTTCCTATTTTAATTATTTAAAATGTGAAGTTCTCATTTATTTACTGCTGTAGCAGACATTTTCCCTCTAATTCCTCTGGGATTGGGTTCTTATAGGATACTCTCTGTGATTATTATTCAATGGCAAGTTCAAGGGTACTTGGGACTGTCACTAAGGAAAAAAAAGGATCATAACACATCCTCAGGTTCTTAACCTTCAAGCAGAGGTTCTCAAAATGTGGTTCCCTGACAGCAGCATTATCACTGATCTTCTGGGAACTTAGAAATCCAAGATCTCAGGCCATCCCAGACCTACTGAATCATGAAATCTAGTAAGATTCTGTATCTTAACCAGCCCTGAGGTGACTCTGATACAGGCCAAAGGTTCTTAAAACCACTGCCTTAAAAGATGGGTTAAATGAGAAAAAACTAAGTCCTAAGGCTTGAAGAGCCAGGAACATCAACTAATTTTAAGAAAATGATACCCAGTGATTTGCACAATGTTCCCCAAAGGGTTGACTTTTTTTTACAATTTATTTACTCAAAACATATTGGTTGGGCACTCAGCATGTAACAGGCACACTGTTAGAACTTGAGTGGTAAACACGAGAGACTCAGTTTCTGCCCTCTTGGGCTTAGAGGCAGGAATTTCACACATATGACTCACACACAACGGCCAATTATTAACACATTGTGCTAAATGCCACAAAGGAGGAAGAAAAATAGATGTTGAGTGAAAATAACAAAGGTCAAACTTCTTAGGGTTGATGAGAATATGGAGATGTCTGGGAATGGGTGGTCCTTATGAGCATCTCTAGGGAAATGACACTGAAGGTGAGACCTGAGGGACATCAGACTCGAGGCAGGTGTGAACTGGGGGCGTGTGGGGAACAAGGCTGGAGTCCAGAAACAACCCGACACATAGATGCTCCCATAAAGTCTCCACAGAGGCATATAGAACCACCCAACAAGGGAAGGAAAATCTTTTCAAAGAGCCGTGCTACAGCAGATGGCCATGCATAGGCAATATAACAAACCTTGACCTTAATCTTTCACACCTTATACAAAAATCAATTAGAAAGGACTCATAGCCTTGAATATAAAACAAACAAAAACCCTATAACTTTTAGAAGGATAACGCTGAAGATCTTCAAGACTTAGCTAGGGCTTGAAGAAAAGTTTAGAGAGGAGAGATCCATAAAAGTGAAAATTGATGAAGTGATCTTCCTTAAAATTAAAATCCTTTTTTCCTATAGAAGCATGTCCAAAGGCACTGGCGCAGGAAAACCACTCTATGTGTTTGAGCAACTGAGTTTATATAAGAGAGCGGAAGATAGGGCAGCCCGGGTGGCTCAGTGGTTTAGTGCCCCCTTCAGCCCAGGTTGTGATCCTAGAGACTTGGGATCGAGTCCTACATCAGGCTCCCTACATGGAGCCTGCTTCTCCCTCTGCCTGTGTCTCTGCCTCTCTCTCTTGCTCTGTTTCTCATGCATAAATACATAAAATCTTTAAAAAAATAAAAAGAGCAAAAGAGCAGAGAGGGGAGTACAGGCTAAATCAGGACGTCTGCTGGGCTTTGCTGGACATGGGAAGGAGATGGGGGTTTATTCTGAGTGCAAAGTCACTGAGCATTTTAACACCAACAAGTAACACAAAATCAATGATCTTACTTTTAAGTATTTTGATTAGGGGAGTCCTGGGCAGCTCAGTTAGCTGAGTGTCTGACTTTTGGATTCAGTTGGGGTGGAGGTCTCAGGGTCCTGAGATCAATCCCTGTGTGGAGCTCTGTGATTGGCATGGGGCTGTGGAATGTGCTTGAGATTCTTTCCCTGTCCACCTCCCTCACCCACCCTCCATGCTCACACTCTCCCTAAAATAAATAAATAAAATCTTTTTTTTTTAAGAAAAAAAAAAAAAAAGGCTCACAGAGAGAGGCAGAGACCTAGGCAGAGGGAAAAGTAGGCTCCCTGTGGGGACCCCGATGTGGGACTCGATCCCAGGATCCCGGGATCACCATCTGAGCTGAAGGCAGGTGCTCAATCACTAAGCCACCCAGGCATCCCAATCTTTTTTTTTTTTTTTTTAAAGGTTCTAAAAATGGTTACAGGAAAATCTGGAACCAAAAACTGAATCCAAAGACTTACAGAGGAAGACCCTGCTTTCTGTGGTGCCCCAGCCACCCTCAAATTCAAATTGCCCTTAATACGTCATGCATACTGCTCCAAGAAAGCTTGACTGTCGCTTTCGTTCACTGAAACCAATCTAACTTAAGCTTTTCCCTTTTTAATAGAGAAGACTCAAAACCTTCTCTGCCTTTTTTATTATTTTTTTATTTTTTATTTTTTTGTCTCACGCTTTCCTGCTGGAACAAGCACACTGCTTTCATGACTGCAAAAGTGCTGCCCATGTTCGTCGACCCATGTTAGGTGCGTAAACGCCAGGGCGCAGGCTGGGGGTGCTGGCATCTGTCATGGAGATGACTGCAAACACTGGGTTCCTGCCAGCGTCTCATTCCACCGAGGCATGCTTGGGATAACAGCAATAGAGGGACAGCCTAACCAATGACAGGCCACGCCCAGGAGGGAAAGTCTTGTCCCCTGGTCAGTACAGGAAGGGAAGACCCCTGGGGTCATTCCCACCAATTCCAAGTGGTCAGAGGCCACAGACACATCCTCTGAGGGCCAATTCAAATACCATCAATCACTCAACACTTTAGCCATGTTCAGTTGGGCAATGCAACAGGCCTGGGGAAGGCGACTCTGCAGCTGGGGACTCACCCTGAGATCCTGCCTCTTTCTTGTCCCACCTCTCCATTCCTTCTTCTGAAAGGCTCTGACAGCAACGTCTCAACTCTACTACACTTGGAAAAGTACCAGAGGATGGAACCTCCCAGAGAGGAGGCTTCACTCCTAACCCAGAACAAAAAGGTTGGGCTCAAGCCAGAGACACAGGCTGAAGCCATGTCCCCAGAAGGCTGGCTCCCAGAGGGTGTGATATAACAGTGGGACAGAGCCAAATGCCATCTGCTCCTGACCTGGGGGCCTTGGAGCTTTACTGAACATCTAGCCTCCTGGGTGTTAACACCTAGTGGGCGGGGGCTGAGGTGGTGAAGAAACAAGACCGGATCCCAAAGATCCTTCTCAGAAAGACCGGGAACACTGAGATCTAGATCTGGGGGGCGGGGGGGGGGGGTGGAAAGAAAGGTCTGTGAGCATATGTGTAGCATACCAAAGCAAAATTAACTCAGAAACATTTGTGTGGAACTACAGAAAGGGGATAGGGAGAAGCCAAAACAAAAATTTCTAGCCATCAAGGGAAGGTAAACATTCATTCACGGCAAAATATCTATTATTTCTAAATTTAACATGTCTAGCATCTCAAGGACATTGTTTTAATTTGTTCTACACTATTTTAAAAACATATATATATATAGAGAGAGAGAGAGAAAGAGAGAGAGAGAGAGAGAGAGAGGGAGAGAGAGAGTGCATGCGCATGAGCTCTCTCTATATAAAAATAGAGAGGGAGAAGGGTGGAGGGCAGAGGGAGAGAGAGAATCTTAAGCAGGCTCCACACCCAGTGTAGAGCTTCACAACCCTGAGATCATGACCTGAACCAAAATCAAGAGTCATCCGACTGAGCCACCCAGGTGTCCCAAAAATATAATTTTTTGAATATAAAAATGATGTGTTGATAGGCAGTTTCATGTGTTTGTTAACAGCTTCTAAGCTTCATGCTATTCCAAGTGTAGTGCCTCCTCCCACCCCCTACATCCCCCAAACCCCCCACTGCATGCCCAATAGCAGCGGCATCTACCTAACTCGTTGCCTTGTGGAAAAAAGCAGAATCATGGACCCCAGGACAGACCTGCTGATTCAGAACCTACAGCCTGACAAGACGCCCAGGTGATTCGCACACACCTGAAGTGTGACTCCTCCTGGGTTAGCCCTACTTTCCCTAACAGGCTTTACACGTCTCCTAATGGGCTTATCTTATATCCTGAGAGAGCCAGAGCAGTAGTTCATGACCTTGACAGATGAGGGGAGTTACTGTCCAGGCCCCAGCACAGACCAGTGAAGCTGGTGGAACTAGCTTGCCAGGTGGGACCCTGGCATCAGGAAGCTCCCCAGGGAGATTCCAATGTGCTACATTTGAGAGTCACTGGTTCCAGAAGTTCTCAATATGTGGTCCCTGGACCAGCTGCATCACCATCACCAGGGGACCCAACAGAAATGCACATTTCTTTCCTTCCTTCCCTCTCCCTACTTTTGATATCTCTCTCTCTCTCTCTCTTTCTCTCTCTCTCTCTCTCTCTCTCACATACACACAAACTGTGACCATGCTTAAAGAAAGGGAGCCCATTAAAAACTCAGGAAATTCTCAGAAGGCAGGCATCCTGGTATCACTCTTGCACAATATACTTGGTACCTGGAATAAAAACGTTTGTAAGGATGGCCCAAAATCCACTTAGAAATTGAGGATGAAGCGATGCCTGGGTGGCTTGGCGTTTGAGCATCTGGCTTTGGCTCAGGGCGTGATCCTGGGGTCCTGGGATCGAGTTCCGCATCGGGCTCCCCACAGGGAGCCTCCTTCTCCCTCTGCCTGTGTCTCTGCCTGTCTCTCATGAATAAATAAATAATATCTTAAAAAAACAATTGAGGATGAAGCCAGGAAGGTACATTTGTAAAAACTGACGGAGTCATTGGCTCGAAGCATACAGTGGATGAGGAGGCCGTGGCCTGGAGGTGTCAGCCACGTCTACTGTTCCATGGGGCTCTGCACCGCTGGTCCGATAGCAACAGTGTTTCCCCAAATCTGCGAGTACAGCATCCGGTGACTCTCCCTGGAGATTCTGGTTCCCTGAGTCTGGCATGGTGTTGAAGTTCGTTATCACAGAAGAATGGAGAACATGGTACTTTATAGGACTCTTAATCCTCATGTCACTGTTCCTCGAAGGGTGGCCCTGGACCAGTTTGTCACCTGGGGATTTATCAGGAAGGCAGGTTCTGGGGCTCCACCCCGGGCTTCCAGATCAGAAACTTCAGGTGGGCCTGTGGTTGGGGTGTTAACAAGTCTGGCAGAGATTCCAAAACCATGGTATTGGGCCATTTTCAAACCTCTTCCATCTTTTAAGTGGAAATGACCTCCTGTTATCCAAACACCTAGTTTTTGGTGAGAAGCACAGAGAAACACCAGCCTCATCGTGGTGGGGGCCTTGGCTTGTGTCTTCCTTTTATGGAGCAATGGTCTTCCAAAGAATGGGTCGGTTGAAGGAACATGCTGAAGACACTCTACCGTGCAATCATGAATTATTCGTGTGGGTAGGAGCAGAGTGGAGTCTGAGCACACTGCCAAAACAAAAGCAGTTGTGCCAGTGTGGCAGGGTTTTTAAAATATCATGAAATTAAAAAATAATAATAATAAAAATATCATGAAATTTATGGGACGCCTGGGTGGCTCAGTGCTTGAGCATCTGCCTTTGGCTCAGGTCATGATCCTGGGGTCCTGGGAGCGAGTCCTGCATCGGGCTCCCCACAGGGAGCCTGCTTCTCCCTCTGCCTGTGTCTCTGCCTCTCTGTGTCTCTCATGAATAAATAAGTAAAATCTTAAAAAAATAAGATTAAATAAATTAAAAACTGAAATCTTTCTTTTATTGGAAAGATCATCTAACAGCAACAGGAAACACGGAAAACACTGTCTTAATGTGATGAGGTGTGTTGATGACATTCTGAATTGCTGTCCTTTCTTTTCCAAACTTGTGTTGTGTCAAGAAACATATTTACCGCAACGGTATGAACACTGGTTCGTTGTTCCCTTAATGTTCAAATGCAAGGAGACTACTTGAAAACTTGTGGAATGCAAGACCAAGAACACTGACCACACAAGGACAGGCTTCAGAGGGTTTCTGAAACTCCCCAAATTAAATGCAAAGTTGGTGATTTTTAGCAAACACATACCTTTCAAGGGAGAGCTTTTACTGCCTTTAGTCGATACCCCAAAAAAAGGCCAGGACCCAAGGAAAGTCAAGTATCTCTGAATTTCAGCCTTTTTCCCTGGACACAAACCTGGACAGAAGGCCTCACAGTGTAATGTTCTAAGATGTGAAAGAAAATCCATTCCCTTACCTGGAAATTCTTTTCCCCTGGCTTTAAATGCTGCTTGTGAGGACGTGGGTGGGGGGGTGGGGTGGGGGGGGGTGCTCATCTACAACAGTAGAGCCCAAGCCCAAGAGCCTGGAAACCATGTTTTAATTTCCACTCGGCCTCAAACGACCTCCAGGACTCTGGCAGAGTTACTCAAATGCTCTGGGCCTCCAGTTCTTGATGGCGAGGCTAGGACAGCTCTGTAATAACAACTCCAGGTCTGGCAAACATTCTGGGTTTCTGTAATTCGGCTGCGGCAATCCTAGGCTCCCCTGGGCCTATGTTGCCAAATAAAGTCAGACCACACGGGACGTTGGGGATGGGTCAGCAGGACACAGGTCTTGCCTCCCCAGCCCCACCATGTCTGGAAGCTCCTCCAGCCACAGTGATGACCACAGAGTATGACCACCAGGCAATGGTGAGGAGGTACTGGGAGAGCAGGGCTCTGGATTCTTTCCCAACTCAGCTCTCAGAGATGCTGCTTTTGCCCTACTCCCTTCCAAACGGAGGGATCTTTCCTCTTTCAAGGCAATAGTGGTACATTTTCAACAATAAAGGAAAGTCTAAGAGAGAACGTGAAAGATAAGCTATAATTCTACTCACTGCCATCAACATTTTGGTGGGTAGTGTCCTAATTCTCCCCTGTGCTTGTACACACACGTATACATATTCTTTCCCAAACACGTTACTTTATTTTTCTTTAGTTTCTTCTATTTATTGTTGAGTAGTATTTTTTATGTTTTTAAAAAGACTTATTTATTTATTTGAGAAAGAGTGAGAGCAAGAGGCATCAGAGAAGGAGACGGAGAAGCAGACTTACCACTGAGCAGGGAGCCCGATGTAGGGCTCAATCCCAGGACCCTAAGATCATGACCTGAGCCAAAGGCAGACACTTAACCAGCTGAGCCACCCAGGTGCCCCCGTGGAGTAGTAGTATTTTTTATTAATATATTAGAGTCTTTTTATCCATTCGCCTATTGATGTTTCTGGTGTGGGACAATTACGAATAAAGCTGCTACAAATACTCTCCCACAAATCTTCTTGTGAACATGTGTTGTTTATTTTTATTTTTGTTTTTGTTTTTTTTTGGTTTTTTAAAGACTTTATTTATTTATTCATGACAGATACATAGAGAGAGAGAGGCAGAGACACAGGCATGGACAGAAGCAGGCTCCATGCAGGGAGCCCAACATGAGACTCGATCCCAGGTCTCCAGGATCATGGCCTGGGCTGAAGGCGGCACTAAACCACTGAGCCACCCGGGCTGCCCCGAACATGTGTTTATACACTTAGAACTGTTGGATCATGGAGAACATATATTTAACTTTTTAAAAAAATTTTATGTATTTATTCATTAGAGACACAGAGAGAGAGGCAGAGACACAGGCAGAGGGAGAAGCAGGCTCCACGCAGGGAGCCCGACATGAGACTCGATCCAGGGTCTCCAGGATCACGCCCTGGGCTGAAGGTGGCGCTAAATCACTGAGCCACCCGGGCTGCCCTATATTTAACTAAGAAAACACCCCAACTTCTTTCCAAAGTGGCTGCAACATTTTCTATGCGCATTGCGATGTATACAAGTTCAAGCTGTTGTACCTCGTCAGCAACACTAGACACCATCTGCGGCTGTTGGCCATCACTGTTGACGGTCTGACATGCCTCTGTTTCCCTAATGACCACTGCTACTGAGCACCCCGTGCTTAGAGGTCATCATAGACTCTCTTCTGCAACGATTCTGTGCAGACCTTTTGTTCATTTCTGAGTTATTAGTCCTTTTGTTTGAATTATAGTAATTCTTTATATATTTTGGGCAAGAGTCCTTTGTCAGATTTGTAAGAGTTAAAGTATCACACGTACTTCCACGGCAGACTGTCGCTGTTCCATTTGTTTTCCTGATGTCGCTCTTTTAAAGAACAGAAGTTTTAAATCTCATGAAATGCAACACATCAGTTTTCTTCTTCTATAGTTAGTACTTATGGTTGGTCTTCTGTTAAGAAATCTTGCTTCCCCTTCAGATGTGGAGACATTATTTTCTGTTTTGTTCTAGAAGCATTATGGTTTTAGTCTTTTCTATGCTTCACCTCAAATTAATTTTTATATGTGTATGAGACAGGAGTCCAGTTTAATTTCTTTCCATCTGAATAACTAATTGTCTCAGCACCGTTACTGTTAATTCTTTTAACATTTATAAGAGCCATTAAAAAAAAAGATTTTATTTACTTATTTTAGAGAGATAGAGCATAAGCAGAGGGAGGGGCAGAGGGAGAAGCAGATTCCCTGCTGAGCAGGGAGCCGGATGCAGGACTTGATCCCAGGGTCTCAGGATCATGACCTGAACTGAAGGCAGATGCTTCCCACTGAGCCCCCCGGGTGCCCCTGTAAGAATAATCTTTTGAAGACAATACCTGTATTCTCCTTATTAAGAGCTGTAAAATGTTCCTTTCATACTTGGGACATGTTTTATTTGACCTTCTTTTGTTACTGAATATTTAGATTATTTCCAATTTTCTCATATTACAAATACACTGAGAACTATACTCTTACATTCAGCTTTGTGTACCTGCCCAATAATTCACTATGGATCAATTCCAAGAAATGGATTTATGACATGAAAAGACAGAGCCTGTGCATTCTGACGGATGTAATACCAGGTCACCCTGAAGAAAGGTGAAACTCTTACCAAAACCGCATGGGTGGGGGCCAATAAAACTATAATCCATGTCTATCTTTATTGCTTTTAACACAGTAAACACACCACCAAAACAATGCATTCAAAATCTCTTTGCATAAATATGTTCTTATGAAGTTTGAATTTAGTATGGCAATTTTCATTGTTCAACATGGGATTCTCTGTTTATTCTTCAGCCTTGGCTCAGTGTAATTTATATTTTATCAACTCAATTTCTGTATTATAGTATTAATGTTGTCTCTGGGGTTAAATTTATAGAAAATGTTTAATTCTCTCATCCAGAAGTCTAAGAATGATAAATCTTTTTTTTTAATTTTTTTTTTTAATTTATGATAGTCACAGAGAGAGAGAGAGAGAGAGAGAGAGAGAGAGGCAGAGACACAGGCAGAGGGAGAAGCAGGCTCCATGCACCGGGAGCCCGACGTGGGACTCGACCCCGGGTCTCCAGGATTGCGCCCTGGGCCAAAGGCAGGCGCCAAACCGCTGCGCCACTCAGGGATCCCTAAGAATGATAAATCTTACAATGACTTACAGTGGCTCATTCATTACCTACTATATTATATGGAGCTTGGCATGTAACCAATTGGTCAGAACACAGATGGGAATAAATTCTAGGATGCCTGGGTGGCTCAGCAGTTGAGCGTCTGCTTTCAGCTCAGGGCATGATCCCGGGTCCGGGGACTGAGTCCCCCATCGGGCTCCTTACAGGGAGCCTGCTTCTCCCTCTGCCTGTGTCTCTGCCTCTTTCTCTGTGTCTCTCATAAATAAATAAATAAATAAGATCTTAAAAAAAAAATCTATACTCTGTCCTGAGACTGAAGAGGTCATTGTGTCAAAAGAACACAGTTAAGTACATACATTTGGACCCTTGGTACTTTCTGGAATAGAACTTTATTTGAAAGAACTTTATTCTTTCATAGAAGTATCTCATGCACATACATACACCCCCAAATAAGCAGATGGTTAGGAAAAATGCTGGTAAACCACAGAAGAAAGTTCTCGCTATTGCTGCCACTATGAGGTCAGGTTCCTTAGATGAGTATCATGCAAGTAGAAATTATTACAGCCAACTATGAATTCTGTAAGAATTTTTTTGAAGCTATGAAACAAGTTTTTTTTTAAAGAGAGCCAAGGGGAAAATACGAAATGTACATATATTAACACACACATATTTTGGAGGTGCCCTTACAGAAATAAAACCACATACTTCAAGAAAAGACATATGAATATATTATATGTAATGCCATATGATTATAAAACTCTTGGCTGCCATGGTTTAACATGCACTCTAAAAACCACCTAAGTTCAAATCCTGCTTATGCAGATGAGACTACTTCATGAAATAACAGAGGTTAGGAGCCAGAATACAGTCACAGAAACTCTTAGTGGTGGTCTTGTGTCCTTCCAGGTGAAGAGAGGAAGGCACCTAACAGCTTTTTCCTATGATGGAAAGCAGCAGGAAATGGATCTTTCCTCTCTGAATTTCTCCTAATCTCCTATTTATTTTCATACCCTTCTGCACCCCCCACACTCCTTTCCTCCTAGCGCTTAACTGCTATAAAAGAAGCCAGGTCCTGGAATCCCAAGTCCGTGAAATGTGTTATTTCTTTTTTTTGTGTGTGTGTGTGTTATTTCTTTATTCTCTTCATTGGCAGGAACACTGGGCCTCTTTGTACAGGACACTGGAAGGTTCTGGGAGAGACTGAGAAGTTAAGCCCTAACCGGACAGTTCTTCTCGTTCGAGCCTCAGCAAAGCAGTGCAGCTCTTGACATTACAGGGTCCTGCCTGGGTCACTCTAACTTGCCTGCAGCACAACAGTGACATCCAGAGTCAGAGCCAGCCGAAACACCCCTCGGAGCTGTCAGAAGCAGCGGGAGGGCCCCAGCCTAGCAGGAAGACACCAGAATCTGCATTCCCACAACTGCCCACCCTAAAGCAGAAGCACTGGTTTATCAGAGATCTTTACACCACGTTTGCAATTCTAGAAAGTCTGCTTTCTGGGGAGAGCATAAAACGGACCCATTCCATCGATTCTTCTTTATTTTCTGACCTTCTGCTTTCTCTTTGCAAGACTTAATTCATATATATTTCTTTAGGGCTCATGAGCACAGAGGCCAACCCCAGATTCCAGAACAGCTGTCGACAGAGAAAGGCAATCACACATTTGCTTTTCACCAACTCATAAGTTGCACTGAACTTTTTGCCAACTGCTCTGCTATGAAAATACTGGGACTGCAGATACTAAAATAGTACAGTGAGCAGCTCTTGACCTTTTTACAAATTCTGCATTAAGGCTGGTGGGAAGGGGCAATTTCATTGTCATACTAGGGATTGCAAGGGGACACAGCACGATTTTCTCCTTAAGCTTCTGCCTCTTTCTGTCTCACCTTCTAATTTAAGGGAGGAGGAGGAGGAGGTGGTGGTGGAGATGCGGCCTCGTAGGCCGGTCCCTGTGAGAGGCCACCTCCTTGCCCCCCGCTCACCCAGGGTTACTCTATGAGAGCTGCAGGTGTGAGACCTGTTTCACCCCACTTGGCGGGTTGTAACGGTGAACAATGGTCAAAACCGAGATGGATACGGAGGCACCTGGCTGGCTCAGTCCATAGAACATTCAACTTTTGATCTCAGGGTCTTGAGTTCAAGCCCCACGCTGGGCGTAGAGCTGACTTAAAGACATAAACATGCAAAAAACCCAAGACGGATACCATCTCAATGCAAATATTCATACTGCGTGAAACCTTGGTAGGCCTTTAAGAAGGAATGTTGAGCCTTCAAGCTCCAACAAGCCGAGTTAGGATGGAAACCGTCCGGGTGTCAAAGCTACCATTCTGAGTGAGCCAGGGTGTGCAAATACATGTTCTAGTCTGCACAGCTCATTTGGAAATGGCCTGCCACGTGCGCTGATCATCAGACACTCTGGACTTTAATCTGTAAGTTGCATTCCAGGATGTTACAGGACCAAACCCACTCTCTACGTCAGTTATCATAGATTTTTACAATTCCACTAATCTGCTGGCTCCAAATGTCATGTTTTTGGAAATGTCTTGAACCAAGGTGAACCATATGACTTCTGATCCAAATTGGGACACTTTGGAGAGTGCTAAAATGTTAAGTAGATGGGATGTCGGAATAACAGGCGTCAGCTAGGATGGTCCCAGGCAAACCAGGACATATCATGTCCACGTCTTTAAGAACTAACAGAAAAAAGGGAGGGGGGGGATACTAATACAGAGAAACACTGAGAGACTGTTGTAAAAATGTCAGAACTTAGACATAAAACAGGCATCTTATACATATCCCAGGGCCACGGGGCTCTCTGCGGTCTTACGAATGGATAGAGTAGAAATATACTATGGTCTGAGAAAGGCTGCGGTACCACATAATGTCAAACAGAGCTATGCACGTCTCACCGTCCTCACCACTGAGCATAATGCCAATGATAGGATGTTCTAGAATGGGTGGCTCTGAATAGCACAACCTCCACCATTCTCCTGGAGACTACATCCCACATTGCTGTGCATTGTTTCCCCTCAACTCAGAACCTCAGAGCTGGATTATCTACACGGTTTCAGGACAAAAAGTCTCTCACCTTCTACTTTAAACCAAACCTGGCAACACACTCATCCTCACTGGACCATTTTACGATGTTTTCACAAGCGTTATTGTAGCCAAGCTGCAAAAGAGCTTCGTAAGACATGTTCTCTCTGTGACAGATAAGGAGGCTGGGTTCACAGGAGTGAGCTCCAGTTAGCGCCTGGCCCCGGAGTCAGGGCACTGACTGGCTGGCTGGTGCTGCTCTTCTCACCGACCACCCCCCAAGCCTGACTGGCAAGCTGAGCCCCCGAGCCTTGCCTGAGCTTGGCAAGTGCAATGATCGTCCTAGTTTTCTAAGTGTCTCACACTCAGAGCCTAGGACAGCCAACGTTCAAAATTATTTTAATTAATCAAAAATTATTCTTTGAGTGAATGAATAAATTGCATAAGAAAAGGAATTGGTATGTTTCGGTTCTTGTGTCTGTGTTCTGATTTTACGACCCAGAGAAGGCAAATATTAAATACTATCTATGCAGAGTATTTTTAAAGAAATACTGAGATGATCCTACTAAAGAAACAGAAAAGAGGGGTGCCTGGGTGGCTCAGTTGGTGAAGCATCCGACTCATGATTTCAGCTCAGGTCATGATCTCAGGGTTGTAGGATTGAGCCCCGTATCGGGCTCCGCACTGGGTGTGGAGCCTGCTTGTGATTCTTGCTCTCCTTCTCCCTTTGCCCCTCCCCCTGCTAAAAAATAAATAAAAATAACAAAAGAGAAAAGAAACAACTTTACTACTATGTAGTTAACCCAGCTTCTAGAAAGAGTATCCAGAAAAAAAGCATGTGAAAGCAGAAGATTGAAACGTATTAGATCAACCAGATCCTTTCATTTTGACCTCATTTCCTTGGACTTGAACAACAGCTCTGTAAAAAACACTTTCCCCAGGCTACCCATGGAAGGTCCTGGATCAAGGCTGGTATTTCATGTCTCTGCTGTAGTAAGTGTGGGCCAGAAGAAAAACGAAGGTCATTCAGCTCCTTCTTTAGTATTTGTTCTGAGTCAACAAGGAAAAAATAGCGTGGAACACTTCATGGGATTACAGCGAGAGCTTTTGCTCCTACAGTTACCTTTCAGTACTAGTCCTTAGTTGATACCAGGGATTCATACAACCGTAATAAGAGCTTTCTTTTCAAGACCATTCCCTTAAAGCCAACTGGAATGATTAAAAAAAAAAAAACCCACAAAAACAAAAAACAAAAACAGTGTGGGGATTAAATACACACTGAATGGAGCAAGAGTATGTATAATAAAAACTGCACTTGTTTTCTGTAGTTTTTACTACTTTAAGATACGATCGGTGCCAAGGATCAATAGTTACAATGGATTAAGTTTCATGAAAATACAGAGAAAAACACAGAGGTATAAAAGTGACAGTCCTCTTCAATTTAAGCTCCCATACTTGAGAAATAATAAAACATTCTTATGTGATAATGACATAACTACCCAGAAGTTAGGTGTCCTGCTTAGAGCACTAATGAGAATAGAAAATAATCATATACACAGATAAATGATCACAAATAAATCCATGAACTTTGCTTATGCTGAAACCTTAAACCCAAGGCCAATTTACTCCCCTTTCACATGTGATTCTATTAAATTTGGCTGTTTGGCACTCCTTCCCCCACAGCCCAGTCAGATTACAAGTTTGGGGGATTGCTTCAGAAAGTCATGTAACTCAAAGGCAAATTACTAGAGCAAGGGAAGAGATGTTCAAAGGGT
Source organism: Canis lupus baileyi (assembly GCF_048164855.1). NCBI lineage: Eukaryota > Metazoa > Chordata > Mammalia > Carnivora > Canidae > Canis > Canis lupus. Next base: position 90,514,299 of record NC_132838.1, on the reverse strand, counting down.
GCTTGGGTGCCTGGGTGGCTCAGTTGGTTGAGCATCAAGTCCAGATTTTGGCTCAGGTCATGATCTCAGGGTCATGAGATAGAGTCCTGCATTGGGCTCTGTGCTGGGCATGGAGCCTGCTTAAGATTCTCTTCCTCTCTCTTGGCCCTTCTCCCCATCCTGCTCACATCCTGCTCCTTCTCTTTCTAAAATAAAAGCAAAAGTAAAATAAATAAAATAAAATAAAATAAAATAAAATAAAATAAAATAAAATAAAATGCTAGGAGCACCTGGGTGGCTCAGTTGGTTGAGTATCTGCCTTCAGCTCAGGTCATGATCCCAAAGTCCTGGGATTGAGCCCCAAATCAGGCTCCCTGCTTAGTGGGGAGCCTGTTTCTCCCTCTCCACCCTGCTTATGTTCTCTTTTGCTAACTGTCTCTCTCTCTCAAATAAATAAAATCTTAAAAAAAATAATGCTTGAAAAAAAAAATAATGCTTGAAAAGGGTGAAACCCCCTGCAAACTGTACAATTCCTAGGGATGTTGTTATTACTATAGCACAACATAATAATTATGATTGACAATGAAAGGCCTAATTTACTAAGAAAAGCTTAAACTATGTTTAATAGATTGCTTAAGAAAGTATGTAAATATGTAATCAATTTCAGAAAGTTTTCAAACCAAAATGGTTCAATGGTTCAAAATGGTTCTCAAATGGTTCGAGAGAAGGATGGAGAAGACACGATTACAGGAACAAATCCTGAGCCATTTGGAAAGTTCAGCTAACCAAAACTGCTTATTCTCTGATGGAGAACTATAACTATAGTTATAATGTATAACTATAATGTATAAAGCATATAACTATGCTTTACTACAATTTAATTTTTTTTAGGTTTTTATTTATTTATTTGAAAGAAAGAAAGAGAGAGAACGCCAGAGAGCACAAGCAGAGTAAGGGCCAGAGGGAAAGGGAGAAGCAGACTCCCCACAGAGCAGGGAGCCAGATGCAGGACTCGATCCCAGGACCCCGGGATCACAACCTGAGCTGAAGGCAGATGCCTAACTGCCTGAGCCACCCAGGGACCCCTACACTTTCCTTTTAAATTTAAAAAATATTTCTTGGGGTGACATTCATATTTTCCAAAGGTGTGTATGACTGTTAAAACAGGTGTCCTCAGCAAATGTAGAAAAACACAAAAAACAAAGTGTCAAACAATGACATTATTAGTTGACTGCCAAGCCCTGAACTGTCAGCCCCTGGGGTTTGTCTACCACCAGTGCTTCAGTCCTTATGCCAGGGTAGCCTGTCTGGGGCTCAGCACTGGGTGTTTAACAAATGGCTGTTGAAATACCTATGTAATTTTGTGGCCAAGTCAGATCATTAAGGCCAAAAATATAATTCGTGGTCAAATCATGAAATATCTCCTTAAAAAAAAAAAACAAAAAAAAACTTCCTTAACCCTTTAGCTGTTTTTGTCACAAAAAATAAATTTTCAAACATTAGAGATTCCATTTCTTAAAAATGTCACCTCTCTTATTTCGCTATTAACTTAAGGCTTAGTGTTTGGTTTTTTTTTTTAAGATTTTTATGTATTTATTCATGAGAGACACAGAGAGAGAGGCAGAGACACAGGCAGAGGGAGAAGCAGGCTCCCTGCAGGGAGCCCAATGTGGGACTGAATCCCAGGACCCCGTGATCACGACCTGAGCTGCTGAGCCACCAAGGCGTCCCAAGGCTTAGTTCTTAAACTCCTAAAAATATCAGTAGAATTCAATTCCTTTTTACCCAGGTTAATGGTAATTGATGCTTGTTCTCAAAACAGCAGCACCTACACAAAAATCACAGGTACTTATCACCTTGATTGAAACCACAGTGACCACATAGATTTAAAAAGATCTGTGCTTCCTTGAACTGCTTTCCCAGAAGACAATTAGCCTCTGCCAGACCCACCAGGCCAGGACCCTCTTTACTTTATTATCAATGTTAAAAAGGACTGATTTTTACTACAAACACCATAGGGAGAAGCACCAATATAACAGTGGTAAAGAACGTCACTTGTTCTATATAGTGAAGCAACAAAGACTGCACTTAAATATACATTTTCCCACATGTAAAACAAATCAAAGTTAAGTCTTGTCCATTTACCTTAAAACCCCTCACTTTTAAACATAATACTCATGGGAGAAGCTCCCCAGAATGGAGACCAAAACTTTGAGCTGACAGTAAATTAAACCAAAAAAAGGGTGTACTGCAAAAAGCATCTCATTCTGCAAAGGAAGCATTTTAAAGAGTTAATACTGAAAATTGTTTTGAAACAGCAAAAGAGCAGATCTTAAATACGGTAAAAGTTTATCATCAAAAAGATATTTTAAAGCAGTGGCTTTGAAAAGCTTATGAAAGTTACAGATTTTATCAACATAATGTTTAGATATATACACACACACAGACACACACACACAGACACACAAATTTACTTGAGCTTTCAAAAGGGAGATTGAGAGGCAAGACAGTCACCCTCACCCTGAACAGATCCATGGTTCAATACTTTGGTTTCGAAGTATAAGATCTTCCCGAATTGCGATCTAAGCAGATGCTTAAAAATGACCTTCCCTTCACTCTATTTGTTTCCAAATAGGCTCTCCCTCCTTTTTAGTTTTATTTATAAAAAGGTTCAGAAGATATTAAATAGGAGTCTATAAAGTAGGGAAAAGAAAGATAAATTTACTCAGGCATAAACTGCATTTAAAAAAAAAATCTAGAACAACCAGGATTACTTACCAGTGCCATCGCTTCGACCCTTGCTCGTAGAGAGGAGAGGCTGCCAATTGGAGGCACAAAAATAAAACTCTCAAAATACCAAAAGGAAACACTAACTTTCTTCCATCTATAGAAGCTTACCAGATGAAAGAGAAAAAAAGCAAAGTGACAAGTACCTATTTACTTTGAAGGACAGAGAAAGAAACAAATTTGCCTTTGGACATTCAAATAAATTTCATATAAGAACTACCTGCCACAGGAGGTCTTGTCTTGCTTGAATTTTTCTCTTGCTTAAAGACCAGGAATCCTATCAGTTGGCCATTCATGGAAATGCAAAGCATTGCTCAGTTCTGGTGACTAAGCAGGTCCATGAGCCCATCTTTTGGGGTACCAAACTGACAGAAGCCAGCTCATGCACTGCTGGGATTTAGCAAAAGCAAACACTTGTTCAAAACCAGACCTGCCACTCAATACCGCTCTCCTCTTTCCAGTTTTTAGTTTGCCCAAATGTATATTAATTCAGAGAAGTTGCTGGAAAAACAGTATCTGGGTTTTTTTCATTTTGTTTTGTTTTGTTTTTCAGACAGAGAGAGAGAGAGAGAGCATGCCTAAACTGGGGGTGTGGAGGGGTAGAGGGAAAAGGAGAGATTTTAAGCAGGTTCCACCCCCGAGCTCAGAGCCAGACATGGGGATCAACCTCAAGATACTGAGATCATGACCTGAGCCAAAATCAAGGGTTGGATGCTTAACTGACTGAGCCACTTAGGCTCCCTAATAATGTGTGTGTTTTTTAAGGGTAGAGAGGATAAGCAAATGGATCTTTACATGTCACCCTCAAAGAGAAAGGCCATTTATTCCCCCGCCCCCACACCCTTCTATAGCACAAATGGAGTAAACAGAGGATGCCGCTGTTCCCAGCTCCGTAAGTATTGGGTCATGTGCCTTAAAAATCTTTGTAATCCCAATGCTTAGAATACCCCGAACACAGTTCCATTTACGTGTTTATGATGTTTTATGATCTTATTAGCCATTTCACAGAACAAACCCATCGCTTGGGAAGGATATAAAGGATACCAGGAAAAACGGGGGATCAGCAAGAGGGATGCTCTACTTTACTTCCAAATGACCAAAGCAAACATGTGACAAGGTGGATTCTAACACAGGAAAAACTTACTTAACTAAAAGACTTTCATTTATTTATCTGATAAAGACACTATACACTTACATGTCCAGACTACCTCTAGACACACCGTGCACATCTAATTGTATTAATTATCACTTCCATGGGGGACCTGGTTTCTTATAGGTGAACTTCTCACAATTGTGGGGCTTTTCCCCACACAGAGCTGTATACTTTCAGGCTTGAGGCATCACTGGTGGAAAATAGGGAATTGGTTGAGGCTATCAATATGGCCCTTGGCCACATCTATTTAAAAAAAAAATGACATCAAAACCAAGCATTCCTTTTGAGAATATCATTATGGCATACGCAGACATTCAAAAATGTTGGTGTGTGTCCTAAAAAGGAATTTCCACTCAAACACACTGCACCTGTCTGAGTAGTTAGGATGAAGGTTAGTGGCCAAGAGCCTTGTGATTCACAGAGCATAGGATTGGGGATGAGAGCTTTCAGGTTGCTAACTCGGGTGTAGAGTTATTCTAAAGTGGGGCTGCGTCCAAGGAGATCCAGGGACCTTACCTAGAGCCTGAAACAGACAGACAGACAGACAGACAGACAGACATATGCCCTCACACCCTTCAGCAAGAAGAGCCGAAGGGTGTGGCGGTGTTTGGTAAAATCATCCAAGATCAAATCTCCATATGGGAAGAAGGTGGGTACTTGGGAAACTGCTTACTGCCGAAGATAAGAATGAGAGAAAATTAAAAGGGAGGTGAATATTTAAATAAAATGGAGTGAAATGCAATCTTACAGTAACATGATAGCTAGAAGAGACCTGGTATAGCTTGCTGAAGCAAAGCACTTAGCAGCAGATTTGTAGGGGAAAAGTGCATCCTAAGATTGCTTTTTTATGGGGCTCCACGAGGAACATAGAACCTCTATCGAGATATAGGTTGTTTTTTGTTTTTTTTTTTTTACATACTATGCATTTTTGTGAAGCTTCTAAATAATTAACCTTGTTGAGGTAAATGTTTTAAAATACACAAAAATAAACATAGTCAAATCTATTTGCTCAGTCTTGAGTTAAAAGGAGCAAACTGTCCCTAAATTGCAGACATCGTTACACTCTTTTTTATATCGGTTCTTAGCAGTGGCATGAATTGAATAGCAGGAAGAGGAATCAGTCCCTGGAGAAATCAGAAGAGGACAGTGTAATACTCACATTGATTTGGGGACCCGAGGAAGATACAGAAGAGAATCATGAGAAACCAAGTGCTTCCCAAAAGGCAGATGTCAAACTCGACACGTTTACGAAAGACAACAGAGTCAACCAAGTTTGAAAGAACAGACAATTGTACGTTTGCCCAGAGCCTGGGAATCAAGGACCAGTACATTTCTTGCCAAGAGACACTGGACACCATTCCCAGAGCTGGTGTCAACGATGTCATTTGAGCACCAACGGTCAGGAAAAACTCAGGTGAAACTCTGTTTCTAGGCTTATCCTGAACAAAACCAGCACATCCTTGACACAGCAGAGGGGCCACACTGCAGTTATCTTCTTGAAGAGAAGCAAACTTCAGGGAAAATGCAGGACTGGAGAAAAGAGAAGTGGCTTATATGGTATACATAGGATTTCAGCCATGGAGACTTTACTGGCAGCAGGAGTGGGGTCCTCCATGAGTGAGGTCCATTCCCATTTGGTAGTGTCCTGTTTTGCAACTAGCCTCAGACACAGAGAGCGTGGCTTCATCTGCAGGCTTGTGCTGTCATTTTGGACAGGCCAGGATTCCGGACATGACACAAGATACTGGTCTTCATGACACTAGTCTGCCAAAAGAATCACTGGAACAAGAAAATTCTCTGATTCCCCCTGAAAGTACTAAGTCGTGTAAGAAATTGATGAAGATCCTCAGTTACAGTGGAGGTGGAGGAAGAACCACAACAGTATACTTCTTGAATGAGCAATATCTTCCTCTGCCACTAAGGATGGAAGGCACATAGCTAAATTAACTTGCCCCTCAATGACTGCTGTGCTCACACCTTAGCCATGATATTTGATAAGCACCCCATGGATCTTCTGTTTCAGTTGCCCCAAGAGTTACCACTGCTACATACATAAGGCGGGACACAAGATTCATGTGTATCTGGATGTGATGCTTGGTACTTCTGCAGCCTTTTTGCCCCCATGCAGAGCAAGTCTGAGGACCACTAGCATATGGTGAAAAACAAAGCAAAATGACAGTAAGAACCTGGGTCTTTGATGATATCACTAAACATAATGTGAAAAGATAGTCTTCGACTTATTACAGTTTGACTTAGGATTCTTCAACTTCATGGTGATGCATTCAGTAGAAACCATACTTCAAATTCTGAATTTTGATCTTTTTCTAGGCTAGCCACATGTGGTATGACACTATCTTGTGACGCTGGGCAGGGGCAGCAAAGCACCTACGCAGTCAACCACACAATTATCGGAATGAACAACTGGATACACTGACACTTATCTGGACCCTACAACCATTTTGCTTTTTCACTTTCTGCAGAGTACTTAATAAATTACATGAGCTATTCAGTACTTCATTATAAAATGGCTTTGTGTTAGAGGATTTTGCCCAACTACAACCTATTTACTAGAGGCTAATGTAAGTATTCTGAGCACATTTAAGCTGGACTAGGCTAAGCTATGATTTTTGGCATATTAAATGCATTTTTGAATGATAGTATTTTCAAATTATGATAGGGGGTTTATCAGAATATAACCCCATTTCAAGTCGAGGAAGATCTGTACACTCATTCTTGGGTTGTTCCTTGATACCACATGACAGTGGTTCTCAAAGTATGGTCCCCAGATAAGCAACAGTACCATTGCTAGGAAACTTTTTAGAAATGCAAATTGTCAAGCCTCATCCCAAACTTACTGAATCTGCAATCCTGGGAGTAGGGCCACAACCCATGTTTGAGTAAGGACCCCTAGGGATTCTGATGCACTCTGAAGCTTAAGAACCACTGCTGCAGGAAACGCCACTTACGACATCAGCTACCAGTTATCATTAGGCATAATCAGATGAATGCTAGATTTTACAAAATGGGTCAAAGAGGGACCCTTCTACCCCGTTTTCTAAACAAAGGTCGTATTGCCAGAGGTGAAGAAAGGTGAGAGGTAAATGAACAAATATCCAACAAGTTTTCAAAGTAAAGCTTTCACATCATTACTGCATAGAGGTAATGAGAGTATTTGCTAGTGTCTGAAGAAAGTAGAAGACCCACGAATGGCAGGCTTGAGAAAGAATGGGGTGGGGAGGAGGACAACTTTTCCAATGAGCCAGGCCAAGTTTTCTTCCCAAGAAAGAGAGAGTAAGGAGTTGTTGGAGTAGAAGACAGTAGAAATTGGCTGGGGGCGGGGGGGGGGGGAGCAGGTGGGGAGAGGGAGATACACAAATGGATGGCATAAAGCAGTAACTAAATATTTTTGTAAGTTGCAAAGATTTGCAAAGGGGGCTGGGAAAAGGCTGGTGAAGTCTGAGGTGGCCTGGGAAAGGCTCTGGGGAAAAAGGTGGCTTTGGGGGCCAAAAGGAAGGTGCACGGTCAATCTGGCACTTACAGAACAGAATGCACAGCAAGGATGAAAGTGAACAGTAATATCCAGCATCTGGGCAAAACCACCCTGCTGATGGAAAATGGGTGAGCCTCTGTGATATCCTGAGTGCCGCACTGAATCCTGCAGAGCAGATGGGAGATGCAGGGATGCTTATAATCCAGGTGGGGAAAAGGAGGAAGGGAAGGTAGGTAATCAGACACTAACCCATAAGAAGTCAGCGCACAGCTTGCACGATCAGATGTGCTGGTGATGAGAAACCATAGAACATGGCATCAGGGATCCCTGGGTGGCGCAGCGGTTTGGCGCCTGCCTTTGACCCAGGGCACGATCCTGGACACCCAGGATCGAATCCCACGTTGGGCTCCCGGTGCATGGAGCCTGTTTCTCTCTCTGCCTGTGTCTCTGCCTCTCTCTCTCTGTGTGACTATCATAAGTAAATAAAAATTAAAAAAAAAAAAAAAAAAAAAAGAACATGGCATCAATCTGGACAAGAACCCTGAAAAGTTTGAAATTATTCTGATACTTCTCACCAAGAAGGGTTCTACATCTGGATATGCAACAGTAGTGATCTCAACCCACCTGTCCACAGAATCTCCTGGGGAACTCTTAGATCCCATTTTATGGATACAGACAGGACCCTACCCCAGACCACCTGGCCCTGAAGCTTGAATATGACACCTAGATATGCATATAGTAAAGACATTTTTTTGAGAGAGAGACAGAGAGAGAGAGAGAGAGAGAGAATATGAGTGCTCACAATCAAGTCAGAGGGAGAGGGAAAGACAATCTCAAGCAGGTTCCATGCACAGTACAGAGTCGTACATGGGGATCAATCTCACCACCCTGAGATCATGACCTGAGCCAAAATCAAGAGTCGGCTGCTCAACCGCCTGAGTCACCCATGAGCCCCTATATATGCATATCATGAAAAAGCTCCTTCAATAATCATCATATATGGTAAAGACTAGGAACCACTGACTGAGAATATTAGAAAAACAGTGAAGACTAAGAAAATCTAAAACCTGTATGTACCATTGCAGAAGTGAGTTTATGATTCCTTAGACAAAGGACAAAAAAATAAATTGAGTGCATAAAGAGAGAATATTAATGTATTGCAAATGTCACTTGGACTTTTCCTTATTCTGCTGATATGGAATTCTTCTCTAATAATAGAAAGGGATGAATATTCTATTTTAAGGACTGGCTCTAGTCTCAAAGGGGCTTATTAGGAATAGGATGTTAAGAACATTTCCTTCAGTGGGTTGGATTAGGAACATTTTGGGGAAAGGGTTTGCACAAATAAAGTCAGGGTTTGTGGTTCTCTGGAAAGTACATTAGGAAACAGAGAAGCACAGACATTCCCCCAAGGACCTTAGAATCCAGCTGGGAGACGTGACCTTCACACAGGGGTCAGATGTGCAGAACAGAGGGAGGGCAAAGACGGAGCTGAGGGAACGTGGGTAAGGGTTTAGGAGTGCCAAGAATCTGGAGGGATGCAGACACAGCTTGGTAAAGCCACCAAGGGGAGGCCCCAATGGCAGGGAGTTGGGGAGGGGGAGCAGGGTTACAACAACAGGAAGGAGGAAAGCCCTGGAGTCCTGAGGGCCAACTTTCCACCTCTGTTCTGCCCAGGTTTGTTACCATAGTGACCTCATTCCCCTTGCCAGTGATAGATTTAGGAAAGGACTGGTGACTCCATTCTGGTCAGTGAGATGCAAAGAGACTTTCTGCAGGGAACTTCTGGGGAAAGATTGCCCTGATCCTGAAAAGACACACCATGCCCTGTCTGGAAGTGATGCTTCCCACTTCTGTAGCTGTCTTGCCACCACACAGAGGACACATCAGAAGACAGTGGACAGCACGGAGGAGGGACAGGAACCACCTGAGCACTGACCACTGGACCACTTAATCAAACCACTTTTATTAATCTGGAGTCTTGTAAGAGTGGCACTTGTTGGTAGTAACGTGAATGGCACAAAAACGAGTTGGAGTGCTTATTAATAGTTTGTAAAAGGTTTCATTCCCTAATTTTCTTATGGGCACTAGAAATGTCTACAAATTCAAGAGTGCACAGAAAATGGTCTAGAAGCTGTAAAAAAAACAAAAACAAAAACAAAAACCGTAGGTTGCTTTATTTTGCATGAAATCTCCATCTATACCAGTTATGATACATGTAATAAGCATTTATTTTCTCTATGTTCCCAATAATTATCCTCTCTCTCTAACCAGTTTTTAAAGTATTTCCCATTCAACTTTTCCTTTTGGGTGAACAACATAATTACTAAAACATTGATTCCTGTAAACTCTCCTTTTAGAACCCCAAGGTAAAAGCGCAATTATCTTTTTTTTTAAATACTTTATTTATTCATGAGACACACACACACACAGAGGCAGAGACATAGGCAGAGGGAGAAGCAGGCTCCCTGTGGAGAGCCTGATGTGGGACTTGATACCAGGACCCCGGGATCATGACCTGAGCCAAAGGCAGACGCTCAACCACTGAGCCACACAGGTGCCCCAAAAGTGCAATTATCTTGACAAATAGTGACATGCAGTAGAAGTGTCGTTCCAGAGATCAAAATCAGGCAGGAAATTTCAGGAATATTTTTGGTCATGAAAATCTAGGACAGTTAGCTGCCAATATCTGATGTCAAAGGAAATATGAAATGTGACTTAAATAGAAATTCACCGACACCTTCCATAGCTTGACCGACTCCCAGTCATCTTCAAATGGAGTGCCAAATGTCACCTCGTTTTCATTCAAATCTTTCAGAGACCATTAGGAGCCAGATACACTGTTCGTCCTAGGGAGATGGGGATTAATGGTACAGCCTTTGTCCACATGGACAAAGAAATGGAAGGGAAGTTATTATGACATACTTCAATTTAACCACATGTCAAAGAGTTATCCAAAAGGCATCAGCTGAGGGAGCTAGAGAACACAGAGGGGTGGTAGATAATCCAAACTGAGATGTGGGAATGGGTTATCAGAGGGCATCGCCCCTTGAAAGCAGTCTTGAAGATGAGTGATTGGCCCTGAAGCGGAGGAAGCATAGTCTTCAAAGAAGACATGCAGCAGACATAAAGGCAAGAGCCCCCAGGATGGGGTGTGTAGGAGGGAGCTGTGGGAAACTGAGCTATGTACGAGCTGGATGACTAAGGGCTTTGTGTACCAAGCCAAGGAGTTTGGGTTTTGTTTTGAAAGTACTGGGAGTCACTCAATGTCACATGAGCTCAGAAGCCACAGGACTGGGTATGTTTTTAGGGATTACTGCTCTGGCTGAATGAAAGAAAAAGGCCTGCTTCTCCGAGGAACAAGGGCCCTCCTTGGGAACTGTTCCATCGTGGAAGTGAACAGCAGTGATGGGGGCAGAAGGGAGGTCTGAGATGAGTGTTTCGGGATGGTTCGGCCCGAGGCTATAGTGGATGGACGTCCAAGAGAAAGGAGAAGTCTTGAATCCTGAAGTGGAATTCTGTGGAGTGGAACTGTGGTTAGGGTTGCTCAGTGGAAGCCCCAGTGATCCTGGGATGCTCGTGAGCCCATGCAGCATTTCATTTTTTTGTGCGGGCCACATAATTTCCCCAGACCATTGTCTGCTGGGCATAAACTGCACTGTGGATTTAATCTGTTTGCAACTCAACTTGTCATTTCACGCCCTTCGTCTCAAGGACCAAGGGCTAAGAAAGTATTTGTGAGCGGGTGGGATTCAAAACATGGTATCACTGAACCAAAGCAACAACAAAAGGTCCCCATCCCTCCTAGAACTGCTTACACCAAGCCATCTGCTCCTGTCAACCACTCGCACCCTTCCTTGGCTTTGCCTTTTTGTTGGGAAATCTCCCAGTGCCAGATTTTGAACAAGCTTTCTGCAGACTATCTCACTTCCCGTTTCTTACCTTCCACCTGAAATCTGCCAGTGCTTTCATTTTTTTTTAAGATTTTATTTATTTATTCATAGAGACAGAGAGAGAGAGAGAGGTAGAGACACAGGCAGAGGGAGAAGCAGGCATCATACAGAGAGCCTGATGTGGGACTCGATCCAGGGTCTCCAGGATCACGCCCTGGGCTGCAGGCAGCGCTAAACCGCTGCGCCACCGGGGCTGCCCCTGCCAGTGCTTTCAATGATTACCTTTTATTCTTATCATCACTCTCTTTGTTTTTTTGTTTTTAATACAAGCACTCACATTCCCAATGGACAAGCTGCTAATATATGTCAAGTGCCAAGTACAGTGCCTGACGTATAGAGGGCACTTGCTAAATAAGTCGTTGGGTGTCTATAACACTTTCCTTTCCCCAAACACTGACAGGCCATGGGCCTGATTCCCCTCTCTACATTGTTATCCCCTCCTTTCTCTGGAGGTCAAGGGGAGTGTTCTAGCTCTAACAGGTTTGTATAGAGCCTGCCCCTACGCGTCACAGTAACTGAGAACGGAGTAGCTGTCCAGCACCCCCACCACCAGGAGGGAGAACTGGGCATTTGTTATTTGTATTTGCTCCAGAGACCAATGCATTTTCTCTCAGGACACACGTTTGGTTATTTATAATTTGTCTGTCTCTGATGTGCCCTACAGGAGGCAGGAGCCACGATGAGAAAATGTCATCACTTTCCTAGCAACGCATCCAAGCAGATGGCAAATAACTATTTTTACAGCTTGTTTCTCTATTCCATATAGAAATATTTATTAACATTGTATTTCTGTCCTCTGGGTGCAGGCAGCAAGAAACTAAGTTAGGTAGCTGCCAGGGAGGCTGGAGGAAGGGACAGTGGATGGTGACACAGTCTGACTTTGTCTCAGCAAATAAGTGAGCCTCACTCAAGCTGGGCGGTGGGGAGCAAGGAGCCCCCACATATTCTCCAGAAGCCACACAATGCTAAGCAACGCAATACCAACAGCCATCCAGAGTGCCTCTCACCATACAACACACCATGTTTCATCAAATGTGACCTGTCTTCATCAGGTGGGCATAACTGGATGTACCACCGAGAAAGCAAAAGCACCCAGGGTTTAGTAGGGTTGTCCCCCCGCCCCACCATGAAGCTAAAGCACTGATGAGCCACAGAGAAGTAAGTTCATCACATAGAAGGGGATGTCAGGTAGGGCCTGGAACTGGGTGTGGAGGGGGGATCCCCCCTGGGGTTTGAACCATAGCCAGTCTGCCTTGGATTTGCATTCTGAATTCACATCACCAGTGTGGTCCAAACATCCTTCTGCAGGGACCGTAAACCTTGGTCTCAGTCTGTAGTGTCCTTGGGTAACCAGGGGCTGTGAACTCTTGGGAAGAAGTGGACTTCAAAGGTGAGCACAGGATGCATCTCGTTTCAGATCCCTGATTGCATAAGAGTATGTGCACCTGGGAACCAAAACCCAGGAACCTCCCTCACTCTGAGGACCATCCCAGGAGTTCTTTGGAATTTGTAGCTGAGAATCCCAAAACTAGGAAGAGGGGAGACAGAAACCAACGTATCGAAAGCCAGGACTCCTCGGCTAGGAGCAGGTCCTGATGAGCAGGCTGGGGTCTGGGCTCAGTCTCTGCTGGTTTTTCTGGCTTCACGAGCCAGGAAAGAAGCTCACTCGGCTTTGATTCAAGTCAGAAAAATGCAGAAGATACCTTGGCTAGGATTACTGAGGAAATGAAACAAGTGACTGTATTTTAGAAGTGTTTTGAATACCATAAAAGCACTGTGCCCATTCAAGTTCATACTTACTACTCTACAGACAAATATTCTTTTTTTTTTAAAGATTTTATTTTATTTTATTTTATTATTTTTTATGATAGTCACAGAGAGAGAGAGAGGCAGAGACATAGGCAGAGGGAGAAGCAGGCTCCATGCACCGGGAGCCCGATGTGGGACTCGATCCCGGGTCTCCAGGATCGCGCCCTGGGCCAAAGGCCGGCGCTAAACCGCTGCGCCACCCAGGGATCCCACAGACAAATATTCTAAAGGTCTCCTTTACTCTTAACCAATGTTATAAAAATTTTTTTTGATAACTTTCATATAGCAGAGTACTGTGCATAAATCAAGGACTTAATAAATTCTTATTAAGGGAATAAATACTGTTAACATGTGGCCCTGGCCCCTGTTCAGGTCTAAGTTCCTGAGGGTTAGTCACTACTCCTGCTGAAAACAGAAAAGAAAGGAAAAAATAAAACTCACTAGCCTAGGATGTGAGGTCTTTATGCTTCAGCAAGAATGCAGATCCCACATGTTCCTCAGTCTCCCTAAAATGCACACCTTTGACAAAACCACACCACCAGTTGGGAGGATGGTAACAATTGAAAGAAGGTTCCAGGAGCCAGCTCACACCGGGTCAGAGAGGAGAACAGAAGGGCAGCTTCAACATGGCAAGATTGCTCACCACTGGCAAAAGGATGACCTGTATCATTAAAAAAACCTCCTTTGGGAAATAAGACCTATGTTGAGATGTCTTGGAATATCCTGGCATCTGCCTGTCAAGCTTATTAATAGGGGCCAGTAGGGAAAAGGAGAACCTGCCACAGCACAGTTAGAATTGGGAGAGGAAAGACAGTACCAGGTGGAGAGTGAGAAATCAGAGGCCAAGACATGGGTTTCCTTTTCCAGCGTGAATGGTCCTAATTCTACGAGGCCTGTGCTTTAGGGAAACTAAAGTTTTCTGATGCTTTAGGGAGCTCCAGAAAAAGGGCCAAATTCTGAGTCTTCACATACACCGTGTCACCCTCACGGCAACATTCAGAAGACTGATCATTTTTTTTTTTATCACGATTTTAGTTTTAAGTTATCTCCATACCCAACGCGGGGCTTGACCTCATGACCTTGGGACCAATAGTTGCATGCTCCACCAACTGATGCTGATTCTTGAGCATCTTACAGATGCCAGTTTTGCGGACACTCATGTTAGGTTCCCTTGCCATTTCATAATTTAGAAGTTAAGGAATAAAAAAAGTTGAGTAGTTGGCACGAGGGCCTAAAATAAGGCCATTTTAGAGCATGGTCCATGTCTGGCAGAGGATGCCTGAAACTTTCCATTCTTTTTACTCTGAACACTTGTCCAAGTAACTATTTCAGGACATTTCTAACATGGCTATTTTAGTTAGCAAACCAGGGAAACACATTTAAACTAATTTAAGGTATTAGACCACCTCAAGTTCTGGCCTTTTCTAGACATTCTATGCAGAATCTGGGATACAGAAATACAGGACTTGGGGCACCTGGGCACCTGGGTGGCTCAGTAGCTGAGTGTCTGCCTTTGGCTTAGGTCGTGATCCCAGGGGTTCTGGGATTGAGTCCCATATCAGGCTCCCCACAGGGGAGCCTGTGTCTCTGCCTCTCCTTCTGTGTCTCTCATGAATAAATAAAATAAAATAAAAAAAGAAATATAGAACTTTTAACATTGAACAACTATCAGAAGACCCAATCTACAAGTTTCCTGTGGATTAAAAGAGAAAACACACACACACACACACACACACACGTGTGGAAGCCTAGGCTGAGGTCAATAAGAAGAAATTTTTCTGGGAAACTTGCAAACAAGGTTTATTTCACCTCCTCCAGACTGTCAGCCAGCATTTTTGTTGGACTCAAGTTCTTACAGATTTAAATGGTTCCTATTCGAAATCGCTGGCCTTACAGCTAAATACTTAATGGTTCTTATCTAAATGTCCTACTTGATAAGGACTTAGAAAAACATACTAAAAAAAAAAGTTTAATCAAACTTTTTCATGATGGTAGCTATCTTTTCCTCCATGAGGAAATCTGGCTCTTATCTGCAGGAATTTGCTGCCAAAAAAGAGACACCTCTGTGGGCTTCAAGGGTCTGCCCTGGACATTAACAGTCTATATATATATATTCAGAGAGAGAGAGAGAGAAAGAGGCAGAGACACAGGCAGAGGGAGAAGCAGACTCCACACAGGAAGCCCAACGTGGGATTTGTTCCCTGGTCTCCAGGATCACACACCCCAGGCTGCAGGCGGCGCTAAACCGCTGTGCCACCGGGGCTGCCCGACATTAACGATCCTAGTTGCCACATACTCTCTGTGAGACCTTTCTGATTCTGAAGCATCTTACAGATGCCAATTTTGTGGACACTCACATTAGGTTCACTTGCCATTTCATAATTTAGAAGTTAAGGAATAAAAAAAGTTGAGTAGTTGGCACAAGGGCCTAGAGTAAGTCCATGTCCAGATTTAAGATTTAGACTAAGTACTGGAGAGATGGGCTCTCACTGGCGGTTTGGTAAGAAAGTTTTCTGTGGTTGTTATTATTTTTAAAGGAGGTTTTGGTTTGTTGTTATATTTTAATGCAACTTTTCAGATGTTTTCATGCAGCTTTCCAGGTACATACAGGATCCATTTGAAATTAATCATTTTTGCCTTTACTGTTCGCTCCCATTGGATTTTTTTTTAAGATTTTATTTATTCATGAGAGACAGAGAGAGAGGAAGAGACATGGGCAGAGGGAGAAGCAGGCTCCCTGCGGGGAGCCTGATATGGGACTGGATCCTAGGACCCTGGGATCACACCTTGAGCCAAAGGCAGGCGCTGAACCACTGAGACACCGAGGTACCCTGCTCCCATTGGATTTTTAAGCTTCTTCCAGAGCAGGGCCCATGCCTTATTTCTCTACATGTGGATCATCGTTCATGACACAGAGCGCAGTGCCCCATCACAGAGAGCTCCAGAGGGGCATGAAGCAATGAGATGCAATGATGACTAGCTTCTTTTTGCTCCAAGGGAAGTCTTACATAGAGATTGAAAACACAAGTCATCCATTTCAAATACATGTAATCACGCTGCAGGTAGTGCTTGGCTGGCCCAAATCACATGACCACTTCCTTATTCCCTTCTGATTTTCATCCCTTGTAAAGTTCCATGACCCAGCAGGGCAATAAAACTCTAAGAGCAGCACATCATATCTAGAAGCACAAAGAATAGTTGAAAACTTTTCTAATAAAAAACGAACTTCATATTAAGAAAAATGAATACATTTTAGTCTTAAAACTTAAGGCTCAGCATGTCTCTGAATATCTGCAAGATTTGCATTCTCTCTCTGTCATAATATGCAGTGTATGCACAGCCACCAAGGATGCAGAGCAGTGAGTCACAAATCCAAAGACCTTAGTTACGTGGTCTGAGCTCTGTCAGCAACAATCTATGAATTACTCAGCATCTGAATTTATAAAAACCACTGACTTGTTTGATCTTTCTATTTATAAAGATACATTCCTTTTTTCTTCAACCTCAGAGCACTACTGAAAAAATTAATATTTCAATCCATGTGATGCTTCAAAACAAGAAATTTTACAGAGTCTTTTAGTAGTATAATGTGCATGAGTGATACATACAATAGGCTTTTACAGCAAAGATGTTACTATCCCGAAGTAACCATTTAGAAATCCAGTAGATGGGATGCCTGGGTGGCTCAGGGGTTGAGTGTCTGCCTTTGGCTCAGGGTGTGATCCTGGGGTTTGGGATCGAGTCCCCCAGTGGACTCCCCACAGGGAGCCTACTTCTTCCTCTCCCTGTGTCTCTGCCTCTCTGTGCGTCTCTCATGAATCAATAAATAAAATCTTAAAAAAAAAGTAATCCAGTAGAAGTTCAGAATTATTTTTATTTTCCCCTCTCTGCTGTTCTATACTGCTGAAATCTGTTTAAGTATACATGTATTATTCTTACCAAACTAAGAGTCCTATTTTTTAAAAAAGATTTTTATTTATTTATGCATGAGAGAGAGAGAGAGAGAGGCAGAGACACAGGCAGAGGGAGAAGCAGGTTCCATTCAGGGAGCCCAACATGGAACTCGATCCTGGGTCTCCAGGATCACACCCCAGGTTTAAGACGGCGCCAAACCGCTGGGCCACTGGGGCTGCCCAAGTCCTATTTTTTTAAATGCAGATTTTTCAGGACAAGAAAAAAAAATGGAGAAAAGAGGTTTTTTTTTTTTTTAAACAAATTAAGAATCTCATGATACTGAAAAAAAAGTACGGGCAAAATCCACAGGTACACAGATTCAAACCAGGTGTGCTAAAAATGGGTGCGGGACAGAGCCTTAGTGATACGTAGGGTCCCGGGGCAGATGGGAGCTTTAAGACACCCATAGGCTTTGAGGTTGAACAGCCCAGTGGTTGCTTCTCAGAACTGTCACCAGCTGGATTGAGACTTTGCATGTGCATTAAACCTTCCCTGAGGTCTCCCAATCTGCAAAACAGTGACTAAAGGCACATTTTACAAGGTGTTAATCAAACATGGAATCATATATACAGCACTAAGTGTGAGGGGAATGTTCTGTGAACAGCAGTGGCTTGCACACAAGCAGAAACCCAGGCCCCCCTAGAGCATGGTTAACATCATGGGGTAATTGGATGTCTATCCCTCGGCCTCCTCCACAGGTGTGTAAGCTCCTGGAGGGCAAGCATCCAGACACTTAGCATGGCTGCCAGTTCAGGAGACTCTGATCCGATAGGTCTGGGGTAAAGCCTGGGCAAGTGTATTAAAAAACAAAACAAAACCAACCAACAAACAAAAAAAACCCCGAAAAACTCACCAAGGATTGTGATGATGTGGGAGTGCTGAGTGGGAGCCACATGTGGGAAAAGACAAACACACCTAGAAAACCTCTTCCAAATATCCTTTAACTCTTCTCTTACAGGCTCTCCCTCCAAAGAGGTGAGGAGCTTCACCGTGAGCTTTAGGAGCTTTGATATGGTTACAAAGCAGAAGAACTCAGCAAGGGGGTTTTTAGCTATAACCTGCCTGTCCCATCAGGGAGAGCCTGTCACTCACTCCTGTCCTAGGTTTCTGTAGGCAGTTTTTTGGATTTGTTCTGTCTCTCTCTCTTCCCAAGAGGCTTGAGGAATAGCAGAGGTGCCCAGGACAAATGGCAGAGCATGTGGGTCGCATCTCCTGTGTCAGAACGGTATCCCCTCCACCAGCAAGGGCACAGCTTACATGGGAAAGTCAACAGCAAGAAAGGGCAGTGCAGGAGCAAGGCAGAGAGCTGGCACAGCTGGAAAGGGGGGTGTGAGCTGCTCTCAGGGTCGGGTCTGCTCAGGAAGGAAGAGGATAACTCGTGCCCTCACTGAGAGAAAAAGAAAGAAATCTGGCTGTCTTCTGGCTGCAGGAAGGCCTGTCAGTCATGCGGAGGGAAGGCAGGAGTGATGGTGGGGCTTCGACTTCTCGTCTCTAGCTGCTTAGAACAGCTGCTCCGTGACAACTGGACAACAGAGATTTACCAGAATGAAATGATGGAGGCTTGAGGCCTTTGCATATTTTTTTTTATTATTCTACTCTATTCTATTCTTCCAGTAATGGTTCCCAAGGTCCAAAATCCCTGTGCAGACTCAGGACCTTTTCTATCATGATGACTTAAGAATTTTCACACCTGCTAAGTCAGTATTACAGGGGAACCCAAACCAGACTCCAGAGCACCTTGAGGCTTTGCTGACACTTGTTTTACTATATAGTCAGCAATGCTTCATAAAGCTCAAGTTTAATGATATGACTTTGGCAGAGTGGATATAAATAGCTCGATGATTAATTTCTCTTCGATTGTGATTACTAACCATTCGGCCTAGTAAGGTGTTATCTGAGAGCTGTCCGTTGTTCGGTTAACAGATGAAGCTCTAAAGTAAAATTCTCAGCCACACACATCCTGGCAGTACATGCGCAGGTTGGCCCTCAAATGAGGATTTAAATAGCCCAGACGGAAGACAACAAATTAGAGAATCTGACCCAAGAGGCTTACCTCTGGTAAATCAAATGGTGACTAATTTCCAATATGGAATTCAATCAGTTCAATTAGCCAACTGGTGCCCTGTATTTAGGTCAACAGCAAAACTTTGTTAATGGGCTGTAGTCGCTGCAAAAAGACGTGGTACTTTTTATTCCTTCAAACCTTCCATTGCTAATTCTATGCAACTCCGATATATTTTTTTAAATTTTGTTTTGCTTTTCTTGTGGAGAATTACTTGGTGCTCTCCAGGGGCCCCTGCAATCAGGTGTCAGGTGATGGGTGGTTAAAGAGTTAATGCCCCATTCCAAGACAGGAGTGGGATGTGGTTAATAACCCTGAGTAATACAGAGTAAGAGCATTTCAGAAGACACCAGTGCCTGCACAAAGTCCTCTGGCCTGCTCAGACCTGAACTTGGCAAGTAAGCACACAACAGAAGATGTTAAACCAGCTAGATATATGTAGTGAAACAATCCTACCTGAAGGAGAGTCTCTTTAAAGTATTTAAAACATTTTTTTTGAAACATTTTATTTATTTGAGAGAGAGATAAAGAGCAGAGAGAAGCAGATTCCCCACTGGGCAGGGAGCCTGATGCAGGGCTCAATCCCCGGATTCTGGGATCATGACCCGAGCTGAAGGCAGATGCTTAACTGACTGAGCCACCCAGGTCCCCTAAAGTATTTTTAAATTATAGCAAATTGTTAATATTTTAATACATTTAACACGGGAATCTATTGTATATAAAACCCTAGAAAATTTCAGTAAGGCTCATTTCAGTAAGGCTCATCAGTGAGGCCATCTGTGATCTGCAGTCTGTACGCACCCCATAAACCAAAGGCAGAACTACTTGTGGATGAGGAAATATTTTTATCCACTATGTCCTTAGCTGGATGCTGCTAGAAAGCTACTATGATTATAGAGTGGCTCATTTGATCCTAAAAGAATGGCAGATTTAGCTATTCTGAAGGAATGTCAGCTCTTCTGTGTGTAAATACACACTTTCAAGGCATAAAGCAACTGGGCCGAGTCAAATCTGACGATACACAAAGGGTCAATTCTGTATAGCATGTGTACCTAGGAAGATGTTGTTACGCCGCCAGCCCATTGCTGCTGTTACAGCTGTGATATGAGCCAACCTCATTTTCTCCCACCTCACCTTCCAACCAACAAGTTGGATTAAGTATTGTGCCTCTAAGTACTGCATGGCTTGAAAAATAACATTTATAAAAACTATTCTCGGGCAGTCCGGGTGGCTCAGCAGTTTAGCGCCGCCTTCAGCCCAGGGTGTCATCCTGGAGACCCGGGATAGAGTCCCACGTCAGGCTCCCTGCATGGAGCCTGCTTCTTCCTCTGCCTGTGTCTCTGCCTCTCTCTCTATCTATGTCTTTCATGAATAAATAAATAAAATATTCTAAAAAATAAATAAAAAATAAAAACTATTCTCAGGGCAGAGATAAGACCCCCCCTCCCCAACCATCCACCAAGCCCCCAAATTCAAAAGTACTATAAAAATCTCCTACTCCTTTAGGACAAGTATTGATTCTAAAGAAAGAACTAGAGTCAGCTCTACAAGAGGACTTTTACCTGGCCTGGGTAAGTGTTCTTTTATAAACAGAGGCTTGCACTTAGGTATGGCCATTTTTTTTTTCCTCCCAAGAGTGCTATGGATTTTTACCAATCAGACAGTGAACCTAAGTTCAGGGAGTGTAAAATCCACATTTAAAAATGTTCTAAGTCGCCATAAGTTATGTTTAGTCATGAATTCTCTATTTCTCCACTTTAACAAATTCATTTTCTGTTTTAAGGTGGCATAGTAAGTTCGTTCAAAGGATCAGAAGCAGCCCATTGTCCTTGGGATGCTAGGGTGGAGCCAATTTTGCCTCAGGACAGACATGAGCAGTTAGGAGCCAGGAGAGAAAGGCTACCTCCCCACCCAGAGTGCACAAGCTTTCCTAATGAATCAAAACCGCCCTTCCTGGATGACAAATTTGGGTGTTGTAGTTGAAGATTAAAAAAAAAAGAAGAAGAACAAACAACAAACAAAAAGACTGAGCAAGTTCTATCACTCATCATCATTTAAAAATTATTTCATGGGTACCTAACTGAGTGCATGAGGCAAAGAATCGGGTGCTTTGGAGTGAATATATGTATTTTTTAAAGACTGCAGTCTTTGCCTTAAAAAAAAAAATTAGGTCCCGATAAGTATTTTGACAACAAGATCATTCCTGTTTCCTGGATTAAAAATGTGGCCTGGGACTGAGAACACACTGCCTTTCTTAAAGGAATGGCACGTTTTTACATCATAGAAGGTCCGGATCTATCCATTTTATTCTGGGGAATATTGATCTATAATCAAGGAAGCTGAATTGCATGGGTAGTGCTAGTGGAATTAAGCCTGAGGATGAGGTCTGATGTGCAGATGGATAAAAGCAGAGAGCTGGGGAGCCAAACATCTTTGATAACTGCCCACAATCAGCGTGGCATCCGGAGGCTGGTTCCATAAATACTGTTGACTGACAAAAGCCAGAATTCACTTCTTCCTCTGCTCTGCCCACGACCTCTTTCCATAAGGTATTCCATTTTATAAATACGTGCTGTCATCTTGACCAAGTGCTAAGGCCTAAGTGGGACCTACTCCCCAGAGCAGGGAAGGGGGAAGAGAGAAGATATAATTCAAAGTGTGTTAAACGTACATGCCAGGAACTGGCCCGTTGAGTGCTTGCTAAAAAAGATAGGCACACGGCATCAGCCTATCCGTCTGACATTGATGGTGGGAAAAAATCAGCCCAGGAAGCTTTTTTTTTTTTTTTTTTTTTTACCAGCCCATTTTGCTTGGGCCTCTCCTAGAGCCAGCTGAAAGCAGCATAGCTGGGGGCTCCTTGTCACCATCAAGTAGCTGTAAAAAAAAGGTGACACTGGGCAATTCCTTCCAGGCTGGCTTCTGACCAAGAGCAAAAGTAACTTCTCAGACTAAGCAGAAATACCCACAGGAGCAACAATTGATGTTTTAGACACAATTAATATGGAAATAGAATCCAAGATATTCAACATTTGTCATTCACTCATTTCTTCTTCCAGAAACTTTCCCTCCACTGACTCCATTTACCTTGTGAAGACAATAGACCTGTCTGGTTCCAAAAATAAATGTGTGCCAGCAAAACCAAAAAAGTGACTGCTGTAGAATACAGATTGTTAAGCCACTGTAAAGAACTGGACACTAAATAAGTTTAATGTTAAAGATGGCTCAGCAATATCAGACACTTTATTATACTTTATTTTATATATAATATATATAATATACATATGTTATATTATAGTAAATTCTTCACAAGAATGAAAAAAAATCAACCTAACTGATCTACCATTCACTTACGGAACTATACTTTGAAAAAAGAAACAAAAATTGCTTTCTTAAAATACTAAGATCTTGTAGGGTAGAAACCCCATGTTTTGAAATGCAGTGGTTACATTACTCTTCACTAAAATTTCCTGTCCCTTCCTAAGGAGGAATTACACATCCCCTCAATGGAATTCTGACACATGACTTGCTTCAGGCAATGACCACGTATTATTTCCAGGAGAAAACATGAAGAGTTGGCACGAACCCTTCACCTTGCTCTCTTTTTCTCCTGCTCTAAAGAGTAACAATGATGTAGATGGAGGCTGTTCCATCAACAGATTGAGGTTAACAATGACCAGAGCTGCAGATGACCCAACACAAACATGGTGCTTAAGAGAGAAGTCAACTTTGGTTTTGAAAGCCACTGAGATTTGGGGTCATGCAGAAGAATTACTGCCTTGATTGATTTTGAATGTACTCATATGGGGTTCTTCATAGAGCTTGGCTGGATATCTAGATGACAGGAAGTACTCAGAAAATCAGTGGTGAAATTTGGTGAAATTATATTTATCTGGTAGATACCAGATACATATAAATCTAATCTTTCTTTACAGGGTACGGAAACAATGAGCTGTTAGGTTAAGTGACAACCTGCAGAAGTGGCAAACAAAATAAAGGTTTTGTGAATTCAAATTAAAACCCAGGTTACACAGTTGGGAGTTATTTGACAGCCTTTCAAGTGTCTAGTTTAACAATCTGCACAAGATCCGCCATCTTTAATCTCGTGGTTCCAGACATTCCAGACATAAACAGACCATTAACCAGTTCCTGAGGAGTCACTGAACCAAATGCCAAAATGGCTTCACTTTGGTCCCTATGGAAATAGCTTGTACTATGGTAGTTCTAGGGATGTATCAAAGTGAAAAGCCTAGTGAACCAAACAAGTCCCCAAGATTACCTAAACCTTAAAATTCCATTTGGATGAGTGAACCCTTTAGCTTCAAACAGAATTTCTTAATTGAGCTTCAATGGCGGGTGTGGGGCCAAGCCCATGGTCTGTGAAGAGGTGGTAAAGTAATGCTGATAGGATAGTTGCAGAAGTGCCTGCTGCTCCGTAACATGACACACTTGGTGCTGGAAGAGCTTGCATTGGGGTGCAGGGAATCAACTCAAGTGCAGAACTTACATTACCAGTTGGCACAGCCTTCAGAGCTTGGCATCCTGTGGACCAGAAGCAGATTCATAGTCTTCTACCTGGATTCAGCAGGTGCTGCCCCCTTCTCTCTTTCACTACTCAAGGACTGTTGTGAAGGTCAGGGGCCACTTGGGATCCCCTCTTCCCCTGTCTTCTGCCTTCTTCCCTTTCAATGGGAAGATATAAAATTTGCTCCTGACACCCTGGCCATAACTAATGGTGATGTACATCTGGAAGCTGGGAGTGAATGCACCGATGCAAAGACCAACTAGGGAAAGTGAAACAGGAAACATGTCCACTAATCAAGCCTTTACCAAGAGGATGTACCAAGGGCTGGCCCTTGTGCTAGGTCCCATGAGAACATTTGGGAATCCTAAGGTCCAGGTCTTAAGTTCAAGGGGGTGTTTTTAGTTTAGTTGATGAGAAAAAAGAAAGAACAAAAGGAAGGAAGGAAGGAAGGAAGGAAGGAAGGAAGGAAGGAAGGAAGGAAGGAAGGAAGGAAGGAAGGAAGGAAGGAAAGAAACACATTCTTCTCAGCTAGCCCAATTTACAAATGAGTACCATGTGGGTAACAAATCATCCCTCTGGGGCAGATGAAATCAGCAAGAGTGAGCAAACACAGACAAGGATACCTCTCACCCAAATAAATTCTCAGGGGAGGGAAAAAGTCTAGCAAAAAAGGAAAAATCTATGATGTCAGATGGACCAAAATAGCAAAGACTACAACTCACCCGAGTTATCTGTTTATTAACAGTTTCTGTTGAAAATGCAAAGAAAGACACTTTCATAGTTCTCAAGAAAATGATACTCAAATTCACCTGAGAGAAAAAGAAATTGATATAACTTTAAAAAGGGGAGGGGAAGCAGGGTGGAGAAGGAACTATCTGATCAGGACATATAGGTGAAACAGAAAGACCAGGAGTACAAAAAAGTGCATTATGAGGTTATACGGAAAGTATACCAAAAAATTTTATGTGCACAATTTTATGCTATATAAAAATTGTGTTGGGGCACCCTGGGGGGCTCAGTCGGCTAAGTGTCTGACTTCTGATTTAGGGTCAGGTCATGATCTCAGGGTCCTGGGATTGAGCCCCACGTTGGGCTCCATGCTACTGTGGAGTCCGCTTTGGATTCTCTCTCTCCCTCTCTCTCTGCTCCTCCCACTTGTGCTGTCTCTCTCTAAAATAAATTAAATCTTTAAAAAAGAACCTTCGTACACTGTTGGTGGAAATGCAAGCTGGTGCAGCCACTCTGGAAAACAGTATGGAGGTTCTTCAAAAAGTTGAAAATAGAGCTACCCTATGACCCAGCAAGTGCACTGCTAGGTATTTACCCCAAAGATACAAATGTAGTGAACCAAAGGGACACCTGCACCCCAGTGTTCATAGCAGCAATGTCCACAATGGCCAAACTATGGAAGGAGCCCAGATCTCCATCAACTGATGAGTGGATAAAGAAGATGTGGAATATTACTCAGCCATCAAAATCTGTTATCTTGCCATTTGCAATGACATGGATAGAACTGGAGGGTATTACGCTGAGTGAAATAAGTCAGGGAAAGAGAATTACCATATGACCTCACTCACCTGGAATTTAAGAAACAGAAGATCATAGGGAAAGAGAGGAAAAAAATAAAACAAAATGAAATCAGAGAGGGAGACAAACCATAAGAGACTTTTAATCTAGGAAACAAACTTAGGGGCGCTAGGGGGGGATGGGGTCACTGGGTGACGGGCATTAAGGAGGGCACGTTATGTGATGAGCACTGGGTGTTCTATGCAACTGATGAATCACTGACCTCTACCTCTGAAACCAATAATACATTATATGTTAATTAACTGAATTTAAATTAAGAAAAGGGGCTGTCCCGGTGGCTCAGTGGTTTAGCACCCCTTCAGCCCAGGGTGGGATCCTGGAGACCCGGGATCGAGTCCCACATCGGGCTCCCTGCGTGGAGCCTGCTTCTCCCTCTGCCTCTCTCTCTCTCTCTATGTCTCTCATGCACGAATAAATAAAATTTTAAAAATAAATTAATTAAGAAAAGGAAAAAATCTTTTAAAAAATTGCGTTTATGTACAATTGAAATGACCATTCACAAACAAATGAAAATGAGAAGTTGAAGGTGACAAGTTCGTGGTAGGGATTTTTTAAAATATAAAGTCATTGATTCACTTTTTTTTTTTTTTTTTAGATTTTATTTATTTATTCATGAGAGACACACAGAGAGAGGCAGAGACACAACAGGCAGAGGGAGAAGCAGGCTCCATGCAGGGAGCCCAACGTGGGACTCGATCCAGGGTCTCCAGGATCACACCCTGGGCTGAAGGCGGTGCTAAAATGCTGAGCCACCCGGGCCGCCCGGATTCACATTTCTTTAAAAGATTCTGCCCAGGGAAGTCCACAGGCCCCACAACTTCCACCCAAACCTCAAGCTGGGCAGTACCACCTCCCCTGCGTCGCCCCCTCAAGGAGCCGCGGGGAAATCTGCAGTACCGGGTGGTCACAGTGCCTGCGGGGCACTCCTGGCACTTCGTGGCCGGGGGCCAGGGATGCGGAGTGCCCTGCAACACAGGGGACGGCCCCACAGGACGCGGGGCTGTCTTATTCAGAACACCTGCAGAGCTGCCCTAAATAAAATGCCCCAAGCAACAGGACAAAAAGACCAGTTCTTCTATCACTTCTCACACGTGACCCGAGACATAATACTATATCATTCCTACCTTTCAACCAAATGCCATTAATTTTATACCATCGTGATTTTAAAATTTAAAAAAATCGGGATCCCTGAGTGGCGCAGCGGTTTGGCGCCTGCCTTTGGCCCAGGGCGCGATCCTGGAGACCCGGGATCGAATCCCACATCGGGCTCCCGGTGCATGGAGCCTGCTTCTCCCTCTGCCTGTGTCTCTGCCTCTCTCTCTCTGTAACTATCATAAATAAATTTAAAAAATAAATAAATAAATAAAAATAAATAAATAAATAAATAAAAAATCATTTAAAAAAAACCACTCTGAGAAAGAATGTAATCCCCCCTCAAAGAAGGAAATGGGCCAAATTCGTTTCCTGTGTGTTCAGTGAAGATGGTTTTCCTACTTCCCTGCATTTGGAGTACTTAGGAGATTCCCGAGCCTATTTAATTCTCAAAAGGCTGTTGCTACTGCCATCTAGTGAACGCAGGCCTCGTGACAGCAGCAAGCCAGAAAAGCCTAAGAGCTCAGGGCCGGCTCTTTCTAATCAGGGAAGTGGAAGTGTCCCGTTTCGGATGGCATTGAAAGTATTTATTTTACACCGAGAATGGGGGAAAAGTTACCGATCGGAAGTCTGTAGGCTAAGTAGTGTTCGGCCAACCTGACTTTCCCATAGAGCGGGCGCACTCTGCTGTCCCCCGGGGTTAGAGCTGTACGAGGGGCCAGCATGTGGTTGACGCACGGCCACTGTCCCCCGTGTGGTACTTGTGCTCCTCCTGAGTCATTTCCCGAATCTTAAAGACCCTGTGAAGTGCATTCTGGTCAGGCTTCTCTCTGCCTTGGCTATTACAGAGCGGGGACAGGCTGCTGGCACCCACAGTACGTGCCGTCCCGATCCGCATCCGCACGGCTCACTTCCCGCTGTCTTCTGCGCTGTCCCAAGACCCTCACCCGCTGATGTCTGATTTCACTCCACATACCTTTTTAAGCCACCATAAACTGTGTTCTGAAACGACGGTGGGTGCATACGTGCAATCCCTCACTGTTACTGTCCTGGGTACAAGGCTGCTGCTGGGACCCCAAGCAAGTAACCACAAGCACGGGGAAGGCAAATTTCACAGGTCACGGTGATTCCTGCCTTATGTGACCCCTGGGGCTCCCTGCCCTCTTGTCAACTCATTAGCAGAACTGCCGATGGTCTGAACGGAGGGTCAAACTAATGCCATCACCGGAGATATTCCTCACTCATAATTGCCCCATTATTCGTGTACCTAAGAGGTCTTCATCTCAGGAGTTCAGGTTAAATTCCTGCAGTTCTTCAATGGAGCAGACGCCTGAGTTCCCATCCCACAAATCCACTGTGTCTCACCACATTTGTATTTTGTCCCCTTTCTTTTTTTTTTTTTTTAAATCTTTTTTTTTTTTTTTAATTTATGATAGTCACAGAGAGAGAGAGAGAGAGGCGAGCAGAGACAAAGGCAGAGGGAGAAGCAGGCTCCATGCACCGGGAGCCCGACGTGGGATTCGATCCCGGGTCTCCAGGATCGCGCCCTGGGCCAAAGGCAGGCGCCAAACCGCTGCGCCACCCAGGGATCCCTTTTGTCCCCTTTCTAAATGGTCCATGTATTCCAAATTATGATGTTTTCTTTTTCATATGAAAGCATTCTTCTTCTTCTTCTTCTTTTTTTTTTTTTTTTAATACAAAGGCTTATTCAAAGGCTGAATATAAACTGTTTTAGCTACAGGCATGAAGATAATACCAAAACCCCAAAGGCTTTCCCTTCTTTCTCAAGAAACACTCAGGATGAGCTGGCTACCTTATCACCACCTGGGCCTATGTCATGCTTATCTAGAAGTCCTGCCTGTGTGCTGTGGAACTGCATTCCACTGGTGTTGCTTCGAGAAGGACTGCCCGTGAGAATTCACCACTGGGACATCTCAGACTTGGTATTGAAATTTCCTTTCTTATTTCTAATAATTGGCTGTTAAAAAAAAACACACACAGATCGTAAAAATTACATTCTCAATCCTCCACCCAAGAGTCACCACGCTTGGCTCTCTATTTTTTCCAAAACTGCCCAAAGCACAAAACATCATTTACCATGAGCAAAGCAGAGTATGGGAAGCGTGGTGGGTGGGTGTGCAAGGTATCAGAAGCAATATGTGTGTTCATTATGCAAATAAAAGCAGGTGTTATTTTCCAACATCCTAGTTTTCTATGGACAGCGCGCACAAGGTTAAATGGTAAAGATGACATAATACTCAAAATTTACTGAGAAGATAAACTATCCAAAAAACTCTTGGAAATGGAATCTGAAGGTCAGAGAATCAGTATTCAAGGCTCTGAATTTGAGACTTAACTCCTATCTGATGAAATAGGCACTGTCTTTTGTTAAAAGGTAAAGGGAAGCAGAACTTCTTTAGTGGCTTCTCTGTTTGGAATTCAGCTTCTGTATAGGCTGAGAGCAGAGGACTCACAGTTTTTATTCTAATTTCAGGAATCACTTGATGCCCCCACCTCTTGCCACCTGTGTCGTAGATGGAATCTGGGAGATAGGTCTAGACACCCAATTTTACAAGTTGGAAACTAAGGCACAGAATCAAGGGGATGCCAGCCCAGAAGCACGACTTAGTTCAATGACAACTTTCTGACTTACTTAAAGATCCTCTAACTGACCTACTATTTTGCAGGTAGAAAGCAGCGGACTGGGCCCAATACTAGCAAACTGAATTCTAGGGACTGACAGCTAACATCTCCAAGGGTGAGAAGGTCACCTAATTATACTCAGGCCAGAGTAGCAAGTGAGCCTATACAGGACACAGAAGACACCTCCTTCTAAAGGCAAATCATTCAAAATGATTCAATAATTGTGCTCGCTTCGACAGCACATATACAAAAATGATTCAACAAAACAACCAAACAGGAGAACACCACTGTATTCTTCTTCTGCAAGCTCATGGAGGAAATTATTTCCAAAAAGCGGTCTTATATATTGGCTTCTTTCCCTTTGTCTAACTACATTTCCTAGAAAAGTTGAAAAGACCTCAAACATGATTTGTACCTAGGGGTCCAGGAGATAAAATCAAATGTCAAAGAAACTCAAGGTCATGGATGTGCAGCCAGGACTGTGTTCTTCCCTAAGCACACCTGAACTGCTTCCACCCATCCACCCCCACACCCCGGCCTCTGGTCCAGTCATCACTCCCAAGGCCTGGGATATACAATTCCTCGCTTATCTACAAGGATTCTTCAATGACCCTTATGTCCAGAAAAGCTGGGGCCTGCTGCTTCCAGCCATGTCTTGATCACAGTGAAGAGGACATGAACATCATGAACACAGGAAACTACACGTGGTCAAACCAGCAGCTACAGAAAACCAACAATGGGTAACCTCTACATCTTATCCAAAGGGGAACTGCTCAGATTCCGATT
This sequence comes from Canis lupus baileyi, assembly GCF_048164855.1. NCBI lineage: Eukaryota > Metazoa > Chordata > Mammalia > Carnivora > Canidae > Canis > Canis lupus. Next base: position 90,484,482 of record NC_132838.1, on the reverse strand, counting down.
CTTAAACCAAATAAACCAGTACTTTATTTTTTAAATACACAGTACTGCCACCCCTTCTAGATCATTCCACTCACCAGAATCACCTTTTCTCATCCCACATTATTTTTGCTTAAGGGCTCACCGTGGCTCACTTTGGAGAGTGGGACTCAGGTCTCATGAAGAATTTTAATTTTAAATACTTCTATGTCATTCTAATTTATTAGGATGATCATGTACTACACTTTTTATAATTTAGAAAGAGTCTTTGATAATTATAAACTCCTTCACCAAATCAAACCATGCTCATACTTCTAACGTAGTGATTTTTTTGGTGATTTTTATCCCGGGGAAATAAGATTTTACTGCCACGGTGTCTAAAGTATCAAGGAATTTTAACATTAGAAAGATAGATTATAGCAAATTAATGTGATTCAATATTATTTATCATTATTATTGTAGAGGCTTTGTCAAACCCTGGAAAACTGTCACATCTTAAGTAAAAGTAGTATTCCAAATACACCACACAAATAAAATGAAACTAGTGGTGCCTGGCTGGCTCGGTCTGAAGGGCATGTGACTCTTGGTCTCGGGGTTGTAAATTTGAGCCCCCTGCAGGATATAGAGATTGCTTAAATAAATAAAGCTTTAAAAAATAAAATAAAATGAAAACTAAAATATATAAGAGGATATAGAAGAGGAAAACATGCTTGTATCAGAGTGACAAAATTTACAAGCAATTTGAAAATACTTTTGATTTTCTTTAACAAAGAAATACAAAATACTTGCTAACCTGTGGTATAAGGAAAATTATTTTCGCTCTGGTTGCAAACAGATACTGACTTACTTCTCCTTTATTTAGAGTTAATTGTAATGGAATTTACAAGCTTTCCTGAATTTTACTGAAGTCCATTAAAGGAAATGCAAGTACCACCAGTGGGTTAAAAGGATCAGTGTCTATTGAATGTATTTAAAATGTTCTTGAGACCACAATCTAAAGTTTACAGAACTCCCCCCAACCCACCCACCAAAGACTTACAAACACATCTGTATCACGAATAAGCCATCACCTTATCAAAGCACTTTCCAAATTAAAACATTGTTAATGGCATCATAGCAACACCACCACTATTATCAGTTTCTGCTCAAAGCCAAAAGCTATATGGGTAGACAGTCCTTTCTTAAAATTTTCATTTATCATTTCAGCAAACTTTCTGAAATGGTAGGAGTAAATTTTCCTTCCATCTGGGGTTTTAAGAATATCAACATTTTCAATGATCTCTCAAAGGCTCAGGTCCCAAAAGGTAGCTGGGCACGGAAAAAGGGCAGGAGGCCAGCGGTGACCCAGAAAGCTAACGAGAAGCGTGAGTGTGTGCTCATGTGTTATTTCCCATGGTTCCATCCAAGAAAATGCTGTATTGGAGCGATGTGTATGAATGCATCCATTATCCCACTCAAAGTCTTAACACTGGAGCAGTTTACTCCCTTGGAGACAATCTAGACCATCAACTGGGGTGGAGGCTCTTAGGTAACTTTATGAGTTGGCTTCATCTAGGTAGCTTCTCTGGTGTGTTCAACAGCCACACCCTGAAGGCTGATAACCTTTTGTGAGTAATTTGTCCTGTTTATCCCGTTGTTTTGAAGAAAGACCCAATCAGCCTGGGTGATGACCGCACTGGTCCTGAAGCGGGGACCCCAGGTAGAGCCCACCTTGTCTCCAACTGTCTTGACACATGCCCCATGCACACGCCTTCATGTTGACCATTGTCATCACTTATGCTCTAAAACAATGACATTTTTCTATATATAACATTGGTCAATAGAGATTATTCTTAAAGCCAAAATATTTCCTTTAGGTCTTTAAGAGAATACACAAATATTGATAAAGGAAAATTATTTTATTACCATGTGAAGTAAATAGAACCATAGAAACTGTTCTATTACTATCAAATGAAGTCATTCATGTTACAATTTTGAAAGTTTATACTCTTCCCTTCAAAGGTTCCATGGTAGTGGGTAAGTTACGCACATAGACCCACCCCCTACAAACACAGGTTTCTACAAGGAAAAACAGAGGTTACATACACACAACCTGGTAAGAGTAGCAGGAACATGAAAGAGGGTTGCTCTGGTACTTCCTATTTCAACACTATGTCCCTTTCAGTGCATTCTCTTTGCCTAAAAATCCTTGCTACTCCTACCGTGACATTCTGCCCCAATTCAGTAAGACAGGAGAACAAGGAAAGCAAGAAGTTACAGAGGTTCTCATGGGAAGCAAACTGTTCTGGAAGTCTGCTTCTGGGCTGGGTGAAGACAACAGGGCTGGCCTCCTGGACTGGGGTGAGGCCGGTTTGTGCAGCTGGTCCTGGAGTAGGGTGGAAGCAGGAATCTGCACAAGACCCAACAGGCCCACTCAAGAGATGCCCAATCGAACTGTGCTTAGTAGACATAACCCACCTGTCTTCAAGTGGATTACGAAATGCTAAATTCAACCTTCGTGCCATTCTGAAGGACCTAGTAGCGTGCAGAGGGATTAAGGAAGGTGAAAGAGGGTGTTATTTACTAACGACCCTTCTATAGAGCCAGTTTTAAAGAAGGACCCATGAAAATTCATAAAGTTGGAATTTACGTTGTAGCCCCAAAGCACTCCTTGGGCATCAAACACTCAAAAATAAAAATCAGCGTGAACAACCTCATTTCACCAGTTTCTTCTTAGTGTTTGGAAACAACTCAGGAGCTGGTCATATCTCGTCCAAATCCACTGGAATGTCAACACCATGGGAGTGGAGACTGTTTTTTCTTCCTGGTGTTTCCACAGCAGTGAGAAAAGTGCCAGGCCCAGAGACGGTGCTCGATACGTACATGCTCAGTGGGTGAATACATTTTAAGACCTCACTAATATTGCTTCTCTTCTTCAGCTGCAGTGGTCATATGAAAGCAGTAACTTATTTTTGCTACATATATATATATGTAGGGAGAAGCAGGCTCCATGCACCGGGAGCCCGACGTGGGATTCGATCCCGGGTCTCCAGAATCGCGCCCTGGGCCAAAGGCAGGCGCCAAATCGCTGCGCCACCCAGGGATCCCGCTACTTATATTTTTAATTTTTAACAATTTTATACAACATATATACTTAAATATTCTACGTATACAATTCAAGCTGATTTGTATCAGCAGAAAGCTCCATGGTTTTTCTCCCCTTCTTTTTTTTTTTTTTTTTAAGATTTATTTATTTGACAGAGAGAAAGAAATCAAGTGTGCAGGAGTGGGGGGAGAGAGAATCCCGAAGCAGAACCCCCACCTCCACCCCTGCTAAGTGTGGGGCCCAACTCAGGGCGATCCAGGGCCCTGAGATCATGTCCTGAGCCCAAATCAAAAGTCAGCTGCCTGACCAACTGAGCCACCCAGGCACCTTCCGGTCTATTGAAGAGGAAAGCATGCTCATACTAATTGGCTAAAACTGGCCAGAACTGGAATCCAGTCTGTGGCAGAGTCTGCTTAACCACCACCCACTCTGATGGGAAGGGAGTCAGGACACAGGTGCATGTAATACAGAGAGACCCGCTGCTCCTCCAAATGCCATCTGGAATATGGAGATAAGTTAATCTTGTTAGCAAGATTCTCTCTTCCATCCTAGTCACAGCTTAATCCATAATAAAATCATTCTCACCAGATATTATTCATCCACTTACAAAACCATTCTGGGCAGTTACTCTTGAGTGAGCCGCTCATTTCCTCATATTCTAAGCACTAAGGGAGTGCTGGCCACTAGGGAGTCTCCTTCTCCACCCCTTCTTTTCCCTGGCACTATGCTCAGCATCACTAGAATGAAGCATCCCTTTCACTTCTTGGGTGAATCTGATGTCTCTTCTTCTTTTTTTTTTTTTTTTTACCCTGAGAGTTTTCCTATAGTATGGAATTCACAACCATGCATGGCCTCTTCATCTGCAGAGAACAGTGTATGCATATACATACGTACAATTTTTTCCCCTAGTGTTCATGTTCTTTAATTTCCATGCCTCTGCCTAGGTTGATCATTCCGCTTACCACACAAGGTCTCCTTCTGCCTTTTGTCCCACTCTTTAAGACCCTGTGTAGACACCTCATCTTTTGGAAGTCTTCCCTGGTATCCCCTACTGGTTAGGGCTAGATGCTTCTTCCCTGGGCCTCCATTGTATCCTGTGTATAATTTCAAAGAGCATAACAGACTGTTGAGATTTTGTTTTTACTGCTGTGGTCATTTATTGTGGTTCTTTCTTCAATTAATCCATTAGTTTCCTTGAGTGATGGAGTCTTCTTTCTTTTGTTCTAGAACTGGCCCATCTAGCACTTAGGCTGTACCCACAAAATGCTTGGTCGACACAAGAATAATTCAATGAGCTCAAGTTGCTTGTACGTATGTTGGTGACTTCCTATATTTTATGCAAGGTGGCATACTTCCCAGTGCCTGTCTTCCATCCCCTGGAAATCAGGTATTAAGACTCCCTCATATGACTAGTCTATAGAGTCACCATTACGGAAGACCAAAAAGTGATTGGCAATTAGAAGTTATGCCTCAAGCAATATATTTTCATATAAAGCATTTCTTTGGCAACATTTTAATCATACTTACAGTATATATTCTTTCCAAAACATATTAGGACATGTTCTTATAGTGAGATATTTTTTACGAAATGAATTTTGGCCTCTTTAGGAGATGGATCCAACACACTCCAGCCACATTACTCTGAAATTGCTCATTCCACTGCTTGGGGGTTGTTTCCTCATATTTGCCATTCTTACTACTACTCTTCAAGATCCAGAATCAAATACCCTTCTTCGATGCAGCCTTCCTTCATCTCACTAGACAGAAAGCATCCCTTACTCTCTCACCTCCCACGGCACTCTGTGTCTCAATTGTCTTTGTTTCATGTGCCACAGCATCTGACATCATGCCTGGCACATATTCAGCAGATGTGCAACAATCACCATAGCAAGAATGGCCCTTTCTATATGACCCTTATATTTGTCATAGAGAAAACTAGAAAAAGACTCGATATCCAACACCAGAGGCCAGCTTAGCAAGACCCATGGTACATCAGCACAATGGGATATTATGTTCCTAATAAAAATGACCACTATATGACTCCTGCCCATTTGTGGAAATGTTCATATAATAGTTTAGAGGGATAAAATATACAAGCAGATGAACCATGGCTCCAATTTTTAAAATTTCTGGATACACATTGACAAGGCAATGTGAATTTAAGTAAGTTGAAATTAACATTTTTAGCTTACATTAATAGTATCATGTAACATTCATCTTTAAATTCTCCAGCATTAAATGTGCAGCCAGAAGAGCCTCACTACCTCAGAAATCATCAAACAGCATTCCCAATGACCAATGGCTGGGAATCCTTTTAATCACTTTAATGTAACATTGTTGTTTTAGTTCAAATTCCTGAAAACAGATGTAGAGAAGCTTAACTAGCAATTCCACACCTGCTTAAAACACACCCTATCTGAAACCATCAGTTTAAATCATCCAGAAAGCCTTATCCTCAAAGCTGACCTCTGTAAACCTCGGCTTATTAATGGATTCAGTAAACAGGAAGGTTAGGTCAAGTCAAGGAGTGCAAACATATCAATGAAGAGAGGATGAGAACCACAAGGGGAGGTAGAGGGAAAGTGGTCTCTGTTATTCCACAAATGCCCATTATCTGAGGCCTACTCTCACCTGCCCTGCCCTGCCCTGCATGGGGGAAGGAGAGCAGAATGCAATCCCCTCCCAGGAGCATGTGAGCATCTTACTGCACTGGGGCCAGGGCATCCCAATGTCTTGAAACAAGAAAATTCTAGGGATGCCTGGGTGGCTCAGTCAGTTTAGTATCTGACTCCTGATCTCAGCTCAGGTCTTGATCTCAGGGTTGTGAGTTCAAGCCCCATAGCAGGCTCCACGCTTAAAAAAAAATAAATAAATAAAACAAGAAAATTCCAACGATAAGAGGTCTTCCACGTTAGAATGCATCCAACTTCAGGAAAGCCAGCTCCAGTGTGTTCTATTTATGCCAATGCCCCCCAGATTTTTAAGCATCTGCAAATAGCACATATTCGATTAGAACAACGAATTTCATTTCTCCTGAAATTTCATTTTTTTTTGTTTTTTGTTTTTTTGTTTTTGCAATTTCATTTTCTAGACACTTCTAGAAGTGTGATTTAAGAGACAAGGTGATAACGCGAGATTTCCCACCACCAACAAAAAAAACAGACCAGGACCTACTGCTTCTTACCAGTACGACCTTTTCTTCCATAGTTAGTACTGTGACAAGGTCATTCTCTGAAATATCAGCTTGAAATAAGTGCTCCTGTTACCCACCTCAGAGGCAGGCACAGTCAGCTTAGAATTCTGACAATTCGTTTTCTGGCTCCTCATCTAAGTGTTCCTCATGTGAAAGTCACATGATGACTTTACACCCAAACCCATAGCCAAATACGGTCCTTTAGAGTTCAAGTTATTTGTGATTGCCTTGTTCATAAAGTGTCCCCGATGTCTCTTTTTAGGTTAAGAAGAGAACTTGAAGACTATGGAAGCTAGAGAGCTCCTTGAAGTCCCAATCATCCATCATTCAGCAAAACCCTTTTACATCTTATGCCCAATACCTCTGGCCCCACTTTTCCAGAACCTGTAAGGCAAGTTTTTAATTACCTGCTGGAGGAAGATCCACCCTCCTTTCTCAAGACTTCCTTCTTCCATGGATGATCTCATTATGAGCCCAGTATAATCAGAAGCTCACATCTTAGAGATTCAGGAAGGATAAATGCAAGGGAGGTTGAACTTAGGGCTTTTTATTTATTCCAGATAAGTTCCCAATTGCATCATTTGCCGGGCTTCCTAAATCCAAATTCCATACAACATTGCTGGGGGCAGGGTGACCCAGGGGCATTCCCACCAAAGGTCAAGGCAGTTACAACTGACTCATCTTCACAGTCTATATAAAGTCATGTTCACTATTTTATCCTTTCTGCCATTAAATGTAATGCTCCCAGCCCTAAAGTTTCTACTTACAGGAAAGCAAGAAAGTCTAAAAGAGAAGTCATACTTTGCTTCAAGAAAATGTATGACTGCATCATTTGGGAGCAACTACCTTTATCTCCAATATTTTGTTTAGAAACTAAAGGTGTAACAATAGCTGAACCCCCAAACACCTAACATTAAGAATCATTTAAAAAATGGGGCACCTGGGTGGCTCAGTGGTTGAGCATCTGCCTTTGGCTCAGGTGGTGATCCCAGGGTCCTGGGATGGAGTCCTGTGTGGGGTTCCCCACAGGGAGCCTGCTTCTCCCTCTGCCTATGTCTCTGCTTCTTTCTGTGTGTCTCATATGAATAAATAAATAAAATATTTTTTAAAAAATGAGGCTCCTGGGTGGCTCAGTTGGTGAAGCATACGACTCTTGATCTCAGCTCAAGTCTTGATCACAGGGTTTTGAGTTTAACCCCATGTTTGGGGCTCCACGCTGGGAGTAGAACCTCTTTTAAAAAAAAATAATTGTTTAGAAAATACTTTGAAGTATCTCAAAAGTTTAAAAATACTTTGAGGGAAAGGTGATCCTAAAGGCATCTTCCTCTTTAGTGACATGAGGACAACCACAGTATGCTATATGTGATAAGCACTGACCTTTGACAAAACCCAAGCTGTTCTCTGTGTAATCTTGGATGAGTTATTTAACATTTTTTATTCTTTTTTTTTTTTTTTTTTTTTTTAGTAGGCTCCATGCCTAGTGTGGAGCACAGTGAGGGGCTTGAACTCACCACTCTGAGATCAAAACCTAAGCTGAGATAGAGAGTTGGATGCTTAACCGACTGAGGCATCTCAGTGCCCCAAGTCACTTAACGTATTAGGAGGATTCTATTGGCAAACTATCCGACACACTATCTGGCACAGAGTGATGATTCAATAAGTGGTTAGGATTAGCATTGCTGTTAATATTTGCTATATCTCCAGAAAAGAGATGGAATCAATCAATAATCAGAGTAATTAGAACAGTAGTTGTTTGGTGCTTTGAATATTAGCTCTGTTACCTTAGACACTAATGCATCAATGAATTGGTCCCCCAAAGTGAAGATTCTATAGGATAAGGAAGCTTTTTGCTAAGTTCAAGGGCCACTGATATGCCACCCACCTCTTCAACCATCACTTAGTGGAAAAAAAGAAAAATCAGGCATGGTACAGTGAATTTTTTTTTTTTAAAGATTCATTCTATTTATTTTAGAGAGGGTGGAAAGGGGCAGAGAGAGTGGGCAAGAAGCAGACTCCCAGCTGACTGCAGAGCCTGATGCAGGGTTCCATCCCAAGACTCTGAGACCATAGTAAGGTGAAAGTTTCAAATGAGAAAAAAGTTAAGTCCATTTATCCTTTTAATTAATAATAGGACCTGCTAATTGTTAATATAGTAGGTAAAATATTCCTCTGTTCTAGAACAAGAGAAAGGTAAAGATAATAGTAAAAAAATACCAAATGTTAGTGGGTGTCTCTCTACACAACCACAGTTACAGTCATACACTCCTAACCTTTAAATTGGATGCAAGATACATTAGCTGTTCTAGCAAATTCTTCCGGCTGAATGATCATATAATGATTAGTTACCAAAACTACTTCAAGGCCTCTTACTGCAAAGATAATTTACACATTTAGAGGTCAGAGTCAGCCAGGCATATTTTCAAAACATGACACCACCAGGCTTTAACTGACCAGCTGGGGTTTTTACCACATTGTACCTAACCTCACTCTCAAACTGAAGTATATCAAGGGTGGGAAGAATACGGAAATTTCTTACAAAATGACAAAGTCAAAAGGAAAATGTCCCTGAAAGAGATTCACCTTTTAAATGCTGATATAAACTCACTTTTCCATCTATATTTCCAAAGAGGAACAAGAAACACTTTCTCCATATACAAGAAACAGGTGGTTAGACCCAAGAATGAGCTCTGAAATACAGCAAAACCCCTTAAGATCCTTATTGCTGCAGACAGATACACTTTGTAACTATTATAATCCTACCACAAATCACATGTGAAATGTGCCTTAACTTCATGCTTTGTTTTCACAGAAACTGGTGGTCAAAAGAGCTGAGATGTAGTAACAGAATAGGAAAAATTACAGAGGAAAAAAAGAGTCACATTGGAATCTCATCTAGGCAAGCCCTCTTCTGAAAGAACTAAAAGCAGCAAAGAAATTACACTGACTCTCCAAGAAAAAGAGACCTTCAATGCTCATAAGTAATAAAAAATATTTTATCAATAGCTTGACTATAAGATTTCATAAATAAAATTATAAAGACATAACTAATTTATCAAAAGTTTTGTGCCACGTAATATCTATGCAAACATAATTTATTATAGGAATAATCAATCTGTACTTAGACATTGTATAAAACACTCTAATAGGGATACATCAGGTAGTATTTAGCTTCTATAACTAACAGAAAGACCAAGAGTTACTCTTATTACCTTAAAATATGGCATGGGCTAAAAGTGAGACTGAAAAGTCCATGAAAGATTATTAAAGGAATGTTAGGAATGTCTGGATGCTGACACCAGCCTTTCAATGTAACAATGTTTTTTTCCACAAAAAAGTTAACCCATTCCATTTACAGTCCAGATACCTATTTGTCTACAGCTCTCTATGCGCAACTGATTTTAATGACCCACCATTACATGGTCTGATCAGAATGATTTTACACCAAAATGATTAACTGCCCAACAGAGTCAAGAGAGCAAGTTTCAGGCCTGCCACAACTGTGCTCATGGGGAATAGCTTACTTCAAAACCGATGGAAGATTTTGCAATGATAGACCAGATACGATGTACACACCCAACACAGATACTGGTTTCTCAATACCATTCTCCACCAGAAGGATCCAGCCTCCTTGAAGAAGTGATTGACTCCAGGGCTAGAGCAAGAAAACTACAAGATGGCCCTGGAAAATCTGGAGGTGTCACAAAGTCAGAAAGCCCTGGAAAAAGGATAGGAACATATCAAAGGACATCGGGGCCAATCTGAAAGAACTGTCAATGGCCAAAGCGAGAGCAATGTGAGTAACAAAATCAATAATGACAGCACTGGATTAGAGCCATTAGACTAAAATAACTATCCATGAGCCCACACTGATGGATATATAAGAGGACAGCTCTTCCTTATGTAAGAATGAATAAATAAATGTATAAGAAATGAAGGAGATACCAAATGGTTCTTAGGCCAATAGCACATCATAATTATTGTAGGCAAGACCCACAATGGATGCTAAAACCAGTGCATGGAAGCTTGAGAAGAAACAAGATCACTGAAAGACTCAAAAGATCTGATCTACCCCCGAGATATTTATTAATTACAAAGAGACTAATTTATTAATCACAACAGCAACTTTATAGTGAAGAAACCCAGGAGATACTATGTGAATTAAGCAATCACTATTAGCATCACCACCGATAAGAAAAACTGACATCAAGGAACCACTCATTGCCTCACGAGTAAATGTCAGAAAACATCAGAATACCCTCCAATTCAGGAAATCTCTTTCAACCAAAGAACTAACCAGTACTGTTTAAAGGTATTAAGATCAGGAAAAATAAGGGAAAATTAAAGAACTGTGGGAGTCTCAGGAGGCAGAACAACTCACATCAACGGGGATCCTGCACTGGATCCTAGAACAGAGAAAGGATATTCGTGGAAAACTGGAAGGGAGGCTAATAAAGTCCTATAGTGTAGCCAGAGGTACTACAGCAATTTAAATCTGATTCTGATCATTACACTGTGGTTCTGTAAGATATTAACACCGAAGGAAGCTGGCCAAAGGGTACGTGTGAACTCTGTGCTCTCCTCGCAACTTTTCCCCAAGTCTCAAATTATTTCAAAATAAAAGGTGTATAAAAAAAATTTTTTATGGACGCCTCGATGGCTCAGTGGTTGAACGTCTGCCTTGGGCTCAGGGCGTGATCCCAGAGTCTCCAGATTGAATCCCGCATCAGGCTCTCTGCATTGAGCCTGCTTCTCCCTCTGTCTGTGTCTCTGCCTCTCCCTTTCTCTGTGTCTCTCATGAATAAATAAATAAAATCTTTTTAAAAAATATTTTATTTATTTATTCATGAGAGACACACAGAAAGAGGCAGAGACATAGGCAGAGGGAGAAGCGGGCTCCCTCTAGTGAGCCTGATGCAGAACTCGATCCCAGGACCCCGGGATCATGACCTGAGCTGAAGGCAGATGCTCAACCACTGAGCCACCCAGGCATCCCAAAATAAAAGATTTAAAAAAATGGATGGAAATGGAAAGCAACAGAGTTTGCTCTTATTCCTCACTTCCATTTGACTTTCTCTTCTTTGGGCCTTTTACAAAAGCATCTTCCTCTGTTTTACTTAGCCACAGGAAAAGCACAGAGATGTGAGATGTGAGACTAACACCCCCCGCTCCCCCAACCAGAACATCAGGGTGACCCTCTTTCAAAATGGATGTGGTCTGCCTTCTGGGCTTTAGATCAGCTTCTCAGTTAGACTTAAACAAAAACAAAGTCTTTGCCTCCAGAATGTGTTAGCAAATTCCCAAACTGGTCTTTCTTGGACTTTGCCAGAGAAGAGAACACTGGGTGTTCACAGATTCTATAGACAAGCGAAAGATCTTTAGGAATGATGGCCAGCAATGGTGTGTGTGTGTGGCGGGGGTAGATAGTGAGAGACAGGTTAGGAGTGGGGTGGGGTGCACAGCAGGTAAGAGAGAGAAAAGCCCAGGAGGCACTTTTGTGCTCCTAGCTGCTTCCTCACCTAACAACATTTAGTTGGGTTAACAACACATTTAAAAACACTCTGCTCGCATAGCTCATAAACATACCCAACAGGGTTTCATTATTTACATTTTATTGAGATTATGTGTTACCACATTGCACAGAGAATAAGAAGGGCTAGACATAGCCTCATTTTCACATTTTTTTCCGAAGCATTTAACTACTCACTGTGAGTTCTTAAGTATTAATTTTTTTTTGTTTTTTAATTTTTTTTTATTTATTTATGATAGTCACAGAGAGAGAGAGAGAGAGAGGCGGAGACATAGGCAGAGAGAGAAGCAGGCTCCATGCACCAGGAGCCCGATATGGGATTCGATCCCGGGTCTCCAGGATCGCGCCCTGGGCCAAAGGCAGGCGCTAAACTGCTGTGCCACCCAGGGATCCCTCACTGTGAGTTCTTAGATAAGGGTAGATAGTATCTATGCCCAAAATAAACAAACAGAACAAAAACACTGTCATCCACCAAAAGATATTATGTGTCTATTCTTTGCCTCAGCAATTCTACTCATGGGAAATTACCTTCAAGACACACACAAATATGTATCAAAACAGGTACAACACTGTTAACTGTTGCATTGTTTGTAACAGAAAAAACTGAAAACACATCAAATGCTCATTAAAAGAACATTCTTCAAGTATAGTACATCTGTACAACAGGATACTCTGTAGCATTTAAAAAAGAATAATGTAAATCTAGATGTACTGACCTAGAAAGATACTCATAATCTACACTTAATTTAAAATGTAGACAAAGTATGTTATGAGTCTACCCAAAGGAAGAAGGTTTATTTGTATGTGTATGTATAGAAAATATATGCAAAGATACATATCAAACTTAACAGAAATATATGGAGGGGTAGTGGGGTTCTTACATCATTTTTTAAAGTAGGTTCCACACTCAGTGTGGAGGCCAATGTGGGCTTAAACTCATGACCCTGAGATCAAGATCTGAGCTGAGGGGCACCTGGGTGGTTCAGTGGTTGAGCGTCTGCCTTCAGCTCAGGGCATGATCCCGGGGTCCTGGGATCAAGTCTGGCATCGGGCTCCCCACAGGGAGCCTGCTTCTCCCTCTGCCTGTGTCTCTGCCTTTCTCTCTGTGTCTCTCATGAATAAATAAATAAAATCTTAAAAAAAAAAAAAAGATCTGAGCTGAAATCAAGAGTTGAATGCTTAACTGAGCCACCCAGGTGCCCCATCTTAAGGCATTTTTAAAATAACCAGCAGAGATAATTATTTTAACTTTAATTTTTTTTATTTTTATTTATTTATGATAGTCACACACACACACACACAGAGAGAGAGAGAGAGAGAGGCAGAGACACAGGCAGAGGGAGAAGCAGGTTCCATGCACCGGAAGCCCAATGTGGGATTCGATCCTGGGTCTCCAGGATTGTGCCCTGGGCCAAAGGCAAGCGCTAAACCTCTGCGCCACTCAGCGATCCCTTTAACTTTAATTTTTAAAAATAAAAACAACACACAGGCAGTTGTGCTTCTCTACATCAGGAAGGAACAATTGGAAAAGGACATCAAGGAGGCAGATTTGTTTACAATTGCATCCAAAGAATAAAATATCTAAGAATAAATTTAATAGAGGTGAAATACTTATACACCGAAACTATGAAACAATGCTGAACAAGATAGATGTAAAAAATGGCAAGACACCAAGTGTTCATGAACTGGAAGACTTAATGTTGTCAAGAGAGTAATACTACCATCTGGAGATTCAGTGCAATCTGTATCAAATTCCAACAACAGCCTTTTTCCCCCCCAGAAACAGAAAAACTGATGCTTAAATTCAGATGGAACTGGAAGGTGCTCTAAATACCCAAAGAGATACTGAAAAAGAACAAAGTTGGAGGATTCACATTTCCCAATTTCAAAACTTATTACATAGCTATAGTAGTCAAAACAGTGTAAGGACAGATATACAGACTAATGGGGAAAAAACTAAAGGTCCAAAACATAAACCCTCACACATATGACCAATTGATTCTTTTAAAGGGTGCAAAGGCCATTCAATGGGGGAAAGAGAGTCCCTTCAACAAATGGGATGACTAACCACATGCAAGAAAATTAAGTTGGACCCCAGCCTCATACCTTATAAAAATTAATCAAAATGGATTAAGACAGAAAAACACAAACTCAATTCTTAGAAGAAAACATAAGGGTAAAATCTTCCTGACTTTGGATTAGGCAGTAATTTTTAGATATGACATCAAGAACATGAGCAACAAAAGAAAAAAAAATAAATCACTTGAACCTCATCAAAATAAAAAACTTGTGTGTGTCAAAGAACATTACCAAGATAGCAAAAAGACAAGAATGGGAGAAAATATTTGCAAGTCATACACCTGACAAGGGTCTAGTATGTAGAATATACAAAGAACTCTTACAACTCAACAACAAAAAGACAACCCAATTTATTGTTCTTAAATATGACCCAATTTAAAAATGGGCAAAGGGTGGCGCAGCGGTTTAGCGGTTTAGCGCCTGCCTTTGGCCCAGGGTGTGATCCTGGAGACCCGGGATCGAATCCCATATCGGGCTCCTGGTGCATGGAGCCTGCTTCTCCCTCTGCCTATGTCTCTGCCTCTCTCTCTCTCTCTCTCTCTCTCTCTCTCTCACTCTGTGTGTGACTATCATAAATAAATAAAAATTAAAATAAAAATAAAATAAAAATGGGCAAAGGACTTAAGCAGACGTTTCTCTAAAGAAGATACACAAATGGTTAATAAGCACATGAAAAGATGATCAATGTCATCTGTCATTGGAGACATGCAAATCAAAACCATAATGGATATAATGCCTGAGTGGCTCTGTGGTTGGCCTGCCTTTGGCTCAGGTCGTGATCCCAGGATTCAGGATGGACTCCCCCATCGGGCTCCCTGCAGGGAGCCTGCTTCTCCCTCTACCTATGTCTCTGCCTCTCTCTGTCTCTCATAAATAAAGAAGTAAACAAATAAATCTTTAAAAAAAGAAACATAATGGAGTATTTCATAGTCACAGGGATGGCTACAATAAAGAAAAAAAAAACAGGAAAAAACAGCATGTGTTGGCAAGGATGTGGAGAAATTGGAACCCTTATGGGAATACAAATGTAAATGGTTCAATGTCTATGGAAAACAGCTTGATAGTTTCTCAAAAAAAGTTAAATAGAATTAGCATGTGACCAGCAATCGCATCTCTAGGTATATACTTAAAAGAACTGAAAACAGGCACCCAAATACTTATACATCCATGTTCACAGCAGCATCATTCACAAGAATCAAAAGGTAGAGAAAATCCAAATGTCCATCAGTAGATGAATAGGGGCACCTGGGTCGCTCAGTTGGTTAAGTGTCTGGCTTTGGCCCAGGTCATGATCACGGGGTCCTGGGATGGAGCCCCAAGTCAGACTCTCTGAGCAGTGAGGAGTCTGCTTCTCCCTCTCCCTCTGCCCCCTACTGGTGCTCTGTCTCTCAAATAAATAAATAAAAATCTAAAAAAACCCAAAAACAAAAACAAAAAAACCCAGACGAATAAATTAAAAATTGTGGCATATCCATACAACAGAATACTATTCAGCCATATGCTACGGCATGGATGAGTCCTGAAAACATGCTAAATGAAAGAAGCCAAACACAAAAGATTGCATATTATACGATTCCATTTATATGACACACCCAGAATCAGTAAATTCAGAGAGACAACAAGCAGATGAATGGTTGCCAGAGGCTGAGGGAGGAGGGAATAGGGAGTTACTGCTTCATGTCCAGGGTTTCCTTTTGGGGTAATAAGGCTTTGGAAGTAGACAGAGCGGGGCAGCTATACAACACTGTGATATTCAGAATGCCACTGAATTGTTCATTTTTAAAGTATTTGCTTTTATGTTATGTGAATTTCATGTCATTGAAGACACACACAATCGAAAAGAAGTAATACATGGGTAAGAGCAAAAACATTCCCCACTGAATTACCTTCCACTCGAATAGTAAGACGGTGGTACCCATGCAGATGGGCGTCTTCTCCACCCAGACACCTCCCTGGGCAGCACTCTGGGTGGATAAGGGACTGTCACCAGGGGCAATGACACATACTCAAAACCAGTGACTGCTAATGATTAAACACAGGCCCCGGGGCAGTAAAATGATCCACTGCCTGAGAAACAACCCAGAATAAGGGCTGGAGGTCACACAGCTCTCTGTCTCCAGACTTCACCCACAGCGACCAACATCTAAAGAAATCCCACAACCTCCTTTATAGGGGCAGAAAATGAACTACGCAGGCTCCACGGCCCACACGCAGGACCCTGGGCAGGGGTATACAAGATTTACTGATCTTGTATAAAAGCTGTTTTACCAAAAGCTCTAGAAATTAACATTGCCCGTATTCCCTCAGCACAAATCTCGGGGGTCATCTGTCAGGAAGCGTACGCTCAACAGCAACAGGATGGCTATGCAGTGTATTTCCCGGTTCTTGATCTTTTTGTGGAGGTGAAGTGAGGGGGCAGGGGTGCTCCTGCAGAGGCATGAAGTCTCCCCTTCAGAAAGCTTTCATGGCCACAGACATTCAAACCAGGAAAAACACTGTCCTTTGAGCCACTCATTTTCTGGGTCCTATAAATTAACTCTTAAATTACTCCTTCTCTCAACTGATACCAAATAAATAAATAAAAGGGATCCCTGGGTGGCGCAGCGGTTTAGCGCCTGCCTTTGGCCCAGGGCGCGATCCTGGAGACCCGGGATCGAATCCCACATCGGGCTCCCGGTGCATGGAGCCTGCTTCTCCCTCTGCCTGTGTCTCTGCCTCTCTCTCTCTCTCTCTGTGACTATCATAAATAAATAAAAATTAAAAAAAATTAAAAAAATAAAATAAAATAAAACTACATTTTATTTTCATTTTTTAAAAAGATTATTTATTTGAGAGAGAGAGAGAGAGAGAGAGAGAAGGAGCAGGGGAAGAAGGGCAGAGGGAGAAGCAAACTCCCGATGCAGGGCTCAATACCAGGACGGGGATCATGACCTGAGATGAAGGCAGATGCTTAACTGATGGAGCCACCCAGGTGCCCCAACAACTCCATTTTAACTTAAGCTATTTGCTTTGGCTATTTCAATGGGGTTACCTGGAAACAAGAGAACATCAGATCAAAAGGCAGCTATTCAAAACTCTTTCAAATCAAAATGTTTCTTGAATAAGAAACAACGACAACTTCAACATATGGTATCTTTACTTGTTAATTCTCTTGATGAGAATAAATAGGTCACCAAATACAAAGTGGCTAAATCAAAAGCATTTCTTTTACATTAGAGGAGGCTGGGAAAAGAGGCACAGGGAACCTCGACTCTCCATATTTTTCCTTCGATTGTCCACATTTTCCCTCATTTTAAGTGTCATTATTACACATTCCTAACTGCTACTTAGAAAAACTCTAGACTCTAACATATAAAACCTCATCTGGTATTTTTAAATATTCAAAAATATCTACACTCGTGGATCTGAGTTTAAGGAATTAAAAAAAAAGACTAATGAATTCTCTACTTCATTTCATTGGATCTTAAGACATTTTATGAAATATAGACAAACTGAAGCTTATTAGCAATTAGAGATTTTACAGTGTTTCTGCTTCACTTCAATCCTTGGCAGGGCTGGTTTCCATCACTTCCTCAAGAGTCCCTAAAATGAAAACCCTCCATTAAGGTTTAGATTTAGAGACTTACAAAGTCAAAAAGAAATCATAACTCCTACACTTTTAATCATCCATCCTCCTGATCCATGATTTACCCCCTACTTCCCACCAGGAAATGAAGAAAGTTTTGAGGAACGAGTTATTTCCAATGTAAATCTCCAGCCAGCCTCTGTCAATCATGTTCACGTTTCTCCCCCGGGTAGCCTTCCTCCACCTCCTGCCTGGAAACTACATGACTATTTAATTGCTTTGTGACTTCACATTTTATTAAGCGGCAGAAAAACATAAAAAGCTAAAACAAGGAGATAAGCCCACGGCCGTAAATTGTCCCCTTAAGCAATGAAACTGGCCTCTCTGGTGCAATAAGGGGGAGAGGGAGCACGGTGGCAAAACCCCCCAACAAGTGCCATTCTGCAGATGGTGTGGGGTCCCCATCACTTACAGAAACCCCTCTGGATCCCTGGACTGCAGCTCCATAGATCAGACCCCAGGCCGGTCAGCGGCATGCTTCCTGCTGCCTGTGTGAAGGACACAGCCTGTGACCCAGTCCACCCCATTGATGTCTTCTATTCTCAAGGATCAAAAAAAAAAAAAAAAAAAAAGAAAAGAAAAAAGAAAAAAGAAAGGCAGAAGGGAATGACAGAGAAAAATTCTATAACTTGACAGCACCCCAATCTGCAAGCCCCTCTCCCTAGACATCAGCCTACATGTTCTATAACCCATTGTCGCTGAATGTGTACCCTCATGAACCTTCCTCACCCTGCTGGCTCCCCCTCCCCCCGCCCCGCCCCAAGTCCCTGTTTCTTCCTTTGCAGTGAGATGGAGATCCTTATCAGATGATACCACATTCCTGAGTGCGCCTGAGCCCCTGCCCTCTGAAAGATTACATCCAGTGACTCACACCAGCTAAGCAGGACTTGGTGTTTAAAGGTCTGGGAAAAGATCAATTAGTAACTTCTCTAACATGCTGCCAGCTAGAAAACAAAGGCTTCAAATGTTTTTAAAGCCCACTGATGTGTACAAGAAAGTGGGTTTATGACATCGTTCAGAAAAAGCATGCAAGTATTTGCAGGGGTGGGAGAGAGTGTGTGTGTGTGTGCGCGCGCGCACCTTTGTGCATGTGTATAGATCTAAGCATACAAAAGCCTGATAGGACATACTACTATAAACTTAGAAGTGGTTATAGTAAGGGGTGATCCAGGAGGTACAATCCACCAGTCAGGTTTTTACTGTATCCATGTTTTCTGTATCCATATTTCTTTTTAAAGATTTTATTTATTTATTCATGAGACACACAGAGAGAGAGTCAGAGACACAAGCAGAGGGAGAAGCAGGCTCCCTGCAGGAAACCCGATGCGGGACTCGATCCCAGGACCCCGAAGGCAGATGCTCAACCACTGAGCTACCCAAGTGCCCCTTCTGTATACATATTTTATCACAATGGGTATGTCTTGTTTTTGTCACTAATATTAATCATGAAAGATAAAATATGGAAAAGAATAGTGACCAGTCTTTCCAAAACAAAAATTAGAATACATAGTCAGCCAAGGCATATTTGTCCCTCACCTAAATGCAAGAGGCAATTAAGGGAAAATAATTTAGTCAGTGGAATGTGGAAGTTTCAAGATTTCAGTAATTTTTTAAAATGGGAGACAGAACATCTAAAACAGCATTGCCTAAACTATCTAGCTGGTTCAGGAGCATTAGGTAATGAACAATGGAACATGTCTGAGAGTCAGTAACACCATGTCTTCCTTCCTCGTTGGAAGACAGGCCATGGGAAGTGACCCCAGGAGCATCTTTCCTGGTACTGGGCCATTACACTCATGAGGAATTGTTTGAAGTCAAGGAACAGTTTCTGCATTTACTTTTTGTAAAAGGATGATGAACAAAGGAGAGACAAACAAACAAAAGAAAAAACATCAGAGTCCCAAAGGAATTTGGGTCAGAGCTCTCTTAAAAAAAAAATAGTAACAAAAATTGCAATGCACTACCTCATGTGGGGGAAAAAATTCTGCATTCATATTTCAAACCAGACTTGAAATTAAGTTTCACACAGATGAAATATTTAAAAATGTGAAATAAAACCATCAAACAACAAGAATACAACGTAGGTGAATTTCAATGCAGTCTCTGATTGGATATGATGATATTCATTCATTCTTTCCACAAATGCTCCAAGCAAAGCATCAGAAACCTCGGTGTGGACAACAGTCTCAGCCCCTGCCCCTAGGGAGCCACAGGCTAGAGAAGAAAATAGGACAAAGTAAATTGATGCAAAATAATTGCATACTGGTAAGTCTCAAAGGGGACCAAAGGGGATTACGAGATCGAGAATGCCAACCAAGGCTGGACAGGACAGCGTCTCTGAGAACTGAAAAATGACCAGGACAGTAAACCACTAATGTGCACTTCTGTGCATGGGGTCAATGTCTATGACCTTTGCATAAATTCACCTATTTATTCCTCCCAGCAACTCTGAGCTAAATAAGGACTACTATGATGATGACTGTAACACTCCAGGTAAGGAAGAGGTGAGTGCATCCAAGGGCACAGAGCTGGTGAACGGGGAAGTCAGGTGAACCCAAGCAGCCTGCTCTGTGTGGGGCTCTCTCTCAGGAACTGCCTCTCTGAAGGAGATAGAGTCAGCTGCAAGTACCATGTGTGAACACAGGCGCTACTGTGTGTCCATGCATGCATGTGTGTGTTCACATACAGAAGCACATGTTCAAGAAAAAGGAACAGCACCTGCAGAGTCCCAGGGGCAGGTAAGAGGTTGGGATGGTCCATGATGGAAAGGAGGCCAGGGGCGCTGGAACACCTGGACAGAGCCTAACAAAAGTGAGGCTGGAGGGCAGGCAGAGCCAGGTCATGGTAAGGACACTGCCGTGACAGCTCAGGCTGGGGTGTGCTGAGAAAGGAGGACGCTTGAAAGAGGTCATTCCGCCATGTAAAGGGTAGTCTGCGGGGGGGCGGGGGGGGGACGGTTAGAGACATTCCTGCTTCCTAGTCAGTCTATATGGGAACCACAGGGAAAAGATTTCACTACTTAAAATTAAATATTTACTTCTTTTTAAAAACACCATGCATAATTCAAAGGCAAAGGACATAAAAACTTACAATATTTTATTTTATTTTTTTAAAGATTTTATTTATTTATTCATGATAGACACACACACACACACACAGAGAGAGAAAGGCAGAGACACAGGCAGAGGGAGAAGCAGGCTCCGTGCAGGGAGCTCAACATGGGACTCGATCCCGGGTCTCCAGGATCATGCCCTGGGCTGAAGGCAGCGCTAAACAGCTGAGTCCCCCAGGCTGCCCCAGTATTTTAATAATAAAAGATATCTTGCAATAAAAACACTCTTGCAAATCAGTAACAAAAAAGCCAACATCCCTCTAGAGATATGGGCAAAGGACATGAGCAGAGAATTCACAGGAGGAGAAATAGGAATGGTTTATAAATACATGACAAAAGTTCACTTGTCCATAAAACCAGATAGAAATGTTTTTTATTTTTTAAATTCTACTCTACTATTAGGAAGAGTGTGGGAAAGATAGCTCTTGCATACTGTCAGTGGCATTTGTAAACTTGTTCAGATTTTTCAACTTATATCAAAAATGTCTTTCTTGAATTTACATTAAAGATTATTAAGAGCAGCCTCAAACACAGCTAGGAGGATATGCATTGACATTTATGTTGTATGGTGACAGACGGTGGTGAGCACTGAGTAATGTAAATGTATTGTCAAATCAGTATGTTGTATATCTGAGACTAATTTAACACTGTATGTCAATTACATTTCTTTTTTTTTTAAAGATTTTATTTATTTATTCATGAGAGACACACACACGAGAGAGAGAGAGAGGCAGAGACACAGGCAAAGGGAGTCCCCAGACTCCACTCCAGGATCACGGCAGCCAAAGGCAGGCACTAAACCACTGAGCCACCCAGGGATCCCCAATTATATTTCAATAATAAGAAATAAGATTTTTATCTTATTTAGGCATAGTAAAACCTTTGGAAGAACATTAACAGTGGATATTTAATGGTGGTAGGATTATGCATGTTAAATCTTTTTTTATTTATCTATCTTTAATATATATATATAATTGCTTTTAATAGTAAGCAAAGAGAGCAGCCGGGGTGGCTCAGTGGTTTAGCGCTGCTTTCAGCCCAGGGCGTGATCCTGGAGATCTGGGACTGAATTCCACGTTGGGCTCCCTGCATGGAGCCTGCTTCTCCCTCTGCCTGTGTCTCTGCCTCTGTGTATGTGTGTCTCTCATGAATAAATAAATAAAATCTTTAAAAAAAAATAGTAAGCAAAGAAAGTATCTAGATCCTAACGTAGAAAGGCTCACCCATCTAGCAGAGGGAGTCATAAACAGGAGACTCAGTGTAGACTGCAGCTGAATCAGGAAATGGTGAGGTAGAAAGGGACTTCTAGAAGCATCTATGTAGTCTAAAACCTCATTTCACAGATTAAGAAGTCATTTACTCTCTCCTCGCTTCACTTATCCAGCACCTGACAATAAGCATAGCCCTCAACAAGGTTTCTGGAACCCAAAACTGAGATCCATTGCTTGCCCATGTACTCATTAAAACATCCCGCACCACATGACAAGAGTGTGTAAATATGGTCACTTAACTTCTGAGTGACATTATCTGGGTCTTGCTTCTTCTGCCTTGAGATCTTTGGCAGCCCTTCGGATTCCCTGGTCCACTTCACACATAGACTATTCTGAATAGATCCTCTTTCTCAGATCGGAAACTGCAAGCTCCCTGCTCTTAATCTCAACAAATGCTTTCTCTTTCTCCATTCAGGAGATCCTAAGACTTGAGCCCCCTCACATATTCCTTTCTAAGTCAAAGCATCTGAGTCTACATCCTCCATCCTTTTGTCCTTCCTTCCTCCTCTCTTCCTCTTCATTATGTCCCGAAGCACCCAGAGTAAGGGTTTGCAGTCAGAAAGCCTGAGGACACACCCAGCTCTGCCACTGACCATTTCCATGACCTTAAGTGAACGAGTCACTTCATTCCTCCTCTATAAAACGAGGTTAATAACAGCTGCTCCAGCTCCTCACAGCCGTGCTGTGAGGACCCAGGGAAGTAATGCGTGGGAAAGTGCTCTCTGAGCTCATAAAGCACCTTCACATTCTACTTACTTCACATGCCTGTTATTACTGTCTCCTCATTACCTGTGACCTGTCAGCACCCACTGAAGCAGAGACAGCTATTTGCGACCTTTAGGCTGCTCACGGTGTCAACACTAACGATACAACAATGTGAGCATGTTAGATGCTACTGTGAATTGCAAATTTGATCATAATCATATGTCATCCAAACAAGTATAACCTTTTTTAATTTTAGGAATATGGACCTTGTTTTAAGATTATTTATTTTTGGAGAGAGAGCGAGCGAGTGCATGAGTAGAAGGGGCAGAGGGAGACTGCACGCTCAGCATGGAACCTGAAGTGGGACTCAATCTCACAACTCTGAGATCTCAACCTGAGCTGAAATCAAGATTTGGATGCTTAACAGGCACCCCTGAGCATGGACTTCTGGAAGACAGTCCTAGCCAGTAATTAACTGGACACATACCAAGAGTCAGGCACTGTTCTCAAGTACCTTACATCAGCTATCACCGGGCAGCATGGTATGAGAGGTTTTAGTATTATTTCCATTGTATTGATGGGAAAATGGAGGCAGAGAATACAGCTGTGATTCAAACCCAGGCATCCAGCTCGAGGGACCATGTCCTTCTTATCCACTGTCCTACTACTCCTTTGTGACCAAGGACAGAAGTGGGGAGAGAAAAGCCAAGCATGAGATCACCGCTCTAGAGTATAGAGGCGAGAATATGGATATGAACAAGGACACCTGGAATCTTCTGGAAAATAAACAAAACTGGAAAACAAACAAAACTATTCAAATTGCTAAGCTACCAATGTTGCTGAGGGCTTAGGGTCATCAGGCACTTCCATATACCACTAGTGAGAATATAAACTGGTACAACCTGTTGAGAAGACCATTAGTAGAGTGAATTGAAAGGTGAACGATACATTCCCACATTCCTGCTGACTCAGCCAAGCCACTCGGAGCAGTATGTCCCGGGGAGATAATCATGGATGTGCGCAAAGGTTGCACATAAGGAGACAGGGTAGGGGAGTCATTGCATTGCCAAATACGTGAACAGTGCACACTTAAAATGATGCTATAGAAAAAGGAATAACATATTCTTAAGGAAAAGAGGTATGTGGAAAAAAGCCCATTGATGAGGCTTTCTTATCTGACTAGTTCAAGTTCTGAGCGGGTTTACCAGCTGTGTGAGCATGGGCACATTATTTAATTTCTCTGCACCTCAGTTTTCTTATGTTTAAGTG
The DNA here is from genome assembly GCF_048164855.1 of Canis lupus baileyi. NCBI lineage: Eukaryota > Metazoa > Chordata > Mammalia > Carnivora > Canidae > Canis > Canis lupus. The sequence continues at coordinate 90,460,640 of NC_132838.1, read as the reverse complement.
GGGATAACAAAAGACTCACTTTACCAGCTTGTGAGAATTCATAAATTAATATATGTCAAGTGCTTGGGATAGAGCCTGGCATAAAGCAAGCGTGTGATCAGTGTTACTTGTTTGCAAATATCAGACAAGTTACCACAGTTAACACACACAGACACACATCATTACAAATATTTGTGATATAAATATTATGAGTAGTGCACCAAAATTCTAACAGAGATTATCTCTAGAAGTGGAAGCAGAGACTTTTCTTTTAAATTTATTTCCTAGATTCTCTTTACTTGAATAAAGCCAGCAATATATTAATATTGAACTACCTCTACTTTTTTCAAGTGGCCTTAATAACACTCCTTTCCATCTATTAAGTTTCTCTAATATAATCTACTCTCTGCATACTGTGTTTATGGAAATAGGGTACTTTCACTGATTTAATCTGAAGAGTCATACATTTTCCCCTTTATTCTTCAGAGCTAAGCAGCTTGCTCGTATTTCATCTCATAAAAGTCTTTCCTGCCCTCCTATACATTTACAGATGGAGAGCAATCCAAAAGGCTCACTAAAGCATAAAAG